>NC_134354.1:39417875-39774125 GCF_048569485.1 Anomaloglossus baeobatrachus | reverse complement strand
TTTCGGTAAACAAACAGCTGGTTGGACGGGTCCCTCAGACGGTTGCGGTGCTGATGTTCCCTGCAGTTGACGGTGATGGTCTCTTCCCTGCACCTATGTGTAGTCTGTTGGTAGCGATGGATTCCCACCGGTAACCCGCTCCCCGACTTGGATATGAGCCGGAGGAGCCCCTCTCTTGCCCGCAGGCGCTGGCCCTGGGAAACTGGTGCCTTGGCGGTGGCGGTGTCTCCCCTTAACGGTCGGACTGTTGCCTTCAATCGGGACTTGGTTGTTGGGAGACAGTCGTCCCCTTCACTGACGGATGTGGCAAATTATGGCGACTCCTAGCCTTGCCGGGATCCGAAAGGCCCCTGCCCTGGTGCTGACTGTTCTTCGTATACCGCTCCGGTACCGCCGGGTCACCACCCATCCACGGTCCTTTCGGCAACCTCCGAGCAGCCTCCCCTGCAGACGGTCACCGCCGTCTGCCAACCTTGCTGTCTCAGTCTGGGGCACACACCCGGACCAACTTCAGGCTTCTTGCTGTCACTTTTCTCTTGTCACTTCCACTACTGTCACTTGCTCCTTTACCACTTCCTTCTACTCTCAACTCTAACACTCATCTCATCTGCCTGGTTTTCCCGCCTCCAGAGCTGTGAACTCCTCGGTGGGTGGAGCCAACCGCCTGGCCCACCCCCTGGTGTGGACATCAGCCCCTGGAGGAAGGCAACAAGGATTTTAGTTTTGACCTTGGTGTACCTGCAGGGAATGTGGGGTGCATGTGGTGTTGTGACCTGTGACCCCTGGCTTGCCCAGGGCGTCACATTCCCCCTTAGCAAAACGCAGACTGTCCTCGGGCTGCCCGTCCAACACCGGTTTTATTTTCCTTTTTGTTTTTCTGAAAAATAAGTAGAAAACGGTAACATATTTACAAGTAAAATAACTTCTTCCCACATCGGGAGGTACTCTTACTTAAACGGTTTCAAACGGTGTACGGTTACGGTCTCCGCTCTCTCCCACCCAAGCAACCTGGCCCTGATGCTGCCCCTAGAAAACAGGCAGCACCCCTTGACCCCAGTCCTGCACCAAGTTACCCGAGCGGGATCTGTCCTTCCCCTCCAGAGGGTAGCCACCGGTTCCTGTGGTGGCTGGGCCCCAGCCGGCTCTACTGCGGGCCCTCCCTCCAACCTGCCTCTCCGGAGGCGGCAACTGCGGAAACGGTACCGGTAACTCAACTTATTTACATGCCACTAACGTTTGTGGTTGCCCTGCAAGTTCACGGGCTTGTCCATAAGGAGTTCCTTATGCAACTTTTTAAACGGTCCCCACGGGGACAACGGTGCCGGCAACGGCCGGTTTTCCAATTACGGTTAGACAATCTGGTTACTTTTCGGTAATCATCACTTTTTCATCTTTTCAAAACTTTCAAACTTTTTCAAACAAACACGGTGGTGGTCCCAACGGGGACGGTGCAACGGTGCTCCGCTGCCATCACTGTGCACTTTCGTCCTCCTCACCCGGCTCTGGGTGGAAGAACACGGGCACCAGCCCCTCCAATGCATAGCAAGCATGGCGTGGAAGGGCCGCCCGATACCCGTTATTTCCACTTCGGGGGACATACGTGGCCTCCATGCCATGCAGGGTGACGACTCCTTCATCCTCTTCCGAAACGGGTTCGGTATCAGGCCCAGAGTCACTATCGTCTGTCCTTGCATCAGGCGGGTTGCCGCCAGCTGCTGCAGCTTCCAGGCTTGCCACTCCCTCCGGAACTGTCACAGAGGGATATACGCCCGACGGGCCAGGCGCAGTGTGGTGCACGAGCAAGGAGGGCGGAGGTGGCATGGGGGCCAGGGGTAGACCGGGTCCCTCAGCCGCAGCGGCCGGTCCCTCGGGGACACAGGGGCGTGGGTTACTCACCAGCTCCTCCATCATGGCCTCCATCCCATACACCCGTGCAACCGCAGCTGCATCCTCCACCTCTGCGGTCCACTGTTCCATCAGCCTGCAGATCTGGCTCCGGTAGTGCCGGCAGATCCCTGCCGTTCGGGCCCTCAGCCATGCCGCTGTCCCGGGCACCAGCTCGGTAGCCTCCGCATAACTAGGCGGGACGAACATTCTTTGCGAAGGTTGGCGGATCGTGGGGTCTCAGCGTTTCTGTTTGCACCGCCACACTCACATGCGTCCAGCCGCCATTTCGTCCCCCTTAGCTTCTTTCCGGCCCCCCCCTCTATCGGGGCGGGTTTTGGCCTTCGCGCCTCTGCTACTCGAGAAGACGCTCGAGCGGGAACTCTTCGCGCCAAAGATGGCGGCTTCTGAAATTTTCTGTCCGGACACCTCCGGCGGTAACAAGGCGCACCTCTACCAGACGGCAGAGCGGTAAGATCCTGTTCGTGACGCCAAGTTGTCGCGGGCGGAGGAGGGGACGCCGCGCTCTCCCACTGCTCGGGTCCGGCTGCCGCTGCAGCCTGCTGCTGCTCGGTGGCTCGAGCGATGGGCCGGATCCCGGGGACTCTAGCGGCGCTCCTCGCCCGTGAGTGAAAGGGGTTTGGTTGTGGGGATTGTTTATTGTCCGTGACGCCACCCACGGTTGTGGTGATTATGTGGACACCACCGCTGCTCTGGCTGGGGATCCCGGGAGTGGTGGTATGGAGCAGCCAGTTGTTGATTTGCCCCTCCGTGGGTAGGGGATTGGTGGTCCCGGGGCCCAGTGATGGGGTTGGGATGGTGGACAGGCAGGTTATGGGGTCTGTGGAGGTGCAGGGGCGCAGGGGCAGCGCTGTGCTGCACGGCACGGAGGTACTCACTCAGCCAGTAAACACGACACAGTTCTCGGTAAACAAACGGCTGGTTGGACGGGTCCCTCAGACGGTTGCGGTGCTGATGTTCCCTGCAGTTGACGGTGACGGTCTCTTCCCTGCACCTATGTGTAGTCTGTTGGTAGCGATGGATTCCCACCGGTAACCCGCTCCCCGACTTGGATATGAGCCGGAGGAGCCCCTCTCTTGCCCGCAGGCGCTGGCCCTGGAAAACTGGTGCCTTGGCGGTGGCGGTGTCTCCCCTTAACGGTCGGACTGTTGCCTTCAATCGGGACTTGGTTGTTGGGAGACAGTCGTCCCCTTCACTGACGGATTTGGCAAATTATGGCGACTCCTAGCCTTGCCGGGATCCGAAAGGCCCCTGCCCTGGTGCTGACTGTTCTTCGTATACCGCTCCGGTACCGCCGGGTCACCACCCGTCCACGGTCCTTTCGGCAACCTCCGAGCAGCCTCCCCTGCAGACGGTCACCGCCGACTGCCAACCTTGCTGTCTCAGTCCGGGGCACACACCCGGACCAACTTCAGGCTTCTTGCTGTCACTTTTCTCTTGTCACTTCCACTACTGTCACTTGCTCCTTTACCACTTCCTTCTACTCTCAACTCTAACACTCATCTCATCTGCCTGGTTTTCCCGCCGCCAGAGCTGTGAACTCCTCGGTGGGTGGAGCCAACCGCCTGGCCCACCCCCTGGTGTGGACACCAGCCCCTGGAGGAAGGCAACAAGGATTTTAGTTTTGACCTCAGTGTACCTGCAGGGAATGTGGGGTGCATGTGGTGTTGTGACCTGTGACCCCTGGCTTGCCCAGGGCGTTACAAGTCAGCGGTCTGGACCTCAGGGGTTCATTCCCACCTAAGTCCCGTCAGAAGGCAACAGCCCAACCCGTCCGGATAAGTGCCACCGCCAATGGCTAGAGATCCAAGGGCCAGCGCCTGCGGGCAAACGGGCTCTCCCGACACGTACACGCCGAGGAGCGGACTACCCGTGGGAAGCCATAGGAGTCAAATACACTTACACAGGTGCAGGAAAACGATAGCCACCATCAACCTGTCCGGGGAGAGTGAGAACACCGCAGCCGGCTGTGGGCCCCGTCCATCCAGCCGTTTGGTTTACCAGAGACTCTGTCCTTCTGTGTCTGAGTGAGTACAAGAGTGCCATCAGGCACCGCACCGCGCTGCACCGCAACATTGCACCCGCGCCCACGCTGCCTCCCCGCCTCGGCACCTGCACCTATACCTCCTCCCTACTCCCCAACCGGGGCCCCAGGACCAACAGCCCCTACCCACGGAGGGGGTCAATACCTCAGATGCTCTCCGCCATCGTTCCCGGGATCCCCCGTCACCAGCAGCGGTGGTGCCCACCATCACCACAACCCGTGGGTGGCGTCACGACCGACATCCCAAATACCCACCAAAAACCTCCCCTTTTCACTCGTGGGCGAGGAGGCGCTGCTCGAGCCCCGGGTCCGGCCCCGTGCTCGAGCCACCGAGGAGCAGAAGCACCGGACCCGAGCGCCAGCGATTCCAGACGAGCGGCGTTCCCACCCCTCCGCCCGCGACATATATACAAGTGCATCTCAATAAATTAGAATATCATCAAAAAGTTAATTTATTTCAGTAATTCCATATGTGACGCCCTGGCAAAACCAGGTAGTCACAAAAGTGCTCATGCTCCTTGTCACCACCAAAATCCCACACTCAGGTACAACACACAGTCATAAAGCCTAGCCACCCCCTTTGATAATAGGGACACACCAGTGGGTGGGATCAGGCAGATAAGAACGCCCACCTAGGGGTCCTTAGGTGTCAGAGGCGGGAACACGATAGTCAAGTAGAGAGTCTAGTCAAGTACTGATAGTGAGTGGAGGTGGAAGTCTGAAAGTGGACAGTGTAGTCAGGGGTAGTAGCCCTTGGACTACCCGGCTAGGTGGCAGACAGTGAAAAGGGCCACAGGCGACGGAGATCCGGTCGCGGGAAACCTTAAGTGGACCGGGGCAGGGTTGTAGCCCGCCGGTGCCAACAGCGGGAATCCGGTCCGGAGGCCGTGCACAGTCGGGGTGCCTGGACCCTAGGGCGAGGAAGGTTGCAAGAACCTCTCAAATTAACCAGCCGGGGACAAGGTTCCAGACTTTGTCCCGTTAACTGCCCAGATAGAGTGAAACGGAAGCCCTACGCAGGGGATAGGGTGTCCGCCAGAACCCACTGAGATCCCAAGTGTCAGCATTCTCAGGCCACAGCTCCCAAATACACACAGAACCGGGAGTAGACTTCTCCGTTCCATGCGAAGTCGTCCAGAAGGAAAGACAAACACAAAGGGCAGGAGGAAGGGATACGTGTTCATTAACCTGGGTGCGGGAACTGAATGCACCCTCCTAAGGCAGCCGGCTAGTGGCAACTTGGTTTACTACTGGACTTGTGTGAAATTAATGAACTGTGAGTACACCATTGACCCCCTGTCCAATCCGTCGCTCCACCTCCAGCAGCCATCACTCCCGTGTTCAGACTGCATGCCCCGGGACTACACCTCCCCTACCCATGGAGGGGATCCCATCTTGCTGCCCCCTGCTCCATCAGCCCCGGGCACACCATCACCAGGCAGCGGCGATGACACCATTCCTCACCGCAACCCATGGATGGCGTCACAGACATAACACCTCCCCTGTAAATATCACCTTTCCGACGGTGGTGAGGACGGGCAGCCGTGCGAGCCCGGGTCCGGTCACCACTCGAGCCGCAGCAGCGAACCCAGATCCGAGCAGGCCCCCGAGAAGAAGCGGCAGCGGCCCCCGTCCGCAACACATATGTGCCTGCCCCGTGCCAGAAGCCAGTGCTGCTTGGATCCGGATCTACGGTACGGCTCGAGGGGTTCTCCGGACCCGGGGGTCGCGCGGACACTCCGAATAAAAGGAGGAAGTATTTATACGGGATTGGTTGTAAAATGTCTGCTGCCGTTGCGGGGCTCCCGGGGACATTGGGCTGGCAGCAGGATGTTAACCCCTCCGTAGGTAGGGATGGATGTCCCGGGGCCCAGTGTCTCTAATAAAGCACACAAGTCCTGTGGTAAACCAAGGTGATGGTGGCCGGCTGCCGTAGATGGGTGTATCTGATCCCACACATGGGGTGGTAGTCAAAGTCTCTGTCCTCTGCACTCAGTGTGTTGCAGGTAGGACTTCCCGGTATGAAACACGGGAGTCCGCTCCCGGTCCTTTGGTTTGGAGCCATGCCCGTCTGATGCTGACCCTTGGGATCTATGGGCCCTGGCGGTTGCCCTATCCCTCTCGGTGGGTGGTTGTCTACTTTTCGGGACTTAGGTTGGGACAGGACCTAAAATCCTGACCCTCAATTGGTTAATTAGCTAGGCCGTTGGTGACGGTCCTGGCTTCAGGGTCCAAGTACCCAATCTGTGCACACGGTTTCTGGGTCGGTTCTCCGGTGTTGGTACCAGTGGGCTACAACCCTGCCCCGGTCCACCTCGGATCTCCGGCCGCTGTCTTCACGTCTCCCGCAGACTCTGGCTACCGTCTGCCACCTAGTCAAGGTGTCAGGGCTCCGACTCTGCCACCTGTCAGCTTCACCTCCACTCCAAACTTAAACTCAAATTGAACTAACTGTTTTCCCACCCCGGGCTCTCCAGACCCCTAGGTGGGCGTTTCCTAACTGCCTGGTCCCGCCCACTGGTGTGTCTGCCCTTCCCTGAGGGGGGTGACTAGGGTTTCAAGTCGGCTGATTTAACCCCTTGTGGGATAGGTGTTGTGCGGGGGCCTATGTGTACATTTACCTGGTTTTCCAGGGCGCTACACATACAAAAAGGAAAACGCATATATTATATAGAGTCATTACACACAGAGGGATCTACTTTTATATGTAATATATAAAGCTGAGTGTATGTGTGTATGTGTATGTGTATGTATGTATGTGTGTATGTCCGCTAAAGCAATCCGCACCGTCGCATTTACAATCACGAAATTTTGCACAGACACTGCATGTGATCCAGGGAACGTCGTAGACTATGCTTTGACGGGAAAATTTAACCCCATGCTTTACAGTTACTCTCCAAAAAACCTGCCTATATTAAAGTGAATGGAACCTGGAACTACAGGTTATTAATAGGAGCTGTGATTGGTTGTTATAGACCAGTGTTTCTCAACTCCAGTCCTCAAGAGCCACCAACAGATCATGTTTTCAGGTTTTCTTCCATCAGGTTTTCAGGATTTCCTTAATGTTACACAGGTGATGGAATTATTTCCTGTCAAAGGCCCTGTGCACACTGGAAAATGGAATTTTCTTAAAATTCCGCAGGGTCTGAAAGATTACCGCACTCGCGGTAAAAAAACGCGGCAAACTGCACCCGAAAACCGCATGCGGTTTGCCGGGGTTTGCTGCAGTTTTACCGCGGTATTGTTCGCGGTATTGTTCGCAGTATTGCCGCGGTTTTGCCGCGTGTGGTTTGGTATATGTGCTTTAATGCATTCAATGCAATAAAGCACATTGTAAAAAGAAAAAAAAAAAAAGTAATTTCCTTCTGAGATAGATAGCAGACAGATAAATAGATAAATAGACAGATAGAAGAATAGAAGAATAGATAGAAGGATAGATAGAGGGATAGATAGATAGAGTCCCTGTGAGCACACGCTGCATTTCTCCTGAGCGGTAATGTGTGTTCACATTACCGGCCATGGGAAATGCCCTGTGGTTACCTCTGCAGGCTCGCTGCGAGGCTGCATTCAGCAGTGTCAGTCGTGGCTGAATACAAGCATCGCAGGACGTGGATTACGTCGGAGCTGTGTGGATTACGCCGGAGCTGTGTGTTTCGGGGGGTTAATAAAGGGGTGAACCAGGGGCTTTTTTGTGTTTTATTTAAAATAAAGGATTTTTCGGTGTGTGTTTTTTCACTTTACTTACGGGTTGATCATGTCAGCTGTCTCATAGACGCTGCCATGATCAAGCCTGGATCCGCCGCCATTAACTCCTTATATTGCCCTGATTGCCACCGCATCACGGCAACAGGAAGAGCCGGGGACACTCCGGGACTGCCGCGAAATGGATGCGACAGTCCCAGGGCAGCTGCGGGCTGATATTCTCGGCTGCGGGAGGGGGGGGCATTAACCCTGCCCCTCGCCCTCCCGAGCCTGAGAATACCGGGCCGCCGCTGTGTGCTTACCTTGGCTGCATGGTAAAAATACGGCGGAGCCCACGTGTTTTTTTTCTATATGTCCGTTTGATTTGTATGTGTATTCTATATGTCTGTGTGTGAGTGCAATCTGTGTGTGTTCTATATGTCTGTGTGTGAGTGTGATATGTGTGTGTTCTATGTCTGTGTCGTGTGTGTGTGTGTGTTTACTCTCTTCTCCGCTTCCTCTTCCTGTCATAAGGACATCACTTCCCTGCAGACCGCAGGGCAGCGATGAACATTACCGCAGGTAAACCGCAAAATACTGGAGGGAATAACGCAGAAAAACGCAATGAACCGCACAGAATTTGCTGACTGCGTTATTCCCTGCGGGATTTCACGATTACATTGCAGTCAATGGAGTGAAATCCCGCAGCGACGTGTGGAAAAGAAGTGACATGCAATTGTTTTTGCTGCGGGAATCCCGCAGCAAAACATGCAGCTGTCAAAATCCGCATAGTGCGCACAGCATTTTTTTTCCCATAGGTTTTGCTGGTGAATCACTGCAGAGATGTTATGAACATAACATGCAGCGAAACATGCAGCAATACCGCAGGAAATCCGCGGCAAAAACCGGCAAGTGCGCACAGGGCCTAATATTGAGGAAAACCTAAAAACATGATCTGTTGGTGGGTCTTGAGGACTGGAGTTGAGAAACACTGCTATAGACAATGAAGGACATTCATAGTATAAGAAGCTTATGTGTGAGGTAATATGATGTCCGTGGGGAGACGGTTATAGAGAGAGATAGAAAGAGACAGACAGACAGAGAGAGAGACAGGCAGGCAGAGACAGACGGGGAAAGAGACAGACAGAGACAGACAGAGAGAGAGACAGATAGAGACAGACGGGGAAAGAGTCAGACAGAGACAGACGGGAAAAGAGACAGACAGAGACAGGCAGACAGGGAGAGACAGGCATACATGGAAACTGAATAGGATAACTGAAGTGAGCACTAATATATATATTCTGAGTGCAAGCCAAAAAAATACATACTATACAAGGAAAATCCTTTTCCTAATATTCATGGCAGGTATGCAATTCATTATTCACATGTTCAAGTTAGCAAGTTGCATTTTTCATTGTATCTTCCAATATTTTTCCATATGCTTGAGGCATTATACCATTATCTAAGTTTGATGTGCAGCCTTATCCTTGTATAGTATGTATTTTTTTGGCTTGCACTCAGAATATATATATTAGTGCTCACTTCAGTTATCCTATTCAGTTATATGTAGTTTTTTTTTTTTTTTTTCTGAATGTGAACACAGCTCCGCCCCTTTCGGCCATGTTTTTTCCATCTCCTATATAAGACAGTCCTTGGTTAACCCTCTCCACCCACAGCAGTTTTTAATTGCAATGAGATGACACACAGTTAGGGTCACAGAGCTAGGGACCCCAATATAGAGATATACCTTGACGAGGTCTTGGGGCTCAGTTACATTGATTAATGCGATTGCTAAATATCTCCTTTTTCCTAATATTCATGGCAGGTATGCAATTCATTATTCACATGTTCAAGTTAGCAAGTAGCATTTTTCATTGTATCTTCCAATATTTTTCCATATGCTTGAGGCATTATACCATTATCTAAGTTTGATGTGCAGCCTTATCCTTGTATAGTATGTATTTTTTTGGCTTGCACTCAGAATATATATATATATATTAGTGCTCACTTCAGTTATCCTATTCAGTTATATGTAGGTTTTTTTTTTTCTGAATGTGAACACAGCTCTGCCCCTTTCGGCCATGTTTTTTCCATCTCCTATATAAGACAGTCCTTGGTTACCCCTCTCCACCCACAGCAGTTTTTAATTGCAATGAGATGACACACAGTTAGGGTCACAGAGCTAGGGACCCCAATATAGAGATATACCTTGACGAGGTTTTGGGGCTCAGTTACATTGATCAATGCGATTGCTAAATATCTCCTTTTTCCTAATATTCATGGCAGGTATGCAATTCATTATTCACATGTTCAAGTTAGCAAGTAGCATTTTTCATTGTATCTTCCAATATTTTTCCATATCCTTGAGGCATTATACCATTATCTAAGTTTGATGTGCAGCCTTATCCTTATATAGTAGGCATACACGGAAAGACACAGACAGAGAGACAGACAAAGACAGATGGGGAAAGAGACAGACCTGGATAGAGACAGACAAGGAAAGAGACAGACAGAGACACGACAACAGGGAAAGAGACAGACAGCAAAAGACACAGACAAAGAGATGGACAAAGACAGACAGGGAAAGAGACAGGAAGACAGACCGGGAAAGAGACAGACCTGGAAAGAGACAGATGAGGAAAGAAACAGAGAGATAGAGACAGACGGGGAAAGAAACCGACAGACAGACAGACGGAGAAAGAGACAGAGAAAGAGACAGACGGGGAAAGAGACAGATGGGAAAAGAGACAGACGAGGAAAGAGACAGACGGGGAAAGAGACTGACCTGGAAACAGACTGACCTGGAAAGAGTCAGATGGGGAAAGTGAGAGACAGACAGACACAGAGATAGAAATGATCTATTCTTATATATTATATAGAGTCATTACACACAGAGGGATCTATTCCTATATATTATATAGACTCATTACACACAGAGGGATCTATTTCATGTGTTTATTTCTTTTAATGTTGATGATTATGGCTTACAGCCAATGAAAACCCAGAAGTTATTATCTCAGAAAATTACAATATTATATACGACCAACTGAAAAAATGATTTTAGACTCAGAAATGTTGTCGCCTACTGAAAAGTCTGTACATTAAATGCCTCAATACTTGGTCGGGGCTCCTTTTGCATAAATTACTGCATCAATGCGGCGTGGGATGGAGGCGATCAGCCTGTGGCATTGCTAAGGTGTTATGGAAGCCCAGGTGCTTTGATAGCTGCCTTCAGCTCGTCTGCATTGTTGTCTCTGGTGTCTCTCATAGATTCTCTATGGGGTTTAGGTCAGGTGAGTTTGCTGGCCAATCACAGTGATACTGTGGTTAGTAAACCAGGTATTGGCTCCTGTCCACACTGCCAAAAGTACCAAGTCCTGCTGGAAAATGACATTTACATCTCCAAAAAGCTTGTCGGTAGAGGGAAGCATAAAGTGCTCTAAAATATCCTGGTAGACGGCTGCACTGAGTTTGGTCTTGATAAAATACAGTGGATCTACACCAGCAGATGACATGGCCCCCAAACCATCACTGATTGTGGAGACTTCACACTAGACCTCAGCAGCTTGGATTGTGGCCTCTCCACTGTTCCTCCAGACTCTGGGACCGCGATTTCCAAATGAAATGCAAAATTTACTTTCATCTGAAAACAACACCTTGGATCACTGAGAACAGTCCAGTTCTTCTTCTCCTTGGCCCAGGTAAGACGCTTCTGGCGTTGTCTATTGGTCAGGAGTGACTTGACACAAGGAATGCGACACTTGTAGTCCATGTCCTGGATACGTCTTTTTGTGGTGGCTCTCACTAACTCCAGCAGCAGACCACTCCTTGTGAATCTCCCCCAAATTTTTGAAAGGCCTTTTCTTAACAATCCTATCAAGGCTGTGGTTATCCTGGTTGCTTGTGCACCTTTTTCTACCACACTTTTTCCTTCCACTGAACTTACCATTAATATGCTTAGATACAGCACTCTGTGAAAAGCCAGCTTCTTTAGCAATGACCTTTTGTGGCTTACCCTCCTTGTGGTGTATGTCAATGACTACCTTCTGGACATCTGTCAAATCAGCAGTCTTCCCCATGATTGTGTAGCCTACTGAACCAGACTAAGGGACCATTTTCAACGCTTAGGAAGCCTTTGCAGGTGTTTTATAGTAATTGTTTTAATTTTGTGAGATAATGACCTTTGAGTTTTCATTGGCTGTAAGCCATAATCATCAACATTAAGAGAAATTAACACTTGAAATAGATCCCTCTGTGTATAATGACTCTATATAATATATAGGAATAGATCACTCTGTGTGTAATTACTCTATATAATATGTAGGAATAGATCCCTCTGTGTGTAATGACTCTATATAATATATACGAATAGATCCCTCTGTGTGTAATGACTCTATATAATATATAGGAATAGATCCCTCTGTGTGTAATGACTCTATATAATATATAGGAATAGATCCCTCTGTGTGTAATGACTCTATATAATATATAGGAATAGATCCCTCTGTGTGTAATGACTCTATATAATATATAGGAATAGATCCCTCTGTGTGTAATGACTCTATATAATATATAGGAATAGATCTCTCTGTGTGTAATGACTCTATATAATATATAGGAATAGATCATAGCTCCTTCTGAGTATAATGACTCTATATAATATATAGGAATAGATCTCTCTGTGTGTAATGACTCTATATAATATATAGGAATAGATCCCTCTGTGTGTAATGACTCTATATAATATATAGGAATAGATCCCTCTGTGTGTAATGACTCTATATAATATATAGGAATAGATCTCTCTGTGTGTAATGACTCTATATAATATATAGGAATAGATCATAGCTCCTTCTGAGTATAATGACTATATAATATATAGGAATAGATCTCTCTGTGTGTAATGACTCTATATAATATATAGGAATAGATCCCTCTGTGTGTAATGACTCTATATAATATATAGGAATAGATCCCTCTGTGTGTAATGACTCTATATAATATATAGGAATAGATCTCTCTGTGTGTAATGACTCTATATAATATATAGGAATAGATCATAGCTCCCTCTGAGTATAATGACTCTATATAATATATAGGAATAGATCTCTCTGTGTGCAATGACTCTATATAATATATAGGAATAGATCCCTCTGTGTGTAATGACTCTATATAATATATAGGAATAGATCCCTCTGTGTGTAATGACTCTATATAATATATAGGAATAGATCATAGCTCCCTCTGTGTATAATGACTCTATATAATATATAGGAATAGATCTCTCTGTGTGTAATGACTCTATATAATATATGCGTTTCCCTTTTTGTATTGAATTACTGAAATAAATTAACTTTTTGATGATATTCTAATTTATTGAGTTGCACGTGTATATGAAGCAGCGGTAACTGATCTCCGGGGCCGGGGATTCTGCGGAGGAATGGTACAGACGGCGCTGCAGGTGAGCACCATTATCCGGCAACTAAAGGACATAATTGTGTTATTATCTAATGGCTCCACTCCCCTCCAGTGAGGGAGACAATGGGGCCGGGGTGTAAGCAGATTATTTCCCCTCACGCTTTCCTTTGTTGCGGCGATCGTCTCCGTCCCGGCCTCTTTCTCCCGGTGAATAGGTTCGGCTTCTAATTGCTGGTTTGAGTGTGAATCCAAGTGCTGAGCAGCTGTGGACGGGCACATTGTACTGGGATGGGTGACTTTTTGTTTTGTCATGTACCTGGTTATACATCTGCTGCTTTTACATCTGCTTTGCCTTTTTCATGTATTTTTGGCAACAAACTTTGAATCATGGAGGCTGTGCGCCCTCGATCAGCTTTTAGTGAGTTCTTGCCGCTGTGTATTTTCGCAGTATCTTACAGTTCCAGCAAAGTGGATGGGATTTATAGAAATCTCCTGCGCACTGTGCTCGTTTTTACACCGCTAAACCCCTTCACGACTTTTCATTTACATGTACGTCAAAAGTCATGTCTCTGTCTTTGATGCGGGCTCGGACACAGAGCCCACATTATTCCCTACACATGATGGCTGAATTAATCTCTGACAGCGGGATTTAACAAGTGCTGGTGGGGGGAGGGGGTTTCCTGTGATCGCCGTGAGCGACACTCATAGGAGATTGTGATTTCTTTTGTACAGAGCAGTGCTGAAGCACATGGTGATGATGACGCTGATGCTCGTGCTGATGCTTAAGCTATTACTGATGCTGGTGCTGACGCTGGTGCTGATGTTGAAGCTGGTGCTGATGCTGGTGCTTATGCTTGTGCTAATACTGATGCTGGTACTGACACTGATACAGGTGCTGATGCTGTTGATGACTCTATTGCTGATGCTGACGTTCACACTGGTGCTTATGTTGGTGCTGATGCTGGTACTGATGCTGATGGTGGTGTTGATGCTGATGCCGATGCTGACACTGATGCTTGTGCTGACGCTGGTGCTGAGGCTGATGCTGGTGCTGACGCTTGTGCTAATACTGATGCTGGTGCTGACACTGATACATGTGCTGATGCTGTTGATGACTCTATTGCTGATGCTGACGCTCACACAGGTGCTTATGTTGGTGCTGATGCTGCTGATGGTGCTTGTGCTGATGCTGGTACTGATGCTGATGCTGGTACTGACACTGATGCTAGTGCTGACACAGCTGCTGACTCTGTCACTGGTGCTGATGCTGGTGCTGATGCTGACACTGGTGCTGATGCTGGTGCTGACGCTAGTGCTGGTGCTGACACTGATGCTGCTGCTGATGTTGATGCTTGTGTTGATGCTGATGCTGGTACTGGTGCTGATGCAGGTGCTGACGCTAATGCTGGTGCTGATGCTGGCTCTGAGGCTAGTGCTGATGCTGGTACTGATGTTTGTGCTGATGCTGGTACTGACGCTGATGGTGATGCTGACACTGGTGCTGATGCTAGTAATGATGCTGACACTGACGCTTGTGCTGATGCTGGTGCAGACACTGATGCTAGTACTGACGCAGGTGCTGGTGCTGATACTGCCACTGGTGCTGACGCTGGTGCTGATGCTGATATACAGCTCTGTACAGCACAAGCAACCAGATAATCACAGATTCAAGTTCCCTAAGGAAACAAGTAAATACATTAAAAAGTAAAAAAAATGTTTTTAAAAATGTGAACCCCCCAAAAAACTCAAACCGCCCCCCTTTTGCCCCATTTGAAATAAATCAATAATAAAAAAATCATGTATTCTATATTGCTACATTCAAAAATGTCTAATCTATTAAAAAATAAAATAAATTAATCCAATCGGTAAACGGTATAATGAAAGAAAAATCAAAACACCAGAATTATGTTTTTTGGTTGCCAGAACATTGCAACAAAAATACAAAAAGAGGCGATCAAAACTCTATATACCGTATACACAACATGGTTTCAATAAAAATGACAATGCAGGGTGCAATAAATAAGCCCCCACACAGCCCCGAATGCAGAAAAATAAAAAATGTAATGGGTGATGGAAAATGGCGATACAAGAATTTTTTTTTTTATTTACAAATTTCCCATTTTTTCCCCAACTTAAGTAAAAATAACACTTTACATGTTTGGTCTCTACAAACTCGTAATGACCTGGATGAAGATAATGCCAGGTCAGATTTACCATATAGTGAACATGGTAAATAAAAAAGAACAAAAAACAATTGATTGGACTTTTTTGTAACTTTGATGTATTTGGATTTTTTTCTCCATTTTCCAGTACACTGTATGGTAAAATGTTTGGTGTCATTCAAAAGTACAACTGGTCCCTCAAAAATCAAGCTCTCATATGGCTATATTGAAGAAGAAATAAAAACGATATAGCTTTTGGAAGAAGGTGAGGAAAACCCAGTGCATTTCTGATGCGTTTTTTAGGGCAGTTTTGTCACAAAACTTCATCCAGATTCTTATGTCAGCAAAGTCACTGAGAATCCTGCAGTTTTTTTGCACATGCTGATTTTTTCCCCCTTGCGAATTTGGTGCAGAAATAAATATGCAAAATAAAGCTGCAGCGTGCCAATTATTGCAAAGTTTTTTCCACCTCAAAGGCATGAAAAAACGCATTGAAAAAAATGCAGGCAAAAAAATGTGGCAACGAACGAGTTAAAGACACGTCAAAAATGCATTGTGTTTTTGGTGCATTTTTTTTCTGCCAGGAGATACAGATTTGGTGCAGAAATTTCTGCAACCAAATACCCAGTGTGTGCACATAGCCTAAAGCGGGCTTTACACACAGCGACATCGCTAGCGAGCGTACCCGCCCCCGTCGGTTGTGCGTCACGGGCAAATCGCTGCCCGTGGAGCACAACATTGCTTACACCTGTCACACTGACTTACCTGCCTAGCGACGTCGCTGTGGCCGGCGAACCGCCTCCTTTCTAAGGGGGAGGTTCGTTCGGCGTCACTACGACGTCACTAAGCGGCCGCCCAATAGAAGCAGAGGGGCGGAGATGAGCGTCCGGAACATCCCACCCATCCCCTTCCTTCCTCATTACACGCAACGGCATCGTTAAAGCGGCCGGATGTGCGTCACCAAATCCGTGACCCCAACAAGATCACTTGAGCAATGTCGTAGCGTGTAAAGCAGCCTTAAGTGTCTGTAAAAGCCAGAACTCTTAAAGGGGTTGTCCGACATAACAAACATTTTTCAGTTTAAGCTAATCTGTGCTGTATTGTCATATAAAACACCCCTACATTGTTATTTTTTGTTTTCTAACTTTTGTTCCTCTTGAATTCACCCTTTATTCTCTGCAGCTCTCTGTTTACAGTCAGCTCCAGCAAACTGACCACTTCCTGTGCCAAACCTCCCAGTCAGAGCTGGCACCGCCCGGCCTCAGTGTCCAGCCTCGCCCCCTGCACACACACATTCCCTGTCAGTATTCTTCCCCAGCACCTGACCTGGTATCACTACAGCATTGCAAATAACAGCCCCACATTGGGCTCTGCTCCGCATACACACATCGGGTTCTGCACCGCATACACACATCGGGCTCTGCACCGCATACACACATCGGGCTCTGCACCGCATACACACATCAGGCTCTGCACGCACACACGGCGCTCTGCACCGACCACCCCCCATAGGGAACACATGTAGTGAGTACATACTCACCCGTCCTCGGTCCCCGCCGCTCCTGCACGTTCGCGCGCTGTCGGTGCTCTGGCCATATCAGCACAGTAGTGACGTCACCGCTGTCCTGAAGAGAGCACAGACAGCCGGGCAGTGATAAGTAGCAGCGCTGCGCTGCTTCTCATCAGCTCTTTCAAATGTACCGGCATCTGTGATCTGTGATCTGCGATGCCGGTACATTTGAATGTGTGATCCTGAGCAGGGGCCCGGTGCTGGCGCTGACACCGCTGCAGCCGCCGCCGGGCCCCTCCCCCAGGTCACGGACCCCACAGCAGTGCAGGGGGAGGTTACTGGAGAGTAAAAGAGTTGCGGGGGAATGTGTGGGAGGGTGCAGGGAAGGGGGCGGGGCTCATCGCACTGTACCCGCCCAGCAGGGAGGCGACATGCTGTTCCAGATTTGCATGTCAACATGGCCCTGCCCATGTTGACATGAAATGACCGGAAGCAGCAAAATCGCGGCAGGAGCGGTCACATGACCGCTCTGAGCCGGGGGAGAGGGGCTGACAGCAGGGCAGGTAAGTGCTCTCTATCTACTTACCTGCCCCAATGTAGCCCAATAGGGAAATAATAAAAAAAACTCAAAATAAGCCGGATAACTCCTTTAATGGTTGGTAGGGGATCAAATACTTATTTCTCTCTGCCAAATGCAAATAAATTTATATAATTTATACAATGTGATTTTCTGGGTTGTATTTTGGATATTCTCTCACTGTGAAAATTAACCTACCCTTAAAATTATAGACTGCTCATGTCTTTGTCAGTGGGCAAACTTACAAGATCAGCAAGGGATCAAATACTTATTTCCTTCACTGAATGTGCTTTATGGCCATCGGCCAAACACATGTTCATTTAAGGCTATGTGCGCACTAGGCCGTTTTACCCGCGGATTTGCTGCGGAAATTTCTTGAGACATGTCTACAATCTTTGTGCAGACATTTCCCAGCAAATCCTATGAGAAAAAAAAATAGCTGTGCGCACTGGGCGAATTTGTTTCAAGAAATTTCCTTGAGAAGATTTTCTTGAGAAAATTTCTTGAGAAAATGAGCATGTCAATTCTTTTCCGCAGGTACCTGCGGATTTCTGCAGTACAGCCTGCAAAATCCGCAGGGAAAATCGCGGCAAATTCGCGGCTAATCCGCGGCAAATCCGCATGCGGATTTACCGCGGATTTGGTGCGGATTTTTTCCGGAGGTCCGGAAATCTTCCACTCCCAGAAGTTTCTCAAGAAATTTTCTTGAGAAACTTCACATTTCTAGTGCGCACATAGCCTATCGAAGGTTTCACCACTGCTCTAGAATCCAGTGTTGGTGACTTTACACCACTACATCCACCACTCGGCATTGTGCTTGGTGATGTAAGGCTTGCCTTGCATGCGGCTCCTCAGCTGTCTTCTGCACAGCCGGCCAAGCATTACTAGAAGATTCAACATTTCACAAACTTGGGGAAAAAATGTCATCCTATAACTATTCCACTTATAAAGTCCCTACATCCAATGTTTACTTACTGTCGTGAGCATGTCACGTTAGGCTGAGACCGTTGCAGTATCTGTGATTAAAAGGTCATGGCAATTAGTAGATTGCAAGTTCTCTTTAATATGAGTGGTTTTAACCTCATTTGCTGCTGAAGGGGTTAAGGATTCCTTGTTGATTCTGCTGAGATTCCATTTAGGTCTAATCTCAGCTGCTGCTCCTTAATGTCACGCCCCATCATTATTTTAACTCACTCTTAGCTTTCCCTTATGCCAGTGATAGTTCATTTTATGCTGATCTGTAAAGGAGTTGTCTATGAAGAAAGCTGTGGTTAGCTTTCCAATGGATGTGGTGGAATTCCCTCTCTGGAGAGGATTTGAAGTTCTTTTGTATCTGTCTCCCTGTTGGTCTCTTCTCTCTTGTCATGTATTTATGTTAGTAGTAAGACTAGTGTCTTACAGGCCTTGCCTAGTGAGCCAGGGCTAGTCTAGGGTCTATGTCTAGGCTCTCCCATATTCCAGTGATAGTTCATTCTATGCGGACCTGTAAAGGAGTTGTCTATGAAGAAAGCTGTGGTTAGCTTTCCAGTGGATGTGGTGGAGTTCCCTCTCTGGAGAGGATTTGGAGTTCTTTTGTTTCTGTCTCCCTGTTGGTCCATTCTCCCTTGTGATGTTTTTATGTTCGTAGTAAGACTAGTGTCTTACTGGCCTGCCTGCTCACTAGCCAGGGCTAGTCTAGGCTCTATGTCTAGGCTCTCCCATATTCCAGTGATAGTTCATTCTATACTGACCTATAAAGGAGTTGTCTATGAAGAAAGCTGTGGTTAGCTTTCCAGTGGATGTTGTGGAGTTCCCTCTCTGGAGAGGATTTGAAGTTGTATCTGTCTCCCTGTTCGCCTCTTCTCCCTTGTGATGTGTCTTACTGGCCTGCTCGCTAGCAGGGCTAGTCTAGAGTCTATGTCTAGGCTCTCACATATGCCAGTGATAGTTCATTCTATGCTGACCTGTGAAGGAGTTGTCTATGAAAAAAGCTATGGTTAGCTTTCCAGTGGATGTGGTGGAGTTCCCTCTCTGGAGAGGATTTGAAGTTGTATCTATCTCCCTGTTTGCGTCTTCTCCCTTGTGATGTGTCTTACTCGCCTGCTCGCTAGCCAGGGCTAGTCTTGGGTGTATGTTTAGGCTCTCCCATATGCCAGTGATAGTTCATTATATGCTGACCCGTGAAGGAGTTGTCTATGAAGAAAGCAATGGTTAGCTTTCCAGTGGATATGGTGGAGTTCCCTCTCTGGAGAGGATTTGGAGTTGTATCTGTCTCCTTGTTGTCCTCTTCTCCCTTGTGATGTATTTATGTTAGTAGTAAGACTAGTGTCTTACTGGCCTGCTCGCTAGCCAGGGATAGTCTTGGGTGTATGTCTAGGCTCTCTCATATGCCAGTGATAGTTCATTCTATGCTGACCTGTGAAGGAGTTGTCTCTTAAGAAAGTTGTTGTTAGCTCTCCAGTGAATGCAGGGGAGTTCCCTCTCTGGAGAAGATTTGGAGTTCTTTTGTATCTGTCTCCCCTCACTTGTGTTGTATTTATTATGTTAGTAGTAAAATTAGTGTTTTACTGGCCTGCTCTCTAGCCAGGGCTAGTCTTTGGTCAGCCAGGGCCTAGGCACGTGGGTGCACATGGGGAAGAAGGACCCGTCTAAAGACATTAGAAAGTGCAGGGATCAGACAGAAGGGAACGTGAGGTGGTGATACTTCTTCCCTCTCTCTACTGCCAAGTCCTTCCTATACTTCTCCCCTGGTATATACCTTTTGTGGTGTTGCATGCCCGGTATTCCCTTGCCTCTGTGTGACACCTATGCAGATTACACTACTGTGGGCATGATTATATGCACCTGTTTATAATGAGTGTACAGAGCTCAGTAATTAGGAGGGGTGCACATACTTTTGTCCATACCATATAGTGACATAGAGTGGCGTCTGCTCCTGCGGTTGGATTTATTCGAGCTCTGCGGTGGATGGAAGACTTCCTGCAGATCCCTCTCACATTTATTGCCGGACCGGCTTCCTTTGTAGAATTGATTGGAGTAATTCATAACGTGAGGCTATGATCTATTACTTGTAATGAGATAATATCACATAAAGAGCTTTTAAGTGAGTTTCCAGAGACTGGATCACAGAGTTTTTGGCCCGTCAGAGGAAATCTTAACCTCAGAAGCTGGAAAAGAGCCGTCAAATGGTAAAGATTTGGCATCCAGACCAAAACAAGCTTTGTTCCGCTTGCCAGCAGGATGAGACGTTCTCTGTAGAGTGCCTGGAGATGAATTATCAATCACCAAGGGGGGGGATTCATTAACACTTGTGCTGGAAAGGAAGAAGTGAAGGCAAATCACAGGGAACCATCAGCAATGATAAGAGCAGTTATCTATTTATAGATATATCTATCTGTATTATCTATCTCTATCTGTCAAACGCAGACCACTCAGTGCAAAGTGACGACGGGGATGTGAATCTTGTCTATTTATAAAGCAGGAAAATGTCTCTGACCCCCGGGTACCCTGCACCTCTGATACTGGGTCCTTTGGGCTTTTTGCTGCAGCATATGTCGCGGGCGGTGGGGCAGTGCGCTCGCTAACGCTCGGGTCCGGCGCTGCTGCTGCTGCTGCTTGGTGGCTCAAGCGGTGGGCCGGATCCAGGGACTCGAGCGGCGCTCCTCGCCCGTGAGGGAAAAGGGGGTGGTTTGTTTGGGGATTTATTCTGTGGCGCCACCCACGGGTTGTGGTGAAGATGGGCACTACCGCTGCTGGTGACGGGGATCCCGGGAGCGATGGTGGGGAGCAGCTGGGATGTTGTTTTCCCCCTCCATGGGTAGGGGTCGGTGGTCCCGGGGCCCGATGGTGTGACGGGGAGGCAGGGTTGGTGAGGTGCAGGGTTGCAGGGACAGCGCGGCGCGGTGCCGGATGGCACGGGTGTACTCACTCAGCAAAAGATGCACAAAGTCTCCGGTAAACCAAATGGCTGGATGGACGGGTCTCGCAGCCGGTTGCTGTGTCTCTCCCCGGACAGGTGATGGTGGCTGTCTTTCCCTGCACCTTTGTGTACTATGTTGACTCCAATGGCTTCCCAACGGTAGTCCGCTCCCCGGTGTATAGATACCGGAGGAGCCCGTTTTGCCCGCAGGCGCTGGCCCTTGGACTTCTAGCCGGTGGCGGTGGCTGTATATCCTCACGGTGTGAGCGGTTGCCTTCAATCGGGACTTGGTTGTTAGGGAACCCCGGGGGTTCCTGTCACATTCAGATTTGACTATTGTCGGCGGTTCCAAGCCTGGTCGGGGTCTGATGGCCCTGCCTGGGTGTGCTTAGCTTTACTCCGTTCCCCGTCCGGTACCGGTGGGCCACCACCCAGCCCCGGTCCTTATGGCTCTGCGGAGTTCCACCAACTCCTGCAGACGGCCACCATCGTCTGCCAACCTTGCTCTCAGTGCCTGGGCTCCAACCCAGACACTCGCAGTACGTGACCTCTCACTTTCACCTCCAAACTCTCTCGGACTGCTTTTCCCGCCTCCAGGCCTGTGAACTCCTCGGAGGGTGTTAGGGCCAGGTGGACGGGCAGACCCAGGAGGTGGATCCACTGGGCCGAACACCTTAATGAAGGCAAGGGGTCCGGTAGCCGGAGCACTACGGGTAGCAGGACAGTCCGTGCAAAAGAGTGGAATGGAGAAGTCCCTGGGACCACGGAGTCACTGATGGTAGTCCGGGTGACGGAGCTCAGGTTCGGAGGCCGAGATGTTGTCAGGCAGAGTCCGGAACCGATGGAGCGAGAGGACGGGTCACCACAGGGATCAGAGATGGTACGGACTGACGGGATGGCAGATAGTTAGCGTTCGGGAATCGGCAGTACCGGATGGCGAGGCAGGAGCGGCTCTAGAAGAGAGATAGGTGAGTATATCACAGAGACACAAGGAGACCTGACTCCTAGCTTAGGAAACACGAAGAACAGGCCCCGCCCACTTGGACATTAAACCCCTTTATACCCTGTACCTGTGTGTTCAATATCCTGTCTGTGGACGCTGGCCCTTTAAGAAAGGATCAATGACCGCGCGCGCGCCCTAATGCGCATGTGCGAGGCCCGGGTGCCAGAAGCCAGGGCAGGGAGCGGCGAACAGGAGGCAGGGGAGCCGGGCTGGAGCGAAGCTGCCGGCGGACGCTGGGAGCGGGGACCGGGACGCCTGGGGATCATAGGTGAGGAGGCCTGGAGGCTGTGGAGCGGGGGACGCCGGACAGAGGAGCCGGGGAGCGAGCCAGGGAAGCCGGGGAGCGTGGCAGGGGAGCCGGGGAGCTGGACAGGGGACCCGGGGAGCGTGACAGTACCCCCTCCCCCACGCCCCCCTCCCCGCAACCGGGGGGAAGGCACGAATCAGAGGAGTACCCACATTCTCCCGGGGTTCCCAGGACCTATCCTCAGGACCATACCCTGCCCAGTCCACCAAGAAGAACTGCCGGCCCCGTACGGTTTTCATGGCCACGATATCCCTTACCGCATAGATGTCATCATCAGCAATAGGAGGAGGAGCCGAACTGGCAGCAGCGGAGAAGGGACCAAGGACAACCGGCTTGAGCAGGGAGACGTGGAAGGAGTTGGGTATCCTCATCGTGGCCGGGAGCTGCAGCTTGTAGGAGACCTCATTTATTCTGCAGAGGACTTTAAACGGCCCGATGTAGCGAGGACCCAGCTTGTATGATGGTAGCTTCAATCGGACGTACTTGGAAGCAAGCCAGACGAGATCTCCTGGAGAGAAACACGGAGGATCCAAACGCCTCTTGTCTGCGTGTCTCTTCATCCGCAGGGAAGCACGTCCAAGGGACGCCTTGACAGAGTCCCAAATTGTTGCAAAGTCACGGGCTACAGCATCAGCAGCAGGGACATCCGAGGAAGAGGATACAGGCAATGGGACGGAAGGCTGAAGTCCGTAAACGACATGGAAGGGAGAGCTGGAGGAGGACTCACTGACGTGGTGGTTATGGGAGAATTCAGCCCAAGGAAGAAGCGTGGACCAGTCGTCATGATGGGCGTTGACGTAGTGACGTAAGAAGGAGGTCAAGATCTGATTGACTCGTTCCACTTGGCCATTCGACTGAGGATGGTAGGCTGAAGAAAAGTCCAGAGTCACTCCCAGATGTTTGCAGAGAGCCCTCCAGAAGCGGGAGGTGAACTGAGTTCCTCTGTCGGACACAATGTGTGATGGAAAGCCATGCAACCGGAAGATGTGCTGTATGTAGGCGTCAGCGAGTTCCTGGGCTGAGGGCAGTCCAGCCATAGGGACGAAATGAGCCATTTTGGAGAACCGATCCACCACGACCCATATGACTGTGTGTCCGGAGGACAGGGGCAAGTCCGTAATGAAGTCCATTGCAATGTGTTGCCACGGAACTGAGGGTATAGGCAGAGGCAGAAGACGGCCATATGGCAGATGTTTGGGCGTCTTGTTCCTGGCACAAGAGGAGCAGGCTGAGACAAAAGAAGCGACGTCCGTACGAAGGGATGGCCACCAGTAATGACGCACAATCGTACTCCATGTCCTTTTCTGACCAGCATGGCCGGCTGTTTTCGAGGCATGGCCCCAGTGCAACACTTTTTGCCTGTCAGTCTCAGAGACGTAGGTCTTCCCAGGCGGTATCTGGGCCAGGGTGACAGGGGCCACCGGAATGATTTTACTAGGGCAGATGATGGGCTGGGATGTCTCCTCCTCCTGCTCCATGGGCATGAATGACCTGGACAAGGCATCTGCGCGTACATTCTTGTCCGCAGGTCGGAAATGGAGCTGGAAATCGAACCTGGCAAAGAACAGGGACCACCTGGCTTGCCGTGGGTTCAGTCGCTGAGCGGACCGCAGGTATTCCAGGTTCTTGTGGTCCGTGTAAATGATCACGGGGTACACTGCTCCCTCCAGAAGGTAGCGCCATTCCTCCAGAGCCAGTTTGACTGCCAATAGCTCTCGGTCACCGATGGTGTAGTTGCGTTCAGGCGCTGAGAAGCTCTTGGAGAAGAAACCGCAAGTCACCATCTTCCCGGAGGAGGACTTCTGCATGAGCACTGCTCCGGCTCCCGAGGAGGAGGCATCCACCTCCAAGGTGAACTGTCGGTTTAACTCCGGACGGTGGAGCACAGGGGAGGAAGCAAATGCCTGTTTCAGGGAGCCAAACGCGGCGTCGGCCGCAGGTGACCAGTCCTTTGGATTAGCCCCCTTCTTGGTCAAGGCGGAGAGAGGTGCAGTCAGAGCCGAGAAGTGAGGAATGAACTGACGATAATAGTTTGCGAATCCCAGAAAGCGTTGGATTGCCTTCAGTCCAGAAGGAGGGGGTCAGTTGAGAATGGAAGAGACCTTCTCCGGATCCATCTGCAGTCCGGTATCGGAGATTACGTAACCCAGGAAGGGAAGAGAAGACTGCTCGAAGACACACTTCTCGTACTTGGCGTACAGACGATTTTCCCTCAGTCTTTGTAGTACCAGCTGCACGTTCTCTCTGTGGGTCTGGAGGTCCGGAGAAAAGACCAGGATGTCATCAAGATACACCACCACACAGATGTAGAGAAGGTCCCGGAACACGTCGTTCACCAATTCCTGAAAGACTGCTGGTGCGTTACACAGGCCGAAGGGCATCACACAGTATTCATAGTGCCCATCGCGAGTATTGAACGCGGTCTTCCATTCGTCCCCAGAGCGGATGCGGACCAGGTTGTAGGCACCCCGAAGATCCAACTTGGTAAACACACGAGCTCCTCTAAGCCGATCAAACAATTCGGGGATGAGCGGCAGGGGGTATTTATTTTTCACGGTGATTTGGTTCAATCCCCGGTAGTCAATGCATGGGCGTAGGTCGCCCTCTTTCTTCTTAACGAAGAAGAAGCCTGCTCCAGCAGGAGAGGAGGATCTCCGAATGAATCCCCTTGCCAGGTTCTCTGTGATGTAGGTAGACATGGCCCTTGTTTCGGCAGGAGACAGCGGATATATCCGTCCTCGAGGTGGTGTAGTTCCCGGGAGCAGGTCGATGGCACAATCGTAAGGACGATGTGGCGGCAGTACCTCTGACTCCTTTTTATCAAAGACGTCCGCGAAGGACCAATAGGCCGAGGGCAGTCCCGGTAGGGACTCTGGAACCGGAGGTCGTCGGATGGGTTGAATAGTCTTCAGACAGTTTTCGTGGCAAGAGGAGCCCCATCGGGTGATTTCACCAGTACCCCAGCTGACTGAGGGTTCGTGTGTCCGTAACCAGGGGAGTCCCAGCAGGATTTGATGGGACATGTGTGGGAGGACATAGAGAGCGATGTTCTCGGTGTGCAGGGCACCGATACGCAGTTCCACCGGCTTGGTGATCCACGAGATGGTGTCAGAGAGGGGTCTCCCATCCACAGAGGCAATCACTAGGGGTTTGTCGAGTGGAGTAACAGGCACCTGGTACTTGTCCACCGTGGCCTGCTGGATGAAATTGCCTGCTGCCCCGGAATCGAGGTACGCCTCGGCCGTGAACCGCGTCTCTCCCGTTGTCACTTGAACAGTCCACGTAACCGGGTCTGAGAGAGTCCCAGCACCTAGGGTGGCCTCTCCTACCAACCCTAGGCTTTGGAGTTTCCCGGCCTCTCTGGACAGGAGCGTAGAAGGTGTGTGCCCTCTCCGCAGTAGAAGCAGAGGCCCTTGGCGAGCCGTTCTGCTCGGCGTTGTTCAGACTGCCGCAAACGGTCGATCTGCATGGGCTCGTGGACGGAGACACCAGATGACGTTGAATGAAGTACGGCGGGCTTCTGCAGAGGAGAGGAATGCCGTATCGGACGTCTCTCACGGGACACCTCTTTGGATCGTTCCTGAAAACGAAGATCCACTCGAGTCGCTAGGGCAATCAGGGCATCCAGGGTGGACGGCACGTCACGACCAGCCAGCTCATCTTTGTTACGACCCGAGAGGCCTTCCCAGAAGGCGGCGGTTAGAGCCTCATTGTTCCACCCGAGTTCCGAAGCCAAGGTACGAAAACGGATGGCATATTGACCCACCGTCAGAGTCCCCTGACGTAGCCGGAGGAGAGATGAGGCAGACGCGGAGGCGCGTCCGGGCTCGTCAAAGGTGCCTCGAAATGCCTGCAGGAACTCCTGGATGTTGGTGGTCACCGGATCCTCCTTCTCCCACAAGGGGTTCATCCAGGCCAGCGCCTCACCCTCTAGATGGGACATCACGAACGCGACCTTGGCTTGGTCGGAGGCAAACAAGTGCGGCAGCTGCTTGAAATGGAGAGAGCATTGATTGATGACACCCCTACAGGTCTTGGGATCTCCGGCGTACCGGGGTGGTGAGGCCAAACGAAGTCTGGAAGCATCCGAGGAGGCTGCCACGGGAGCTGTGGCCGTGGATGGTACAGTGGAAGCTCGAGATGCCGAAGATGTGACCGACGCTTGCAGCGTGTTCAGGCGGGCGTCCACAGAAGACATGAAGTTCAGCATGCGGGTCTGGGTCTCACGCTGGCGTGTGAGTTCCTCCTGCAAGGCCGCTAGTGCTTGGGCGGGATCCATGGCCTGTTCTTACTGTTAGGGCCAGGTGGACGGGCAGACCCAGGAGGTGGATCCACTGGGCCGAACACCTTAATGAAGGCAAGGGGTCCGGTAGCCGGAGCACTACGGGTAGCAGGACAGTCCGTGCAAAAGAGTGGAATGGAGAAGTCCCTGGGACCACAGAGTCACTGATGGTAGTCCGGGTGACGGAGCTCAGGTTCGGAGGCCGAGATGTTGTCAGGCAGAGTCCGGAACCGATGGAGCGAGAGGACGGGTCACCACAGGGATCAGAGATGGTACGGACTGACGGGATGGCAGATAGTCAGCGTTCGGGGTTCGGGAATCGGCAGTACCGGATGGCGAGGCAGGAGCGGCTCTAGAAGAGAGATAGGTGAGTATATCACAGAGACACAAGGAGACCTGACTCCTAGCTTAGGAAACACGAAGAACAGGCCCCGCCCACTTGGACATTAAACCCCTTTATACCCTGTACCTGTGTGTTCAATATCCTGTCTGTGGACGTTGGCCCTTTAAGAAAGGCTCAATGACCGCGCGCGCGCCCTAATGCGCATGCGCGAGGCCCGGGTGCCAGAAGCCAGGGCAGGGAGCGGCGAACAGGAGGCAGGGGAGCCGGGCTGGAGCGAAGCTGCCGGCGGACGCTGGGAGCGGGGACCGGGACGCCTGGGGATCATAGGTGAGGAGGCCTGGAGGCTGTGGAGCGGGGGACGCCGGACAGAGGAGCCGGGGAGCGAGCCAGGGAAGCCGGGGAGCGTGGCAGGGGAGCCGGGGAGCTGGACAGGGGACCCGGGGAGCGTGACAGAGGGGTGGGGCCAACCGCCTGGCTCCGCCCCACCTGGTGTGGACATCAGACCCTGGAGGGAGGCAACAAGGGTTTTGTGTCTGACTAATGTAACTGTCCGGGGGTGGGGGTGTGTGTGTGTTTTGTCTGTGGCTACCTGGCTAGTCTAGGGCGCCACACATACAGTGGCCAAAAGTTTTGAGACTGACACAAATTTTGTTTTTCACAAAGTTTGCTGCCCCAGTTTGTATAATGGCAATCTGTATGATCTCTATATTGACAACCACAAAATGACCCGCTTATATTATTTCAGTGATCTTCTCATTAGCTCAGTGGAAAGTGTGATTGAGGACAAGGCAGCTATCTCTCCGTCATGCTAATTAACATTAAAGAACAGACTGTTTGCTTTATAAAGGGGGAAGATGCTTCTTTTTCTGCTAACCATGGTGTACCTTCCAGGAAACACGTGCTGTCATCCTTGCTTTGCATTACCCTAATCCAGTAATTCAGCATTGAACTCAATGACTTCACCTGAGGTGAAGTCAATGAATGTAATGTCGGATGCCACGTTTAGTGTTTGGTTGCATATATTTCTGGCAGAAAAACGCACCAAAACTGCTTGTGTTTTTGAAGCCGTTTTGGTGCAATTTTCTGTTAGGAGATGCAGATTTAGTGCAGCTATGTCTGCAACCAAATACTCAAAGTGCGCACATAGGCTAATCCAGTAATTCGGCATTGCATTCAATGATTTCATCTGAAGTCGCAGCTGGGGTTCCCACGGTACCTCAGCTGTGGCCTCAGGTGAACTCACCTGAGGTGAACTCATTGAACTCAGTGATCTCACCTCAGGTGAAGTCACTGAAATAAATGCCTAATTTCCAATGTGCAAGTTGAGTATTTGGTTGCACACATTTCTGCACCAAATCTGCATCACAAGGAAGAAACACACACCAAAACCGCATGTGTTTTTGATGCGCTTTCAGTATATTTTTACTCCAGGAGATGCAGATTTGGTCCAGAAATGTCTGCAACCAAATACTCAACATGCTCACATAGCCTATCTGATAATCTGACATTAAGTTCAATGAGTTAACCTCAGGTCAGTTCACCTGAGATCACAGTTGGGGTACCGTGTGAACCACCAGTTGTGACCTCAGGTGAATTTACTGATGTTACTGCTCTCACAGCTGCAACTTCGTCAATGTGTCCCGGACGCTGCAGTGATCGGTCATGTTTTCTAATGTGACTGCACAATGCTGGGATCATCGTCAGACATTGTGGTATGGGTTATGTCAGACATGCATGGGTGTTTTGGTGGTTAACAAATTGAAGAAAGAGGGTTTATTTGTGTGCATTTTCAAATAAAGGATTTTTTGCTGTGTTTTGTATTTATTTCTTTTTACTTACACAATTGGTAATGAAACCACATCCCATTACTAATCCAAGGCTTCGTGGCAAATTACAGCTGTCATTAACCCCTTATATTACCCCAATTGCCACCAGTACAGATCAATCGGGATGAGCGTGATAAAGCGACAGGATTGGTGCATCTAATGGATCTGCCAATTTTGGAGTGACTGCAGGCTGCTATTTTTAGGCTGGGGAGGCCCATGGTTATTGCAATATAAAAAGACAGAGGATAAAAATATCAAACTTCTCCCTCTCTCTCCCTTTCCCCTCCCTCCTCCCCCTCCCCCCTCTCTTCCCCTCCCTCTCTCTCCCTCCCCCACCCCCCTCTCTCTCCCCCCTCTCTCTCCCTCTCCCCCACGCCCCTCTCTCTTTCTCCCTCCCCCCCTCTCCCCCTTCTCTCTCTCTCCCTCCACCCCCTCTCTCTCTGCCCCTCGCCCCTCTCTCTCCCTTTCCCCCCCTCCCCCTTCACTTCCCCCCCCTCTCTCTCCCTCCCCCACCCCCTCTCTCTCTCCCCCCCCTCTCTCTCCCTCTCCCCCACGCCCCTCTCTCTTTCTCCCTCTCCCCCCTCTCTCTCCCTCCACCCCCTCTCTCTCTGCCCCTCCCCCTCTCTCTCTCCCTCTCCCCTACCCCCTCCCCCTCTCTCCCTGCCCCTCCCCCCTCTCTCTCTCCCCTCTCCCCTACCCCCTCTCTCCCTGCCCCTCCCCCCTCTCTCTCTCCCTCTCCCCTCCTCCCTCCCCCTCTCTCCCCCTCTCTTCCCCACCCCCCCTTCTCTCCCCCCCTCTCTCCCTCTCCCCCACGCCCCTCTCTCTTTCTCCCTCTCTCCCCCTCCCCCCTCTCTCTCTCCCTCCACCCCCTCTCCCTCTCTGCCCCTCCCCCCTCTCTCTCCCCTCCCCCCTCTCCTCCCCTCCCCTCCCCTCTCTCTCTCCCTCCCCCACCCTCCTCTCTCTCCCCTTCCTCTCTCTATTGCTCCCCCCCCTCTCTCTCCCTCTCCCCCACGCCCCTCTCTCTTTCTCCCCCTCCCCCTCTCTCTCTCCCTCCACCCCCCTCTCTCTCTGCCCCTCCCCCCCCTCTCTCTCTCCCTCTCCCCTACCCCCTCCCCCTCTCTCCCCCTCTCTTCCTCTCCCCGACCCCCCTCTCTCACTCTCTCACCCCTACCCCCCTCTCTCTCTCCCCATCTCTTCCCCTCCCTCTCTCACCCCTACCCCCCCTCTCTTTCTCCCCCTCTCTTCCCCTCCCTGACCCCCCTCTCTCACTCTCTCACCCCTACCCCCCCCTCTCTCTCTCTCTCCCTCTCCCCCTCCCCCCCTCTCATACTCCCTCTCCCCCCCTCTCTCTCTCTCTCTCCCTCTCTCCCACGCCCCTCTCTCTTTCTCCCTCTCCCCCCCTCTCTCTCTCTCTTGTCTGGGATGGGTTCATATAGGTTCAACTTTGCCACATAAAAAAGTTAATGGTACGACGGATCTGTTTTTTTACTGGATCAGTCGCATCAGTTTTAACATAATCTGCGACGTATCCGTCACATCAGTCACAAGACGGATTGTGACTGATGGCAAAAAACTGATGTGTGAAAGAGGCCTTATGTAACAAAACTCCACAGAAAAGGAGCGGTTCGTGGAGCAACATTTGCTTGTAAAACGTTCCTTTTTGACTACCGAGAAAGGAGGTAGTGTGAACACGCTCGAACTCTCCCCAGATACAGATGACTGCAGAGACAAAAACAAAGAACCATTGCATCCAAATAAAGGCCCGTCCTAATGAAATAAAGACAGACACCATTTTGTTGGCAGATATCGGTCACAGCTTTACTGATATATTATTATTTTACAAACTTTTCCAAACTCATTAAAAGTTGTAAAACATATTTTATAAACTTTTTTCAAACTCTTTAGAACTTGTGAAACATAACTTGACTCCAGGTGAGAAGGGACACTCTACCACAGGACCAAGGACTTCCGCTCTCTCACCAGAATGCTGTTGACACATGCCAAGAAGGAGACCAGTCTCAAACTGAACTCCGACCCCCACCATTTGGAAAAAAGGCTTGCTCCAGGCCGCCCTGGATCATAGATAAAATTGTATCCAGACCGATATCTGCCAAGAGCACACCATCTTGAAGCATTAACCTTCGGTTGTCACCTTCCAACTAAAATCATTGGAGCAGACAACTGCCTGCTGATGGAAACCACCTCCAACAAGACCTGAGCCATCTCAGGCCTCGAACCCAACCACTAAGCAGTTCGTCAGAGTAGAATCCAAGATTGCGACTGTTACCAGCTCTCTGAACAGCCCAAAACACGTAGAAATTGCCAACAATCCAAAAACCTTTTTTTTTTATAGCAATGCCGAACCTTTAAAGAAATTAACTAAAGTAAATGTGCTATAAAATTGGTTACTTCCTGCAATAAATCGTGCGATGCATATCTGACAAAAAAGCAGAGCGCAATTTACCAATATGCACTGTATATCAGAGTCTGATAAAGCCCGCCCTGGCAGCCTTAGTGGCTGCCACAATGAAAAGGAATGAGTCCCAAAGTGATCAGGGGGTGAAAAAACGGCAAGCGGTGAGGCAGCACCGAAAAAAGGGGCGGTAAACTGGTACCTAGTAAGGGGGGAACCATCCTAATAAACTAACAGTGAGGTACCAGTAGACCGACAAACGAAAATTCCATCAAACGCAAAGGGTAGGTAGAGCCAGGGGAAGGAACAGTCTAATCCCAGAATCTCTGGCCACTTGGTCAGTTTGGGCTCCTGAATGCGGATACGCATGAAGGGTCAATAAGTAGTATGGCACACAATTGAAGGCAACAAAACTATTCTTGGACAGTGTGGCGACTTCGCTGACTCTGAGGGCCCAGAAAAGGCCAAGTTAAAGGTTGTGGACAACAGGGATATCTCCCGTGGGATTGAACAAACAGCCTGCATAGTCGATTAACTGAAGAAGCATCAGGTAAAAAATTGGGATGCCTCTTATCTATGGATTGGTGGGACTTAAACCAGCCATTAAAGGGTTTGCAAATAACAAAAGATTTAGTAACGTAGAACATCCCATCAAAAATGAAACAAAATACAAATAAATGCTTCTGGGCTACAGAGGCGAAAGAACCAAAGTTGTAAAGGTGCATCAAATATTGGAGGGTAACCTCCGAACAGGTAAAGTTATCAGAACCGAGGGACCAGCTACCAGCATACCTATACCTAACCACTGTTTCACGCCTATCCATAAAGTTGCCACTTTGAAGGGGGATCTGAAGTCCTAATCTCTGTCAGGAGTTGGTCCCGACAAGATCTCGCAGCGGTGTGGCAATGGCAACCCACCGGGCAGGCATTGGGTACCAGCTGAAAAATCCTGCAAACAGAAACGAGACAATCAATATGGAGCATTACTCTGAGAACCCGTAGCCCATGCTCGGATCCAAATGTGTATTGTATGCAGCGTAACAGCAAACAAAATATTACAGTTGGCTAGTGACTTGTGGCAAAACTCCAAAGCAATTGTCGCGGGCGGGGAGGAGGGTGCCGGCACCGCGCTCACCCCTCTGCTCGGGTCCGGCTGCTGCTGCTCAGTGGTGGCTCGAGCGGTGGGCCGGATCCCGGGGGTTCTCGAGCGGCACTCCTCGCCCGTGAGTGAAAAGGGGATTTTGTTGGGGAGATTGTCCGTGACGCCACCCACGGTTGTGGTGATTTGTAGCACCACCGCTGCTCAATATGGGGATCCCGGGAGTGGTGATGCGGAGCAGCCAGGTGTTGTGTTGCCCCTCCGTGGGTAGGGGTTGGTGATCCCGGGGCCCGGTGATGGTGTGGAAGGGTGCAGGGCCTGGTGGGCGCAGGGACGCGGGGGCAGCGCTGTGCCTTGCGGCACTGTGGTACTCACTCAGTCTGAGACGTTGACACAGTTTTACGGTAAACCACACGGCTGGAAAGACGGTTCCCACGGACGGCTGCACTTGCTCTCCCAGCAGGTAACGGTGATGTCCCTCTGACCTGCACCTGATGTTTCTAAGTTGGTAGCGATGGGTTCCCACCGGTAACCCGCTCCCCGGCTTGGATATGGGCCGCAGGAGCCCTACTTTGCCCGCAGACGCTGGCCCTGAGGAGCTGGTGCCCTGGCGGTGGCGGTGTTCCTCACTAATGGTCGGACTGTTGTCTTCAATCGGGACTTGGTTGTTGGGGGATCGACGTCCCCTTCACTAACGGATTCGGCAAATTATGGCGACTCCTAGCCTTGCCGGGGTCCGAGAGGCCCCTGCCTTGGTGCTGACTGTCCTTTGTATACTGCTCCAGACCGCCGGGCCACTACCCATACGCGGTCCTTCCAGCAACCTCCGAGCAGTCCCTTTCCAGACGATCACCGCTGTTGCTGACCTTGCTGACACTGTCCTGCACTTAGCCGGACCAACTTCAGGCCTTTCTACGCTCACTTTTGTTCCTTTTCTTCCTTGCTGCACTCCTACTTCACTTTCACTTAGCTCCTTTACCACTTCCTTCTACTTCACTCCCCTGAACTGCACTCCTCCTCAGACTCTAGTCTGGCTTCAACTGCCTGGCTCCTCCCGCCTCCAGGGCTGTGAACTCCTCGGTGGGCGGAGCCAACCACCTGGCCCACCCCCTGGTGTGAACATCAGCCCCTGGAGGAAGGCAACAAGGATTTTGGTAGCTTTGGTGTTCCTAACTGGGATGTAGGGTGTGGTGGTGTGATGACCTGTGACCCCTGGCTTGCCCAGGGCGTCACACAATGACAATAGGGAACGATTCTGAAAGGGAAAATTAGCAGTCAAACAAAAAGTTAACAAGGTGAGGGCCAGGTGCCCCGGCACCACTGATTGCCAAAAACAGCGCTAAAACCATCAGAAAAAAGACGCATTGGTGAGCAAAAATAAAACCTGGTTAGACACCACAGAACACATGTTGAACATACACTCATTAAAGGTGAAAAGGAATTGAGACCAAATCAGTAAGTCAGAAGTAATACGTAATCTTGTGGTCAGGGTGAAGCGCCCTTCTGGTGGACTTATGAATCCTGTGGTCAGGGTGAAGCGCCCCTAGTGGACAATGAGAGGCGGTGAACTGCATTTGGCGCAATGTAACTTTCCTGTAAAGACACAAATACTTATAACTATACTATGCCTGTAATTCTAATTAGCTCGGGCTGTAATTCTGACCTCTCTAATGCTGCCGTTCAGTAATATAACATCACATAAGCAACAAATTTGTCCAACAGAATTACCAATTAGACAAAGTGAATGTATTTTCATGGTATGTAGAAAATCCCTTTAAGACTGCACCGTACAAAAATAAAACCCACACTCAATTGAAACAGGGTCTGAATCTTTCGTGCCCTACGTTTGTTTGGGGGCAAAGGGACAACAAACTCAATATCAACTGAAAAAATGTCAAAAATTGTTTGCATTCATCGAAGTCACTAGAGCAATTAAAGAAAATCATCAAGTAGTGAGTGACAAATTTTGAGACCGTCTCACACCACCGCACCCATTGAAGAAATGAACTGAAGAGTTAAAAATAATGGAATGACATAAAGCATCCCATGGGAAGTAAAGAATCGCAACAAAAATTGCCATACATGCAACAACCCAAACTATGGAACAGTACGGATGAACAGGTAACGGACAAAACACAGATTCGATATCAGATTAAGCAAAAGTGCACTGCGTCCGAACTCCCGTATAAGGGAAATTACACTGTAAAAAGACACAGAAATCAAAGCTTACTCAGGAGGGATACCATGATTAACTGACCCACCGTGTGGGTGAAATACAGTAGGTGGTGTATCAATTGAAATTTACCCGGTTCCGTTCCTTTTAGCGACAATAAGGGAGCAATTAGAAAAATTAAATAGAATAAATAAAGTGAAAGAAAAAATACAAAACTGATATGACCAGCCACATCCTTATTGGGATAGTTGTCAAGCCACAAGGGGCATCTCTGATACCTTTACCGGGGTCGTCTGAGACATTTGTACCATTTTACCGAGGACCTTGGAAGGAGGGTGAGGGCATCTAACAGCCAAATGGCTCCGCAGCAAGCAGAACACTCGTGCTAGGATTGCATAACCCAAAGAACTGGAAGTGTCAATCATTAAACAACCAACACGCTCCTGGGCGGCGCACGGCCACCATGGCTGGACCTTGTGAAGCTCCCGGCACAGTGGCCGTGGATTGAAAAGTGGTATACTGGCTTCTGTACGGTCATTAACCTAAGCCAGAAATCCATGGCTTGGACACTCAAACCAATGCCAGGGTGTAGGGACAAGCCGACGCTGAAAATCCTCATAATACCAACTACACCCATAACCACCGTGAGTTTATAGGAACTATAAATTAGGTATTGATAAATGAACATTTCAGGACCACGGTCGGGATGTTTCTGACCCAGGACTGAAAAACCTGTAGCCAATTACTAATCGTTCTCGTGACCCTGGGTTTCTTATCATAAGTACTGGGGCAAATATAAACGTGACTTAGTCGACATGATGCTATCACAGGGGGAGTATCCATCAAAATGTCACGGGCGGGGAGGAGGGTGTCAGCACACCGCGCTCACCCCTTCTGCTCGGGTCCGGCAGCTGCTCAGTGGTGGCTCGAGCCGTAGGCCGGATCCCGGGGTTTCTCGAGCGGCACTCCTCGCCCGTGAGTGAAAGGGGGGTTGTTTGGGGTGTTGGGATAATGTCCGTGACGCCACCCACGGTTGTGGTGATGTGTAGCACCACCGCTGCTCAATGCGGGGATCCCGGGGATGGTGATGGGGAGCAGCCAGGTGTTGTGTTGCCCCTCCGTGGGTAGGGGTTGGTGATCCCGCGGCCCGGTGATGGCTTGTGAGGTGCAGGGCCTGGTGGGCGCAGGGACGCGGGGGCAGCGCTGTGCCTTGCGGCACTATGGTACTCACTCAGCCTGAGACTTGGACACAGTTTGTACGGTAAACCAAACGGCTGGTAGGACGGTCCCACAGACGGCTGCTTTGCTTCCCCGGTAGGTGACGGTGATGTCCCTCTTCCTTGCACCTGTATGTACGGATGGTGGCGATGGGTCCCCACCGGTAACCCGCTCCCCGGCTTCAAGCTGGGCCGGAGGAGCACTACACTTTGCCCGCAGGCGCTGGCCCTCAGAGACTGGTGCCCTGGCGGTGGCGGTGCCTCTGTTGTACGGGTTGGACTGTTGCCTTCAATCGGGACTTGGTTGTTGGGGGAATCTACGTCCCCTTCACTGACGGATTCGGCAAATTTGGTGACTCCTAGCCTTGCCGGGGTCCGAGAGGCCCCTGCCCTGGTGCTGACTGTCTTTCGGAACACTGCTCCAGACCACCGGGCACACAGCCAACGGGGTCCTTCCAGGAACCTCCAAACGGTCCCCCTCCGGACAGTCACCGCCGTCGCTGACCTTGCTGTTCTAGCCCTACACACAGCTGGGCTCTCAGGCTTTGCACACTCTCTGCGCTGTCACCTCTTCTTGCTTTCCTCCTTTACTCCTTTTCTTTCCTCCACTTTCACTTCTTAGTTGTTTACTCTAGCCCCTGCCTGGGCTACTCCTCACTCCTTCCACTTCCTCCTCCCTGACTAGACTCCTGCTCCTCCCTGAGCTTTCTGCCTGACACTTCCTGCCTCCAGAGTTGTGAGCTCCTTGGTGGGCGGAGCCAACTGCCTGGCCCACCCCCTGGTGTGCATCAACAGACTCTTGGAGGAAGGCAACAAGGATTTATGGTTCAGCTGTGGTGTGCCTACCTGGGGTGTGGGGTGTGGTGGTGTTTGACCTGTGTCCCCTGGCTTGCCCAGGGCGACACATTCCCCCTTAGCAAAACGCAGACCGTCCGCGGGCTGCCGTCCTACACCGGTTTTATTTTTCTGAAAAAAAAGGGGATAACAGGGTTAAACAAACATCATTTCAATAACTCTTCCCAAGACGGGAGGCACATTTACTTTTAACGTTTCAACGGTATACGGTCACGGTTTCCGCTCTCTCCCACCCAAGTAACCTGGCCCTGATGCTGCCCCTAAAACCCAGGCAGCACCCCTTGACCCACAGTCCAGCACACGGTACCCGAGCGGGATCTGTCCTTCCCTCCAGAGGGTAGCCACCGGTTCCTTTGGTGGCTGGGCCCTGGCCTGCTCTACTCAGGGCCCTCCCTCCAACCTGCCTCTCCGGAGGCGGCATTGCGGAAACGGTAACGGTACCCAACATATTTACAAGCCACTAACGTTTGTGGTTGCCCTGCAGAGTTCACGGGCTTGTCCATGGATAGTTCCCATGCATTTTTAAACGTTAAACGGTCCCCACGGGGACAACGGTGCCGGCTCCAGCCGGTTGCAAATCACACGGTGAATCAGGTGAAAACTCGGATAATCATTTTTCATCATCTTTCAACTTTTCAAACAACAAGCAGGTGGTCCCAACGGGGACTGCTGCAGCGGGCATCCGCTGTCTTTTGCGGCTCAACAGTCCATTCTCACTCGTGGGGCTCTAGTGCCACCTTCACATGGTGCACCGCTCTGGACCCCAATGGTAGCTCGCTGCAGGCGATCTTCTTCCATATACATGCGGGCATGCACATCCACTCTACACCCCTCTCGGGCATCGATCTTCCTGCGCAGCTGCTGTTGCCGCCGCTCCCAGCCGGGAGCACTTTCTGTTTGCTCCGGTTCAGCGTGTGCGGGGGACGGACCCAGCCAGAGTCCCTCCGTGTCGGCTACGACCGGCACCTTCAGTAACGAGGGACCCCGCTGTGACATGGCCTCCTCTGCCTCCTGGCAGCTGCATCCCCGCCGTGCCTCCGGTGCATCTTTGCTGACGGCCTCAGCCTTCGGCTTCTGCCAGGGGAGTGTATCAGAATGGTCACGAGCTTCTGCTGCAGGTCGGTCCGCCGGGGCGGATTGGCAGGGTACCGCTACCGGTGGTGGTGGTAGCGGGCCTAGTGGCGGGGCAGCAGCAGCAAACACGGGTGGCGGGGGAGGTAGCAGGGCGAGCGGGTATGGACCGGGTCCCTCAGCCGCGATGACTGACCCACTAGGGGCACAGGGGCGTGGGTCACTTACCCTCCCTTCCAAGACTCCCTCCACCTCGCGTCTCCGTATGGCCGCCACCACTTCCACCATGTCGGCCTCCCACTCCTCCAGGAGGAGCTGCATGCGGACCTGCAGACGGCTGCTTAGTTGGACGGTCCGGACTTCCACCCGCGCCGCGATGCAAGGCGCGGGGACCACGGTGTTGTTGGTCGGACTCAGCATCCTTAGCAGCGGCTTCTTCCAGGAACCAGTAAATGGCCGCAGAGTCCTGGTGTCCCTGCTTCTGTAGCCGCGGCTACATGCGTCCAGCCGCCATCGCGTCCCCCTTAGCTCTTTCCGGCCCCTCCTCTCTCGGGGCGGGGTTTTGGCCTTCGCGCCTCTACTGCTCGAGAAGACGCTCGAGCGGGAACTTTTCGCGCCAAAGATGGCGGCTTCTGAAATTTTTCTGCCGGATACCTCCGGCGGTAACAAGGCGCACCTCTACCAGACGGCAGAGCGGTAAGATCCTGTTCGTGACGCCAAGTTGTCGCGGGCGGGGAGGAGGGTGTCAGCACACCGCGCTCACCCCTTCTGCTCGGGTCCGGCAGCTGCTCAGTGGTGGCTCGAGCCGTAGGCCGGATCCCGGGGTTTCTCGAGCGGCACTCCTCGCCCGTGAGTGAAAGGGGGGTTGTTTGGGGTGTTGGGATAATGTCCGTGAAGCCACCCACGGTTGTGGTGATGTGTAGCACCACCGCTGCTCAATGCGGGGATCCCGGGGATGGTGATGGGGAGCAGCCAGGTGTTGTGTTGCCCCTCCGTGGGTAGGGGTTGGTGATCCCGGGGCCCGGTGATGGCTTGTGAGGTGCAGGGCCTGGTGGGCGCAGGGACGCGGGGGCAGCGCTGTGCCTTGCGGCACTATGGTACTCACTCAGCCTGAGACTTGGACACAGTTTGTATGGTAAACCAAACGGCTGGTAGGACGGTCCCACAGACGGCTGCTTTGCTTCCCCGGTAGGTGACGGTGATGTCCCTCTTCCTTGCACCTGTATGTACGGATGGTTGCGATGGGTCCCCACCGGTAACCCGCTCCCCGGCTTCAAGCTGGGCCGGAGGAGCACTACACTTTGCCCGCAGGCGCTGGCCCTCAGAGACTGGTGCCCTGGCGGTGGCGGTGCCTCTGTTGTACGGGTTGGACTGTTGCCTTCAATCGGGACTTGGTTGTTGGGGGAATCTACGTCCCCTTCACTGACGGATTCGGCAAATTTGGCGACTCCTAGCCTTGCCGGGGTCCGAGAGGCCCCTGCCCTGGTGCTGTCTGTCTTTCGGAACACTGCTCCAGACCACCGGGCACACAGCCAACGGGGTCCTTCCAGGAACCTCCAAACGGTCCCCCTCCGGACAGTCACAGCCGTCGCTGACCTTGCTGTTCTAGCCCTACACACAGCTGGGCTCTCAGGCTTTGCACACTCTCTGCGCTGTCACCTCTTCTTGCTTTCCTCCTTTACTCCTTTTCTTTCCTCCACTTTCACTTCTTAGTTGTTTACTCTAGCCCCTGCCTGGGCTACTCCTCACTCCTTCCACTTCCTCCTCCCTGACTAGACTCCTGCTCCTCCCTGAGCTTTCTGCCTGACACTTCCTGCCTCCAGAGTTGTGAGCTCCTTGGTGGGCGGAGCCAACCGCCTGGCCCACCCCCTGGTGTGCATCAACAGACTCTTGGAGGAAGGCAACAAGGATTTATGGTTCAGCTGTGGTGTGCCTACCTGGGGTGTGGGGTGTGGTGGTGTTTGACCTGTGTCCCCTGGCTTGCCCAGGGCGACACAAAAACACCACCGCTGACGTGACAGCACAAGACCGCCAGGCATCCTCGAAGCGCCCGATCTCTCAAACAATGAAGATGGAGAATGCCACCTTAAGGAGCTGTAATGCCTTAATCCCCCAAGCCTCCGTGAACACACCGGATGTTGATGTGGATGCCATCTCTGGGGAATTCGCCGTAGATACACCACCGCTGACGTGGGAAGGGGCATACCTCACATCCCCGGGCTGTTCAGTAGCAGACCAATTCCTCTGTGTCCTCGTAGGCTGCACCATAGATGTTCGTGCACACTCATCAGTCACCCTCGAGACGCTTGAGCCCTCAAAAGGAATTCGAAAGGCGACTTCTACCAGATGAGTGTGAACGCCGGCTTCTGTGTGTACGGGAGGAGTTCCGTGAAGAATGCCTCAAGCGCCTCCTGCACCGATCCGGTGAGCGACGCTGATCGTGCAGATCCGACCGATGCAAGGCCATGTGCCCACGCTGCGTTCTATCCCTACAGAAATTTCCGCAGCGATCTGAACAGCACACGTGCGCCCCAAACCGCCGCAGAAACAGTCCGTACTGAAAAGCCGATTTCATGCGCTCTGCACGCAACCCCCCCCCATAGACAGAGCAGGGGCTGCATGCAGAGCGCACAAAAGAAGCGACATATCACTTCTTAGAACGCAGCGCCCCGGCAGTAGCCGAAGCGCCGCGTTCCAATACACCATGTGGGCATGAATTATGCACAATCTTCATAGATTGTGCTGGGGCGCAGGACGCATGCAGCCACGCTGCGGTGCAGAACGCAGCGTAACTGCATGAAAACACACCACATGGGCACACAGCCCAACGCAGAGGGGAAGCGGGACCGATCACTGGTAGGACATAAGCAGGACCCCTGTGGTCTGCAAGGATTTAGACATTGTGAAAGTAACTGTGGATGTGAAGAAGAGGACAGCTTGGGCATCAAGGGTTAATTGAGAACGTGGCAGACCATCACAGGTATGCAGCACAGGAGGGGAGTTAGGGGTGGGGGGGGTGTTCACTATTTGGAGGCTCTGAGCCAGGGATACAGGCTGGTGAGCAGACACACTGCCCAAAACCTGCAGAAGAGGAAGTGGTGTCATTGTCCATGGCAGTATATGAGGGGTTAAAGTAATACTGCTGTGATACGAATGCACTAGAAGTGCTGGGAGCTGCAGGGGAGATGAAGGGGGCGTGGAGCAAACTGTGCTGTGTGAAAACAACAGGGAGGGGGGCTGAGGGAGCAACAGTTGTGAGGTGTTTATTAAAGCCTGCCTGCAGTGCTAAAGGCAGGGACAGGAAAAGCAGGGATGCACGTGGGGCAGGGGCCCGAGGGAAGCACCTAGGAGAAGAAACACTTCCCCGGCAGGTGCTGCAGCTCTCTGCAACATAGCCCCTAGCTGTGACTGAGGAGAGCTGAGCTCTGCAAATAAATGAGCCAGTCATCCCTAACCTTCATGCCACGCATGGGCCTGCAGCGTCTCAAGGATGTGAAGGTCCATCGGGTTTCTCCTGCTTCCACCAGGCAGAGCTGCTCCGGATCCTGGGATACCAGGGGAAGATGCCGGACACCGGCCCAGACCCCAGTATGTAGGTAGAAATTACACCCTATAGGTGGGATTGGGAAATCGGGAGGGGCCAGGACGGTGTCCCATCCCAAACAAAGTAAGAGCAGGGCCTGGACGGGAGAGGGGGCTGGACAAAAACAGCATTGGAGGTTAACCCCTTTCTGCACAGTCTGGGGCAGTTTCATTATGCACTACACTGCCCACCAATCATCTGACCTATTACACAGGTATGGAAAGCAGAGTGGCTTCATTAACTTTTACTTTTCATCTGAAGGCAGAACATAAAGATATTGTTCTGCCTAATTCAGACCGTTCCAAATTATGGACCTCTGGCCACATTCCGCCCTTTTGCTGTCCATGTCCGGTTTATAGACAGAGATTGTCCAAGGTTAGGAAATTTTGAATTATTATGTGATTCAACTGGATAACATTATTGCAGACATGGTAGAACATGCGAGCGTCATGTTCAGGCCGGCTTCACGCGCCCTTGCTATTTTCTCATAAAGGACCGCTTTATTTTCAGTGGTGCGGGACCCATTTTTGTTCCATTTTTCAGTTTTTCCATCCGTTTTCCACTAGAGAAAAAAAAGTCTTGACTTCCATTACAGAGGCTGTAAAAAACAGTCAGGATAGAAATACGGATGGATTATTTTTTCACGGGGCCATTGATTTGCATTGGAGAGTTTGACCAAGGTAGGATATGTCTCCGTTTTTTTCTCTTGTGTGGACTATCGATCTACAAAAAAAAAAAGATATGTTAAAAGGTTCAATCATTGTAACGGGTCCATAATATATCCATAAAAATAACAGATTGCATACTTACCCATAAACAAATCTGACAAGCGAAACCCTCCCTTATGCAAGAGGCACAGCTGGGAGCTGGAGGAAGGAAGGAAGTTGGCGAAACACATATGAGTTGATTTTCAACCCAGGTATTGTTTGTTTAGAACTGCAGAGGTGACCTCTACACCCTGTTTGCCCCTTAGACAATAATAATGTTTTAGTTACATAGTTCCATAAGATTGAAAAAAGACCTAGGTCCATCAAGTTCTACCTTCCTCCACAAATACATTTTAGGCATATAACCAACAATACATATACACTAATGAAATCATCCAGCACTTTTTAAAAAATTGTTATAGTTTACGCCATTCCTATCTCTTGTTGTCAGGCATTCCATAGTATGACTACTCTAACTGTAAAGAACCCTTTACTATTTAGCTGCCAGAATCGCCTTTATTTTACCGTTCTTAGGTAAGGTTATATTTTTCTTAAAATGTAATATAACACCTTGAGTGCCCTTTTATAAAGTAAATCAAAAAAGTCCGTGGAGCCTCTGTTAGGAGTCTCGACACAGAAACTAGCCAGATATCCCTCCGTGAAGGACCTAGCCAAGGAGTGGCTCTTTTTAGGAAACCACTGTAACCACCATATTAAGTGGCCCTTTTAGTCAATATCCAACTCTTTTGACAAGTTTAAAGATATGACAAGGGAAATACCAAGGCCAGGTATCCATCCACAGACAGCTGTTTCGGGGTATTGCCCCAACAAGGCAAAACAATCACTGATCTTGGGGAGACCAGCGAGAGAAACCACTGCCGGCAGCCAACGAGGGCTCTCAACACAGTGAAATCCTAGGTCCTTCCCGGAGGGATATCTGGCTAGTTTCTGTGTCGAGACTCCTAACAGAGGCTCCACAGACTTTTTTGAGTTGCATATTTCCCAGGGGGCAATGCACCTAGGATTTCACTGTGTTGTGCGCCCTCGTTGGCTGCCGGCAGTGTTTTCGGCTGCTTTCACACATCCGGTTTTTGCTGAGCGGCACAATACGGTGCTTTGCAGAAAAACGCAACTGTTTTTTTTGCCGCCGGTTGCGTTTTTAGACTTGCATTAGTGCCGTATTGTGCCGCATGACATTGCGTTGCGTCCGTTTTTTGCCAGATGCGGCATATTTAGCCCATGCGGCGGCCGGATGGAACATTGCCTGGCACTTTTTTTGTGCGGCAAAAAAAAACGCATCGCGTCAGATCCGGCGCGATGCAGCGTGATTTACACTGCAAGCCTATGGACGCCGGATGCGGTTTTTTGAACTGTGCATGCTCAGTATCAAGCCGCATCTGTCAAAAAACGGACGGGCCGCATGGAAAAAATTATGCAACGGATCCGGTTTTTCCGCAGCATCCGTTGCATAGGTTTTTGAGCCGGATTGAGCCGCACTGCAAAAACCGGATGTGTGAAAGCAAGATCTCCCCGAGATCAGTGATTGTTTTGTCTTTTATAAAGTAGTAACACTCCTTTAAAGAGAAGCAACCAGCAGGATTTTCATATATAAAGTAAAACCAGTTCTATACTGATACTAGGATGCTGAATGTACGCATAGCTTCTGTTCAGAGATTGGAGGTTTTATTTCAGAAATATGTGCAAGTAACGTTCCAGCAATGCACTGCTATTTGATTGACAGGTGCAACAGGAGTGGAAATATATGGGTCAGGTCTTGCTATCTATTCTAGCTCCTGTCTGCCTCCCTGGCCTTCCTCTCCTTGTCGCCGTCATACACGTTAATTCCGGCGCCTGTGCAGTATCATTTGGACGTATTGCATAAAAGTCTTCACTAAGATGGTGTTGGAGTTGGCACATAGCAGTATCTCCAGCGCCATCTTTGTGAACACTGTCTTGTTTCATCAGACTGTTGTATGCACTATGTGAGGGAGGCGCATGCGCGCTTGCATCCTCTGCTCTCGTTGTGACCTCAGGAGCATGTGCTTTAACAACAGAACTGGAGTCGGTGCCTGCGCATAGCACTATCTCTTTGTGAACACAGTCTTTCATTGGACTGCCGTACGCGCTATGCGAGAGAGGCATCCTCTGCTCACATTGTTAGTCAACTCACTGGTCTCCTGTGAAGTATGTGGCTCGTGTTCTACTGGGTGCACTCTGCGGCGAGGAAGGCGACTCAGCAGACAGGGGCAGGAATAGCTATTAAAACCTGACTGCGGTAGGGGGAGGAAGGCAAGGCAGGCAGACAGGGACGGGAATAGATAGAAAGAGGAGTGAGGCCAGACAGGCTGTTATGATTCAGGGACCGAGGAGGATCAAAAAATGCGGAATCCCAGAAAGGTAACAGAGTGGCTGGAAACTTAACGGACTGCAGACCTAATCCTGACACACGACTAGAAATAGTTGTGGGGCGTGCCTACGATGACCTGGACGCCTCGACAAAGCCGGAGAACTAAATAATCTTACAGATAGAAATATAAGAAAGTTAATCTGCCTCGGAGCAGTGCCCAAAGATAGATAGATAGCCCCCCACATGTAAAGGCTACGGTGATATAGAAAAACACAGTACAAAGCCAGAAAAGACAGATTCAGCAAAGGTGAGGCCCAAATTATCTTTATAGGAAAGGATAGGAAAGAGCAACAGTCTGCAGCCGTAAAAACTCTAATATATACCAGCACTTATGATATGGAAAAATCCTGAGGTCACACAACCTCTCCCCCACTGTATCAGCACTCTGATTTACAGGGATCCAAAAACACTTATACAGATGAGGGACTGAATTAATACCAAGCATGACAAACACAATACCCTGCAGAATCATGGAGCTAAGTATACAGACACTCCCAGCAGGGAATGATCCCATTCCACCAAGAACTCCACACAGACAAAATAGGAATCAAGCATTAGTATCAAAAGCAGAAAAAAAACAACAAGAAAGTGGAAAACAAACAGCAGAGGTACAAAGACCATTTATCTGAGAGGAATTCAGGTAGTGAGCAGAGCTGGTTACAGAATGTCCTTACACACAGGAGACATTGAGCACCGGCAAGGAACCAGAGAAAACTACTCAGCTAAATAGCCCAATCTAACCCTGATTGCCAGTCCTCCACAGGTGTGTGGCTTTCATTACACACATCAACTGCACCGCCAGCACTGACCACAAGAGGGAGCCCCAAACTGGAAAACGTATTCACAACAGCAGACAGATAGGAGCGGGAATAGATAGAAAGACCTGACGGCGACAGGAGGAGGAAGGCCAGGCAGGCAGACAGGAGCGGGAATAGATAGAAAGACCTGACTGTGACAGGTGGAGGAAGGCCAGGCAGGCAGACAGGAGCAGGAATAGATAGAAAGACCTGACGGCGACAGGTGGAGGAAGGCCAGGCTGACAGGGGCAGGAATAGAAAGCAAGACCTGATTGTGACAGGAGGAGGAAGGCCAGGCAGGCAGACAGGAGTGGAAATAGATAGAAAGACCTGACAGTGACAGGAGGAGGAAGGCCAGGCAGACAGGGGAGGGAATAGACAGCAAGACCTGACTGTGACAGGAGGAAGAAGGCCAGGCAGGCAGACAGGAGCGGGAATAGATTGCAAGACCTGACAGCGACAGGTAGAGGAAGGCCAGGCAGACAGGGGCGGGAATAGACAGCAAGACCTGACTGTGACAGGAAGAGGAAGGCCAGGCAGGCAGACATGAGCGGGAATAGATAGAAAGATCTGATGGTGATAGGAGGAGGAAGGCCAGGCAGGCAGACAGGAGCGGGAATTGATAGAAAGACCTGACGGCGACAGGAGGAGGAAAGCCAGGCAGGCAGACAGGAGCGGGAATAGATAGAAAGACCTGACAGTGACAGGAGGAGGAAGGCCAGGCAGACAGGGGCGGGAATAGATAGCAAGACCTGACGGCAACAGAGGGAGGAAGGCCAGGCAGGCAGACAGGGGCAGAAATAGATAGCAAAACCTAATGGCAACATGGAGGAAGGCCAGGCAGGCAGACAGGGGTGAAAATAGATAGCAAGACCTGACGGCGACAGGAGGACAGGGGGAGGAAGGCCAGGCAGGAAGACAAAAGCAGAAATAGCAAGACCTGATGGCAACAGGGGGAGGAAGGCCAGGCAGGCAGACAGGGGCGGGAATAGATAGCAAGACCTGACGGCAACAGGGGGAGGAAGGCCAGGCAGGCAGACAGGGTGGAAATAGATAGCAAGACCTGATGGCGACATGAGGAAGGCCAGGCAGGCAGACAGGCGAAAATAGATAGCAAGACTAGACAGCGACAGGAGGACAGGAGGAGGAAGGCCAGGCAGGCTGACAGAGGCGGGAATAGATAGTAAGACCTGACGATGACAGGGAGAGGAAGGTAAGGCAGACAGACAGGGGTGGGAATAGAGAGCAAGACCTGATGGCGACAAGGGAAGGAAGGCCAGGCAGGCAGACAGGGGCGGGAATAGATCACAAGACCTGACGGCGACAAGGAGAGGAAGGCCAGACAGGAGTGGGAATAGACAGCAAGACCTGACGGCAAAAGGGGGAGGAAGGCCAGACAGGCAGACAGGGGTGGGAATAGATAGCAAGACCTGATGGCAACAGGGGAAGGAAGGCCAGGCAGGCAGACAGGGGTGGGAATAGATAGCAAAGCAAGAAGGCCTGCGGAGACACCATCACATGTTTCTCAACGCTGGCAGGAAACTAGCCAGGTCTTTCACCGGGAAGGAACAACCACGGGAAGGGCAGTCTCCAGTCAAGGAGACCACCTATGCCAAACATGGTATCCATCCACAGACAGCCGTTTCGGGGTATTTGCCCCTCATCAGTGTGGAGTAGGAATCTGGCTAGTGGGACATTGCCTAGTAAAAGACTATGTGAGCAAGGATGGTTGACCTTAGGGAGATCAACATCCACCACTGCGGAGACACCATCACGTGTTTCTCAACGCAGTGATTCTAGAGCAATGCCCCCTGGGAAAAATTCAAAGCAAGAAGGCCTGCGGAGACACCATCACATGTTTCTCAACGCTGGCAGGAAACTAGCCAGGTCTTTCACCGGGAAGGAACAACCACGGGAAGGGCAGTCTCCAGTCAAGGAGACCACCTATGCCAAACATGGTATCCATCCACAGACAGCCGTTTCGGGGCATTGCTCTAGAATCACTGCGTTGAGAAACACGTGATGGTGTCTCCGCAGTGGTGGATGTTGATCTCCCTAAGGTCAACCATCCTTGCTCACATAGTCTTTTACTAGGCAATGTCCCACTAGCCAGATTCCTACTCCACACTGATGAGGGGCAAATACCCCGAAACGGCTGTCTGTGGATGGATACCATGTTTGGCATAGGTGGTCTCCTTGACTGGAGACTGCCCTTCCCGTGGTTGTTCCTTCCCGGTGAAAGACCTGGCTAGTTTCCTGCCAGCGTTGAGAAACATGTGATGGTGTCTCCGCAGGCCTTCTTGCTTTGAATTTTTCCCAGGGGGCATTGCTCTAGAATCACTGCGTTGAGAAACACGGAATAGATAGCAAGAGCTGACGGCGACAGGGGGAGAAAGGCCAGGCAGGCAGACAGGGGCGAGAATAGATATCAAGACCTGACAGTGACAGGGGGAGGAAGGCCAGGCAGGCAGGGGTGGGAATAGATTACGAGACCCAACCCACATATTCCCTTCCTGTTGCACCTGTCAATCAAATATCAGTGCATTGTTGGAACTTTACTTGCACATATTTCTGAAATAAAACCTTCAATCTTAGAACAAAAGGTATGTATAGAATCAGCATCCTAGTGCCAGTATAGCACTGGCTTTACTTTATATATGAAATCCTGCTGGTCGGTTCTCTTTAAAAAAAAGCTTCCAAACGGTCTACCACGTATGAAGACACCCGTGGTATAAAGGGTCCACAATTTTCGCCCCTTGACTACCATCCTTCAATGTAAAATGACCTTTTACATTATTTTTTTCCCTTTAAATCCAGGATATTATTTTTGAGATGTTTTCATTTATTTCCATTGATTTGGCGCCACGGTAATAAGAATCAGTGGCATCGGGAGAAGACGAGCACCAGGAGGAGAGGCTTTGTCCCGTGGACGCGGAGCCGGGTCCTGGCAGGAGAACATCTAATTCAGCAGTAAATCATTCCCAGCCTCGCTCATGGCTTCCGTCCATTTAGGATGCAGCTCGGAATAACATAAAAAGAGAATGAATTTGCTGTGGAAACATAATGGAGGTTTCGGAGCCAATGTCTGCGTGACTGGATACAAAAAAATAAGTAAATCGCTTCCAAAAAAAAAAAAAAATCTGTTTTGTGAATGAAGTTATCTGTCTGCCTTTTATGTCTCAGGACAGATTGTAGCCGGAGTCTGTGATCGGTAACGCCGGGGATGAGAGCGTTCTCCTGGTCAGTGTTTCATGTCTGGAAATAGGAGTCGTATGGCTTCAATGGAGGGATGGGATGTATCCGCGATGAAAGATCTAAGGCAGCCATTATTAATATCTGTTTGTGTTTTGTTCTGCATACATTTCCAACGTCTTAGCCAGCACAACCGTCATCAAGCACATAGCGCACATCCGGGACTGCTTACCGGGGAGATCCAATGTATTGCATGGAATTCATTCAAGGCTCAAATTGTCTGGGAAGTGGTGGATTTTTGCCATAGGGATATATACAGTACAGAACATATAATACCACCATATGCTGTCAACATAATACTGCTATATACAGTACATGACCCATAATACCATCATATAATGTCAACATAATACTGCTATATAAAGTATTACAGCATACATTACATTACCATATATTGTAATCATAATACTGCTATATACAGAAAAATAATCGCCATATGGTGCCACCATAATACTGCTATATACAGCACAGCATACATTAGACTACCATATATTGTAATCATAATACTGCTATATACAGTAAAACACACACTAAACAGCTATATAGTGCCACCGTAATAATGATATATACAGTGCAGCATACCCTATACTACCATATATTGTAATCATAATACTGTTATATACAATATCCCGCCATATAATGATAACATAATACAGCTATATATATATATATATATATATATATATATATATATATATATATTATATATATATATATTATGAGACATTTGATACCACCTTAATTTGTTACTAATATACACAGTATAGCACATATTATACAGCCATATAGTGTAAAACAGAACTGCTATTTTTAGTATAGGACATATTATACCACCATATAGTGCCAACATAATACTGCTATATATAGTACATTGCCCATTATACTATCATATAGTGTCAACATAATACTGCTATATACAGTACAGCATACATTATACTATCATCTATTGTAAACATAATACTGCTATATGCTATACAGTAAAGCACACAATAAACTACCATATAGTGCCAATATCATACTGATATATAGTACGAGACATTTTATACCAACTTATTTTATTAACATAATAGTTTATACAGTGTAGCACTCATTATATTGCCAAAAGTGTAACATAGAACTGCTATATACAGTATAGGATATATAATACCGCCATATAGTGCCAACATAACACTGGTCTATGTAGTACAGGACAATTTATATTTCCATATTATGTCGTCATAATACTGCTATAAACAGAAGACATTATTCTGCCATATAGTGTGAAAATAATATTGCTATATACAATATACATTATATCACCCTATAGTATTAACATAATACTGCATTATACTGCACAAGACAAATTATACCACCATATATTGTCAACATGATACAGCTATATGCAGTACAGCACACATTATTAGTGTATTATCTATAACTGTTACTTGTTTGTATATGATCCTGCTGAATTGTAAAGCGCTGCGGAATATGTTGGCGCTATAGAAATAAAGATTATTATTTACTATTACATTATATCGCCATGTGTTGTTAACCTATTACTCCCATACAGAGCACTCACTATACCACCATATAGTGTCAACATAATACTGCAACATAGAGTACACATCATAATGCCATATAGTGTCAACATATCATTACTATATACAATACAGCCCCCATTATACCGCCATATAGTGGCAACATAATACTACTATATCTGGTATAGCTCACAGTATGCCGGCATATAGTATCAACATAATACAGGACACATTATTAAGCCAATAGTGACAACGTAATACTGCTATATATCTTACAGCAGACATTATACCGACATATAGTGTCACCAACATAATACTGCTATATCCAGTACAGCACATATTATGTCACGAGTTGGTGGAAAATAACTCAGGGATTATGGGGTTAATGCCAAATGTGACCGAGATTCCGAAAAAGTTAAATGCGCACTTTTTGAAGGAAAAAAATAAAGTACATTTATTGCATAATACACAGATTTTTTTTGCCACTTTAAAGTCTATTTTCTGGATTAAATAACCCTCATTTCGCTGCCTCCCGACCGCGCAGAGCACATAATCTGGTGCAGAGCAGTGAATGCCGGCCTGGTCCGCGGCCAGCGCAGCGCACAATCCCGGCCAAATCAGACATTCTTTTCAATTTTCTACTTTTCTGAAGTTCTGAGAAGAGGCGACACGAGGCTTAAAAACCGAGGATTTCATTCCAAAGTCGTAATTTAGTAATGTGTGCTCTTCAATGGGGACTAATAAAACATCAGCAGCAGATTAAAATAAAAAGAGAAACAAGGCACAAAAACAAAACTAAAATAAGAAAAGGCAAAACAATTGTGCAATAAAGCAGGAGAGCGCTGGGTGCCAAATGGCAAACGGAAGGGATTCCGGGGAATGAGATTTCATAACAAGAAATCTAAGGCCGAAATACACAAAAAATGACACGTGGTGGCGATAGGAAAGATGAGAACGATGCAGCTGGCAAAACAGAAGGCAGAAGCGTTAAATTAACCGCTCATGCCTTCTCAATCAAGCAACTTTTAAAAAAGGGAGGGATTTGGAATGTTATTGTTCTCTCATTGCCTAGGTTACCAGTCACTTCTGTAGCTCATCAGTTGTGGCCGGTCTACTAGGCAAGGAAAGCTATAGAGTTTGTAAGCGCTGCTCGAAAGGTGCCGAGGCAAAGCTGCTTATGCTTGGAGCATCGGAAAGTGTGTGTCACCCAGGGATAGGGGGTACTCAGCTCCGGGCCAAGGGGTCGCTTCTGAAGGTATCACGGTGGCGTGACCCGGTCTGTGATCCCAGGCACCACAGCAAAAGGGGCATTATATACAGAGGAGATTTGGTAGTCTATGATCCGTGACGCCACCCGTGGTGTGCGGTGATGTAATGGAGCACCGCCGCTGCCGGTCACAGGATCCCGGGGATGGTAATGGGCAGCAAGGTGGTGATTTTCCCTCCACGGGTAGGGTGTTGATGTCCTGAGACCCCGGTGTGATGGATTGGGGAGTAACGGGTGCAGTCCACGGCTTGGACCGGGTGGTGCTGGAGTACTCACAGTATAAGGCAATAACTGACACGAGTGCAAGAATTAACCAAGTTGCTGGTAACTGGTGCCCACGGCTGCTGTGAGGACGGGTCCCACACCCGTGTGTGTAATTCGGGTGTTTTTCTCCTGCCTGATGTCTGTGTCTGCCGACAGTCGGCACCGGGGGGGGGGGCACTACCCTCTCCCCGGTCCACTTCGGGCCCCACAAGTGGCTGGCCTATTCCTGAGGCCCTCACTACCACTTCTAGCTCCCGACAGGAGCTGCTTCCAGACTTCTCCCCTTCAGCAGATTGACTGAAAACTACGCTCTGCTCTCCCCAAGCTCCTCTCTCCCCCTCATGTTTTCCTGAGGAGGGGGCGAGTGGGGCCTGATTGGCTGGTGTGTATTGGTGTGGGAAACTCCCCAAGGGAGAGTGAGCTCTGCACCATAAAGATGTATGCAGACCTCCGTGACACCCTGGTTTTGCCAGGGCGGCACAAGTGCATGGATCGAGCCAGAGGCACAATCATGTCGACAGACAAAATGGTCAATCAGGAGAGTACTGCCTCTTTACCTTGGCAGAAAGACAGGATGCGCTCTCCTGAAGAAAAATTGAGAAAACTCATTGTCAACTACTCGGACAACCTCTTCAGTCGCTTCACTCTCATAGAGGGAATAATGATTCTTCTCCAATGGCAGATGTTGGAAGGAAAAAGGATTGGGTAGCTGATCTTCAACATGCCCAATATCTGGTTCCGATGGAAGATAAGCCACCGCCAAAAGTGTCTGACAACTGCCTATATACCTCTATCCATTGAGAACATGTTAGGTGCAGATCAAGAAAAGGGTTAAATGCTGCGCTGCCGTTGAAGAAAATCCAAGACCAAATGGAAAGGAATCTTGATCTTTAGTCGTTTACGCGTTTCAGAGATTATTCTCCATCTTCAGGACCAAAAATCACATTGAAGATGCATGGCCAATTTTAGATGCCAACTTTCTTCACCGCCACCTTGACCATTTCATAACATATGTAACTGGCATGTCATATGTGTGATCCCCATGTATGGTGCAGGCTCAGGACCTGAGCCCTCACCATATACACCAGATGCCGGCTGTGATACACAGTTGACATCTTCCAGTAACAGCTGGAGGCAGAGCATGCTCTGATCACTGCTGTTTATCCATTTAATTGCCGCGCAACACAAACTTGTCATGTCAGCCAACTGAAGGCCACCATGGCTGCCATCTTTGTCCTCTTATGAAGCCCAAGATGCATCTGGCCTGATATTGTATTGCAGTATATACTAAAAGTAATCAGTTCAAGTCCCATAAATAAAATGAAAAAAAAAAAAAAAAGTTTTTAACAATATGAAAGTAATAAAAGAAATTCAGATTTTTAGAATTTATTTTATAACTTTCATATCGTTAAAACTTTTCTACTTTTTTTTTCCACCTTTAACAATAAAGATGAAAAAAACACATATTTGTTATCATCACATCTATAAATGTCCAATCTGTCAAACATAAATTTAATCAACCGATAATGGACCTCGGAAGAACGGGAGGAATGAAGTGAAAGGCAAAAAGAGAAAATCATCCAATAGGGGAGGGCTTAAGTTTTTGTGTTAGTTTTCTGGCCAATTAATGGTGAGAATATTGATGGTCCTCGTATCTGTTCGTATGTCCATGTTTTTTTATGTTAGGTGAAGAAGTCACATTTGTAAATGTCCAATGTATTAATTTAATCAACCAATTATGGCTCTCGGAAGAAAGGAAGGAGTAAAGTGAAGGTCAAAAATGAAAAATCATCTAGTAGGGGAGGGCTTAAGTTTTTTTTTTTACTTTTCTGGAAAATCGATGGTGAGAACATTGATGGTCCTCGTATCTGTTCCTATGTCCATGTTTTTGTCGGGGGCGGCGGGGCGCTGCGCTCACCACGCTCGGGTCCGGCGCTGCTGCTGCTCGGTGGCTCGAGCGGTGGGCCGGATCCGGGGACTCGAGCGGCGCTCCTCGCCCGTGAGTGAAAAGGGGGGGTAGTTCGGTTTGGGGATTTGGTCCGTGACGCCACCCACGGGTTGTGGTGAGGTTGGGCACCACCGCTGCTATTGACGGGGATCCTGGGAGCGATGGCAGGGAGCAGCTGGGATGTTTCTCTCCCCTCCGTGGGTAGGGGGTTGGTGGTCCCGGGGCCCGGTGAGGTGACGGGGAGGCAGGGTTGGCAAGGTGCAGGGTCGCTTGGACTGCGCAGCGTGGTGCCGGATGGCACGGTGGTACTCACTCAGCCACAAATGGATGCAAAGTCTCTGGTAAAACAAACGGCTGGATGGACGGGTCCCGCAGCCGGCTGCTGTGGTTTCTCCCCGATGGGTGGTGGTGGCTGCCTTTCTCTGCACCATTTGTGTATGTTCGGTCCCGATGGCTTCCCACCGGTAACCCGCTCCCCAGCGTGTATATGTGCCGGAGGAGCCCTTTTGCCCGCAGGCTCTGGCCCTGGGAATTCTAGCTGTGGCGGTAGCTGTATTTCCCTTTTGCTGGTTGGACGGTTGCCTTCAATGAGGTCTTGGCTGTTAGGAAACCCCTGGGTGTTCCGGTCACTAGTGGATTTGACCTGTTTAACGGCGACTTCAAGCCTGGTCGGGGTCCGCAGGCCCTGCCGGTTTGTGCTGGCTTCACTTCGCTCCACGGTTCGGTACCGGCGGGCCACCGCCCATCCCTGGTCCTACGGTTCCGCGTTGATCTGCCTCTCCTGCAGACGGCCACCCCCGTCTGCCAACCTTGCTCTCGGTGCCCGGGCCACGTACCCGGACACAGTCAGTTTGCTCCTCTACTACCATTTCCCTAACTGCACTCGAGCTCTGCCCGAGCTGAACTAACTTCCTTTCCCGCCTCCAGGACTGTGAACTCCTCAGTGGGTGGGGCCAACCGCCTGGCTCCACCCCACCTGGTGTGGACATCAGCCCCTGGAGGAGGGCAACAAGGATTTGTGTCTGACTGATGTGCCTATCTCGGGGTGGGGGTGTCGTGTTGTAGTCCCTGTGACGACCTGGCTAGTCCAGGGTGCCACATTTTTCTATGTTAGGTGAAGAAGTCTGCTACGTTTCGTCACATCTGAAAACATCCAATCTATCAAATGTTAATTTAGTCAACCAATTACGACTCTCGGGAAAAAGGGAGGAGTAAAGTGAAGGGCAAAAATGGAAAATCATCCAGTAGGGGAGGGCTTAAGTTTTTGTTGTGTTAGTTTTCTGGCAAATCAATGGTGAGAAAATTGATGGTCCTCGTATCTGTTCCTATTTCCGTGTTTTTCTGTGTTAGGTGAAGAAGTCAACTACGTTTTGTCACATCTGAAAACGTCCAATCTATCTAATGTTAATTTAGTCAACCAATTACGACTCTTGGGAAAAAGGAAGAAGCAAAGTGAAGGGCAAAAATGGAAAATCATCCAGTAGGGGAGGGCTTAAGTTTTTTTTTAGTTTTCTGGCAAAATCGATGGTGAGAATATTGATGGTCCTCGTATCTGTTCCTATGTCCAGTGAAGAAGTCAGCTACGTTTCGTCACATCTGAAAACATCCAATCTATCAAATGTTAATTTAATCAACTAATTATGACTCTCGAAAGAAAGGGAGGAGTAAATTGAAGGCCAAAAATGGAAAATCATCCAGTAGGGGAGGGCTTGATGGTGAGAAAATTGATGGTCCTTGTATCTGTTCCTATTTCCATGTTCTTGTATGTTAGGTGAAGAAGTCAACTACGTTTCGTCACATCTGAAAACATTTAATCTATCAAATGTTAATTTAATCAACCAATTTTGACTCTCGGAAAAAAGGGAGGAGTAAAGTGAAGGGCAGTAATGAAAAATCATCCAGTAGGGGAGGACTTAACTTTTTGTGTTAGTTTTCTTGCAAATCGATGGTGATGTTAATCTAATCAACCAATTATGACTCTCGGAAAAAAGGGAGGAGTACAGTGAAGGGCAAAAATGGAAAATAATCCAGTAGTAGTTTTCTGGCAAATCGATGGTGTGAATGATGTTCTGCACTATAGATGCTTGCATCTGTTCCTATATCCATGTTTTTGTATGTTGATGAAGAAGTCTGCTACGTTTCACCAGACTTCCCAAAACTTCTCCCATTCGTGCAGTGACAGTGTTTTCACTACTCTCCATCACTTCTAGTGAAAGTGTCTTCGGACCGTCCTGGAGACGCTCCAAGTCCGGCAGATCTGTTTGTTTGAAGACGATCTGCCTCTCCAATTACTAAATTATTCAGCTCTCAATGCTTCATTCATCATTTTTCCTTTTACATCTGCTCTGAAATTCGTTGCCTGCGATGACTCACGGGATGATAAATTGAAGCCCCCCCCTTTTTTTTCCCCTTCTTCAAAGTGGCCACCACTAATTGTTACTATTCTGAGTGCGGGAGCAGCACAGGTGAAACATATGCTTTAAACAGCCATAATTACAAGTCGTGATGTGAAGCCGGCGGCCAGGTGTGTGCAGAGGGTAATGTGCACCAGGTGAGGACCAGAACGCCTCTACAGCTTCCATTGAGGCCGTGGATGGCGTGGAGGTCCCCGACACAGGTGTCCGCTGCTGCTGCACTTTTGCCCGTCTTTATATCAGTGCAAAAAACACAAGACATATGTTGTAGATCCTGCGTGACCTCAAGTGTCCTCTCCCCGGAAATGGATCCAGTGCAGTTTTTATAAATTCTTCCAAAAATATCTATATATTTTTTGTTAAGTCTAATTCACTTTATGGATGAATCAGCATGTGGGGAATATTTCTCTTACTGGAAAACATTGTTTTACAAGGAAGGTTAAAAGTTTATCACATAGCCCATGTTGGGGAGAGTTTGCTATATAGAGGTTGGGTTTAAGGATAACATTGGTAAAATCTGCCCCATAACACAGACAGGCACAGTGCCCCATAACAGAGACAGGCACAGTGCCCCATAACAGAGACAGGCACAGTGCCCCATAACAGAGACAGGAATAGTGCCCCATAACAGAGACAGTCACAGTGCCCCATAACAGAGACAGGCACAGTGCCCCATAACAGAGACAGGCACAGTGCCCCATAACAGAGACAGGCACAGTGCCCCATAACAGAGACAGGAACAGTGCCCCATAACAGAGACAGGAACAGTGCCCCATAACAGAGACAGGCACAGTGCCCCATAACAGAGACAGGAACAGTGCCCCATAACACAGACAGGCACAGTGCCCCATAACAGAGACAGGCACAGTGCCCCATAACAGAGACAGGCACAGTGCCCCATAACACAGACAGGCACAGTGCCCCATAACACAGACAGGCACAGTGCCCCATAACAGAGACAGGCACAGTGCCCCATAACAGAGACAGTCACAGTGCCCCATAACAGAGACAGGAACAGTGCCCCATAACAGAGACAGGCACAGTGCCCCATAACAGAGACAGGAACAGTGCCCCATAACAGAGACAGGCACAGTGCCCCATAACAGAGACAGGCACAGTGCCCCATAACAGAGACAGGCACAGTGCCCCATAACAGAGACAGGCACAGTGCCCCATAACAGAGACAGTCACAGTGCCCCATAACAGAGACAGGAACAGTGCCCCATAACAGAGACAGTCACAGTGCCCCATAACAGAGACAGGCACAGTGCCCAATAACAGAGACAGTCACAGTGCCCCATAACAGAGACAGGCACAGTGCCCCATAACAGAGACAGGCACAGTGCCCCATAACAGAGACAGTCACAGTGCCCCATAACAGAGACAGGAACAGTGCCCCATAACAGAGACAGGCACAGTGCCCAATAACAGAGACAGTCACAGTGCCCCATAACAGAGACAGGCACAGTGCCCCATAACAGAGACAGGCACAGTGCCCCATAACAGAGACAAGAACAGTGCCCCATAACAGAGACAGGCACAGTGCCCCATAACAGAGACAAGAACAGTGCCCCATAACAGAGACAGGCACAGTGCCCCATAACACAGACAGGCACAGTGCCCCATAACAGAGACAGGAACTGTGCCCCATAACAGAGACAAGAACAGTGCCCCATAACAGAGACAGGCACAGTGCCCCATAACAGAGACAAGAACAGTGCCCCATAACAGAGACAGGCACAGTGCCCCATAACAGAGACAGTCACAGTGCCCCATAACAGAGACAGGCACAGTGCCCCATAACAGAGACAGGCACAGTGCCCCATAACAGAGACAGTCACAGTGCCCCATAACACAGACAGGCACAGTGCCCCATAACACAGACAGGCACAGTGCCCCATAACAGAGACAGTCACAGTGCCCCATAACAGAGACAGGCACAGTGCCCCATAACAGAGACAGGCACAGTGCCCCATAACAGAGACAGTCACAGTGCCCCATAACACAGACAGGAACAGTGCCCCATAACAAAGACAGGCACAGTGCCCCATAACACAGACAGGCACAGTGCCCCATAACAGAGACAGGCACAGTGCCCCATAACACAGACAGGCACAGTGCCCCATAACAGAGACAGGCACAGTGCCCCATAACAGAGACATGCACAGTGCCCCATAACACAGACAGGCACAGTGCCCCATAACAGAGACAGGCACAGTGCCCCATAACAGAGACAGGCACAGTGCCCCATAACACAGACAGGCACAGTGCCCCATAACAGAGACAGGCACAGTGCCCCATAACACAGACAGGAACAGTGCCCCATAACAAAGACAGGCACAGTGCCCCATAACAGAGACAGGCACAGTGCCCCATAACAGAGACAGTCACAGTGCCCCATAACACAGACAGGCACAGTGCCCCATAACAGAGACAGGCACAGTGCCCCATAACACAGACAGGAACAGTGCCCCATAACAAAGACAGGCACAGTGCCCCATAACACAGACAGGCACAGTGCCCCATAACAGAGACAGGCACAGTGCCCCATAACACAGACAGGCACAGTGCCCCATAACAGAGACAGGCACAGTGCCCCATAACAGAGACATGCACAGTGCCCCATAACACAGACAGGCACAGTGCCCCATAACAGAGACAGGCACAGTGCCCCATAACAGAGACAGGCACAGTGCCCCATAACACAGACAGGCACAGTGCCCCATAACACAGACAGGCACAGTGCCCCATAACAGAGACAGGCACAGTGCCCCATAACAGAGACAGTCACAGTGCCCCATAACAGAGACAGGCACAGTGCCCCATAACAGAGACAGGCACAGTGCCCCATAACAGAGACAGTCACAGTGCCCCATAACACAGACAGGCACAGTGCCCCATAACACAGACAGGCACAGTGCCCCATAACAGAGACAGTCACAGTGCCCCATAACAGAAACAGGAACAGTGCCCCATAACAGAGACAGGCACAGTGCCCCATAACACAGACAGGCACAGTGCCCCATAACAGAGACAGTCACAGTGCCCCATAACAGAGACAGGCACAGTGCCCCATAACAGAGACAGGCACAGTGCCCCATAACAGAGACAGTCACAGTGCCCCATAACACAGACAGGAACAGTGCCCCATAACAAAGACAGGCACAGTGCCCCATAACACAGACAGGCACAGTGCCCCATAACAGAGACAGGCACAGTGCCCCATAACACAGACAGGCACAGTGCCCCATAACAGAGACAGGCACAGTGCCCCATAACAGAGACATGCACAGTGCCCCATAACACAGACAGGCACAGTGCCCCATAACAGAGACAGGCACAGTGCCCCATAACAGAGACAGGCACAGTGCCCCATAACACAGACAGGCACAGTGCCCCATAACAGAGACAGGCACAGTGCCCCATAACAGAGACAGGCACAGTGCCCCATAACACAGACAGGCACAGTGCCCCATAACACAGACAGGCACAGTGCCCCATAACAGAGACAGGCACAGTGCCCCATAACACAGACAGTCACAGTGCCCCATAACAGAGACAGGCACAGTGCCCCATAACAGAGACAGGCACAGTGCCCCATAACAGAGACAGCAACAGTGCCCCATAACACAGACAGGCACAGTGCCCCATAACAGAGACAGGCACAGTGCCCCATAACAGAGACAGGCACAGTGCCCCATAACAGAGACAGGCACAGTGCCCCATAACAGAGACAGGCACAGTGCCCCATAACACAGACAGGCACAGTGCCCCATAACACAGACAGGCACAGTGCCCCATAACAGAGACAGGCACAGTGCCCCATAACACAGACAGGAACAGTGCCCCATAACAGAGACAGGCACAGTGCCCCATAACACAGACAGGCACAGTGCCCCATAACAGAGACAGGCACAGTGCCCCATAACAGAGACAGGCACAGTGCCCCATAACAGAGACAGGCACAGTGCCCCATAACACAGACAGTCACAGTGCCCCATAACAGAGACAGGCACAGTGCCCCATAACAGAGACAGGCACAGTGCCCCATAACAGAGACAGGCACAGTGCCCCATAACAGAGACAGGCACAGTGCCCCATAACAGAGACAGGCACAGTGCCCCATAACACAGACAGGCACAGTGCCCCATAACACAGACAGGCACAGTGCCCCATAACAGAGACAGGCACAGTGCCCCATAACACAGACAGGAACAGTGCCCCATAACAGAGACAGGCACAGTGCCCCATAACAGAGACAGGAACAGTGCCCCATAACAGAGACAGGCACAGTGCCCCATAACACAGACAGGCACAGTGCCCCATAACACAGACAGGCACAGTGCCCCATAACAGAGACAGGCACAGTGCCCCATAACACAGACAGGCACAGTGCCCCATAACAGAGACAGGCACAGTGCCCCATAACACAGACAGGCACAGTGCCCCATAACAGAGACAGGCACAGTGCCCCATAACACAGACAGGCACAGTGCCCCATAACAAAGACAGGCACAGTGCCCCATAACAGAGGCAGGCACAGTGCCCCATAACAGAGACAGGCACAGTGCCCCATAACAGAGACAGGCACAGTGCCCCATAACAGAGACAGGCACAGTGCCCCATAACACAGACAGGCACAGTGCCCCATAACACAGACAGGCACAGTGCCCCATAACAGAGACAGGCACAGTGCCCCATAACAGAGACAGGCACAGTGCCCCATAACAGAGACAGGCACAGTGCCCCATAACAGAGACAGGCACAGTGCCCCATAACACAGACAGGCACAGTGCCCCATAACAGAGACAGTCACAGTGCCCCATAACAGAGACAGGCACAGTGCCCCATAACACAGACAGGCACAGTGCCCCATAACAAAGACAGGCACAGTGCCCCATAACAGAGACAGGCACAGTGCCCCATAACAGAGACAGGCACAGTGCCCCATAACAGAGACAGGCACAGTGCCCCATAACAGAGACAGGCACAGTGCCCCATAACAGAGACAGGAACAGTGCCCCATAACAGAGACAGGCACAGTGCCCCATAACAGAGACAGGCACAGTGCCCCATAACAGAGACAGGCACAGTGCCCCATAACAGAGACAGGCACAGTGCCCCATAACAGAGACAGGCACAGTGCCCCATAACACAGACAGGCACAGTGCCCCATAACACAGACAGGCACAGTGCCCCATAACACAGACAGGCACAGTGCCCCATAACAGAGACAGGCACAGTGCCCCATAACACAGACAGGCACAGTGCCCCATAACACAGACAGGCACAGTGCCCCATAACACAGACAGGCACAGTGCCCCATAACACAGACAGGCACAGTGCCCCATAACAGAGACAGGCACAGTGCCCCATAACAGAGACAGGCACAGTGCCCCATAACACAGACAGGCACAGTGCCCCATAACAGAGACAGGCACAGTGCCCCATAACAGAGACATGCACAGTGCCCCATAACACAGACAGGCACAGTGCCCCATAACAGAGACAGGCACAGTGCCCCATAACAGAGACAGGAACAGTGCCCCATAACAGAGACAGGCACAGTGCCCCATAACAGAGACAGGCACAGTGCCCCATAACACAGACAGGCACAGTGCCCCATAACAGAGACAGGCACAGTGCCCCATAACAGAGACATGCACAGTGCCCCATAACACAGACAGGCACAGTGCCCCATAACAGAGACAGGCACAGTGCCCCATAACAGAGACAGGCACAGTGCCCCATAACACAGACAGGCACAGTGCCCCATAACAGAGACAGGCACAGTGCCCCATAACAGAGACAGGCACAGTGCCCCATAACACAGACAGGCACAGTGCCCCATAACAGAGACAGTCACAGTGCCCCATAACAGAGACAGGCACAGTGCCCCATAACAGAGACAGGCACAGTGCCCCATAACAGAGACAGGCACAGTGCCCCATAACAGAGACAGGCACAGTGCCCCATAACACAGACAGGCACAGTGCCCCATAACAGAGACAGGCACAGTGCCCCATAACAGAGACATGCACAGTGCCCCATAACACAGACAGGCACAGTGCCCCATAACAGAGACAGGCACAGTGCCCCATAACAGAGACAGGCACAGTGCCCCATAACACAGACAGGCACAGTGCCCCATAACAGAGACAGGCACAGTGCCCCATAACAGAGACAGGCACAGTGCCCCATAACAGAGACAGGCACAGTGCCCCATAACACAGACAGGCACAGTGCCCCATAACACAGACAGGCACAGTGCCCCATAACAGAGACAGGCACAGTGCCCCATAACACAGACAGTCACAGTGCCCCATAACAGAGACAGGCACAGTGCCCCATAACAGAGACAGGCACAGTGCCCCATAACAGAGACAGGCACAGTGCCCCATAACAGAGACAGGCACAGTGCCCCATAACAGAGACAGGCACAGTGCCCCATAACAGAGACAGGCACAGTGCCCCATAACACAGACAGGCACAGTGCCCCATAACACAGACAGGCACAGTGCCCCATAACAGAGACAGGCACAGTGCCCCATAACACAGACAGGAACAGTGCCCCATAACAGAGACAGGCACAGTGCCCCATAACACAGACAGGCACAGTGCCCCATAACAGAGACAGGCACAGTGCCCCATAACAGAGACAGGCACAGTGCCCCATAACAGAGACAGGCACAGTGCCCCATAACACAGACAGGCACAGTGCCCCATAACACAGACAGGCACAGTGCCCCATAACAGAGACAGGCACAGTGCCCCATAACACAGACAGTCACAGTGCCCCATAACAGAGACAGGCACAGTGCCCCATAACAGAGACAGGCACAGTGCCCCATAACAGAGACAGGCACAGTGCCCCATAACAGAGACAGGCACAGTGCCCCATAACAGAGACAGGCACAGTGCCCCATAACAGAGACAGGCACAGTGCCCCATAACACAGACAGGCACAGTGCCCCATAACACAGACAGGCACAGTGCCCCATAACAGAGACAGGCACAGTGCCCCATAACACAGACAGGAACAGTGCCCCATAACAGAGACAGGCACAGTGCCCCATAACAGAGACAGGAACAGTGCCCCATAACAGAGACAGGCACAGTGCCCCATAACACAGACAGGCACAGTGCCCCATAACACAGACAGGCACAGTGCCCCATAACAGAGACAGGCACAATGCCCCATAACACAGACAGGAACAGTGCCCCATAACAGAGACAGGCACAGTGCCCCATAACAGAGACAGGAACAGTGCCCCATAACAGAGACAGGCACAGTGCCCCATAACAGAGACAGGCACAGTGCCCCATAACAAAGACAGGCACAGTGCCCCATAACAGAGACAGGCACAGTGCCCCATAACACAGACAGGCACAGTGCCCCATAACAGAGACAGGCACAGTGCCCCATAACACAGACAGGCACAGTGCCCCATAACAGAGACAGGCACAGTGCCCCATAACACAGACAGGCACAGTGCCCCATAACAAAGACAGGCACAGTGCCCCATAACAGAGGCAGGCACAGTGCCCCATAACAGAGACAGGCACAGTGCCCCATAACAGAGACAGGCACAGTGCCCCATAACAGAGACAGGCACAGTGCCCCATAACAGAGACAGTCACAGTGCCCCATAACACAGACAGGCACAGTGCCCCATAACACAGACAGGCACAGTGCCCCATAACAGAGACAGGCACAGTGCCCCATAACAGAGACAGGCACAGTGCCCCATAACAGAGACAGGCACAGTGCCCCATAACAGAGACAGGCACAGTGCCCCATAACACAGACAGGCACAGTGCCCCATAACACAGACAGGCACAGTGCCCCATAACACAGACAGGCACAGTGCCCCATAACAGAGACAGGCACAGTGCCCCATAACAGAGACAGGCACAGTGCCCCATAACAGAGACAGGCACAGTGCCCCATAACAGAGACAGGCACAGTGCCCCATAACAGAGACAGGCACAGTGCCCCATAACACAGACAGGCACAGTGCCCCATAACAGAGACAGTCACAGTGCCCCATAACAGAGACAGGCACAGTGCCCCATAACACAGACAGGCACAGTGCCCCATAACAAAGACAGGCACAGTGCCCCATAACAGAGACAGGCACAGTGCCCCATAACAGAGACAGGCACAGTGCCCCATAACAGAGACAGGCACAGTGCCCCATAACAGAGACAGGCACAGTGCCCCATAACAGAGACAGGAACAGTGCCCCATAACAGAGACAGGCACAGTGCCCCATAACAGAGACAGGCACAGTGCCCCATAACAGAGACAGGCACAGTGCCCCATAACAGAGACAGGCACAGTGCCCCATAACAGAGACAGGCACAGTGCCCCATAACACAGACAGGCACAGTGCCCCATAACACAGACAGGCACAGTGCCCCATAACACAGACAGGCACAGTGCCCCATAACAGAGACAGGCACAGTGCCCCATAACACAGACAGGCACAGTGCCCCATAACACAGACAGGCACAGTGCCCCATAACACAGACAGGCACAGTGCCCCATAACAAAGACAGGCACAGTGCCCCATAACAGAGGCAGGCACAGTGCCCCATAACAGAGACAGGCACAGTGCCCCATAACAGAGACAGGCACAGTGCCCCATAACAGAGACAGGCACAGTGCCCCATAACAGAGACAGTCACAGTGCCCCATAACACAGACAGGCACAGTGCCCCATAACACAGACAGGCACAGTGCCCCATAACAGAGACAGGCACAGTGCCCCATAACAGAGACAGGCACAGTGCCCCATAACAGAGACAGGCACAGTGCCCCATAACAGAGACAGGCACAGTGCCCCATAACACAGACAGGCACAGTGCCCCATAACACAGACAGGCACAGTGCCCCATAACACAGACAGGCACAGTGCCCCATAACAGAGACAGGCACAGTGCCCCATAACAGAGACAGGCACAGTGCCCCATAACAGAGACAGGCACAGTGCCCCATAACAGAGACAGGCACAGTGCCCCATAACAGAGACAGGCACAGTGCCCCATAACACAGACAGGCACAGTGCCCCATAACAGAGACAGTCACAGTGCCCCATAACAGAGACAGGCACAGTGCCCCATAACACAGACAGGCACAGTGCCCCATAACAAAGACAGGCACAGTGCCCCATAACAGAGACAGGCACAGTGCCCCATAACAGAGACAGGCACAGTGCCCCATAACAGAGACAGGCACAGTGCCCCATAACAGAGACAGGCACAGTGCCCCATAACAGAGACAGGAACAGTGCCCCATAACAGAGACAGGCACAGTGCCCCATAACAGAGACAGGCACAGTGCCCCATAACAGAGACAGGCACAGTGCCCCATAACAGAGACAGGCACAGTGCCCCATAACAGAGACAGGCACAGTGCCCCATAACACAGACAGGCACAGTGCCCCATAACACAGACAGGCACAGTGCCCCATAACACAGACAGGCACAGTGCCCCATAACAGAGACAGGCACAGTGCCCCATAACACAGACAGGCACAGTGCCCCATAACACAGACAGGCACAGTGCCCCATAACACAGACAGGCACAGTGCCCCATAACACAGACAGGCACAGTGCCCCATAACAGAGACAGGCACAGTGCCCCATAACAGAGACAGGCACAGTGCCCCATAACACAGACAGGCACAGTGCCCCATAACAGAGACAGGCACAGTGCCCCATAACAGAGACAGGCACAGTGCCCCATAACAGAGACAGGCACAGTGCCCCATAACACAGACAGGCACAGTGCCCCATAACACAGACAGGCACAGTGCCCCATAACACAGACAGGCACAGTGCCCCATAACAGAGACAGGCACAGTGCCCCATAACAGAGACAGGCACAGTGCCCCATAACAGAGACAGGCACAGTGCCCCATAACACAGACAGGCACAGTGCCCCATAACAGAGACAGGCACAGTGCCCCATAACAGAGACAGGCACAGTGCCCCATAACACAGACAGGCACAGTGCCCCATAACACAGACAGGCACAGTGCCCCATAACACAGACAGGCACAGTGCCCCATAACAGAGACAGGCACAGTGCCCCATAACAGAGACAGGCACAGTGCCCCATAACAGAGACAGGCACAGTGCCCCATAACAGAGACAGGCACAGTGCCCCATAACAGAGACAGGCACAGTGCCCCATAACAGAGACAGGCACAGTGCCCCATAACACAGACAGGAACAGTGCCCCATAACACAGACAGGCACAGTGCCCCATAACACAGACAGGCACAGTGCCCCATAACAGAGACAGGCACAGTGCCCCATAACAGAGACAGGCACAGTGCCCCATAACAGAGACAGGCACAGTGCCCCATAAAAGAGACAGGCACAGTGCCCCATAACAGAGACAGGCACAGTGCCCCATAAAAGAGACAGGCACAGTGCCCCATAACAGAGACAGGCACAGTGCCCCATAACAGAGACAGGCACAGTGCCCCATAACACAGACAGGCACAGTGCCCCATAACACAGACAGGCACAGTGCCCCATAACACAGACAGGCACAGTGCCCCATAACAGAGACAGGCACAGTGCCCCATAACAGAGACAGGCACAGTGCCCCATAACACAGACAGGCACAGTGCCCCATAACACAGACAGGCACAGTGCCCCATAACACAGACAGGCACAGTGCCCCATAACAGAGACAGGCACAGTGCCCCATAACAGAGACAGGCACAGTGCCCCTTAACAGAGACAGGCACAGTGCCCCATAAAAGAGACAGGCACAGTGCCCCATAACAGAGACAGGCACAGTGCCCCATAACAGAGACAGGCACAGTGCCCCATAACACAGACAGGCACAGTGCCCCATAACACAGACAGGCACAGTGCCCCATAACACAGACAGGCACAGTGCCCCATAACAGAGACAGGCACAGTGCCCCATAACAGAGACAGGCACAGTGCCCCATAACAGAGACAGGCACAGTGCCCCATAACAGAGACAGTCACAGTGCCCCATAACAGAGACAGTCACAGTGCCCCATAACAGAGACAGGCACAGTGCCCCATAACACAGACAGGCACAGTGCCCCATAACACAGACAGGCACAGTGCCCCATAACAGAGACAGGCACAGTGCCCCATAACAGAGACAGGAACAGTGCCCCATAACAGAGACAGGCACAGTGCCCCATAACAGAGACAGGCACAGTGCCCCATAACAGAGACAGTCACAGTGCCCCATAACAGAGACAGGAACCGTGCCCCATAACAGAGACAGGAACAGTGCCCCATAACAGAGACAGTCACAGTGCCCCATAACAGAGACAGGCACAGTGCCCCATAACAGAGACAGGAACAGTGCCCCATAACAGAGACAGTCACAGTGCCCCATAACAGAGACAGTCACAGTGCCCCATAACAGAGACAGGAACAGTGCCCCATAACAGAGACAGTCACAGTGCCCCATAATAGAGAAAGGAACAGTGCCCCATAACAGAGACAGGCACAGTGCCCCATAACAGAGACAGTCACAGTGCCCCATAACAGAGACAGTCACAGTGCCCCATAACAGAGACAGGCACAGTGCCCCATAACAGAGATAGCAACAGTGCCCCATAACAGAGACAGTCACAGTGCCCCATAACAGAGACAGTCACAGTGCCCCATAACAGAGACAGTCACAGTGCCCCATAACAGAGACAGGAACCGTGCCCCATAACAGAGACAGGAATAGTGCCCCATAACAGAGACAGTCACAGTGCCCCATAACAGAGACAGTCACAGTGCCCCATAACAGAGACAGGAACAGTGCCCCATAACAGAGATAGCAACAGTGCCCCATAACAGAGACAGTCACAGTGCCCCATAACAGAGACAGTCACAGTGCCCCATAACAGAGACAGTCACAGTGCCCCATAACAGAGACAGGAACCGTGCCCCATAACAGAGACAGGAATAGTGCCCCATAACAGAGACAGTCACAGTGCCCCATAACAGAGACAGGCACAGTGCCCCATAACAGAGACAGGAACAGTGCCCCATAACAGAGACAGGCACAGTGCCCCATAACAGAGACAGGCACAGTGCCCCATAACAGAGACAGTCACAGTGCCCCATAACAGAGACAGGAACCGTGCCCCATAACAGAGACAGGAACAGTGCCCCATAACAGAGACAGTCACAGTGCCCCATAACAGAGACAGGCACAGTGCCCCATAACAGAGACAGGAACAGTGCCCCATAACAGAGACAGTCACAGTGCCCCATAACAGAGACAGTCACAGTGCCCCATAACAGAGACAGGAACAGTGCCCCATAACAGAGACAGTCACAGTGCCCCATAATAGAGAAAGGAACAGTGCCCCATAACAGAGACAGGCACAGTGCCCCATAACAGAGACAGTCACAGTGCCCCATAACAGAGACAGTCACAGTGCCCCATAACAGAGACAGGCACAGTGCCCCATAACAGAGATAGCAACAGTGCCCCATAACAGAGACAGTCACAGTGCCCCATAACAGAGACAGTCACAGTGCCCCATAACAGAGACAGTCACAGTGCCCCATAACAGAGACAGGAACCGTGCCCCATAACAGAGACAGGAATAGTGCCCCATAACAGAGACAGTCACAGTGCCCCATAACAGAGACAGTCACAGTGCCCCATAACAGAGACAGGAACAGTGCCCCATAACAGAGATAGCAACAGTGCCCCATAACAGAGACAGTCACAGTGCCCCATAACAGAGACAGTCACAGTGCCCCATAACAGAGACAGGAACCGTGCCCCATAACAGAGACAGGAATAGTGCCCCATAACAGAGACAGTCACAGTGCCCCATAACAGAGACAGGCACAGTGCCCCATAACAGAGACAGTCACAGTGCCCCATAACAGAGACAGTCACAGTGCCCCATAACAGAGACAGGAACAGTGCCCCATAACAGAGACAGTCACAGTGCCCCATAACAGAGACAGGAACAGTACCCCATAACAGAGACAGTCACAGTGCCCCATAACAGAGACAGTCACAGTGCCCCATAACAGAGACAGGAACAGTGCCCCATAACAGAGACAGTCACAGTGCCCCATAACAGAGACAGTCACAGTGCCCCATAACAGAGACAGTCACAGTGCCCCATAACAGAGACAGGAACAGTGCCCCATAACAGAGACAGGAATAGTGCCCCATAACAGAGACAGTCACAGTGCCCCATAACAGAGACAGTCACAGTGCCCCATAACAGAGACAGTCACAGTGCCCCATAACAGAGACAGGAACAGTGCCCCATAACAGAGACAGGCACAGTGCCCCATAACAGAGACAGGCACAGTGCCCCATAACAGAGACAGTCACAGTGCCCCATAACAGAGACAGGAACAGTGCCCCATAACAGAGACAGTCACAGTGCCCCATAACAGAGACAGGAACAGTACCCCATAACAGAGACAGTCACAGTGCCCCATAACAGAGACAGTCACAGTGCCCCATAACAGAGACAGGAACAGTGCCCCATAACAGAGACAGTCACAGTGCCCCATAACAGAGACAGTCACAGTGCCCCATAACAGAGACAGTCACAGTGCCCCATAACAGAGACAGGAACAGTGCCCCATAACAGAGACAGTCACAGTGATCCATAACAGACAGGCACAGTGCCCATAACAGAGACAGAAACAGTGCCCCATAAAGAGGCAGGAACAGTGCCCCATAACAGAGACAGGAACTGTGCCCCATAACAGACACAGCCACAGTGACCCATATCAGTCACAGTGCCCCATAACAGAGACAGTCACAGTGCCCCATAACAGAGACAGGAACAGTGCCCCATAACAGAGACAGGAATAGTGCCCCATAACAGAGACAGTCACAGTGCCCCATAACAGAGACAGTCACAGTGCCCCATAACAGAGACAGTCACAGTGCCCCATAACAGAGACAGGAACAGTGCCCCATAACAGAGACAGGCACAGTGCCCCATAACAGAGACAGGCACAGTGCCCCATAACAGAGACAGTCACAGTGCCCCATAACAGAGACAGGAACAGTGCCCCATAACAGAGACAGTCACAGTGCCCCATAACAGAGACAGGAACAGTACCCCATAACAGAGACAGTCACAGTGCCCCATAACAGAGACAGTCACAGTGCCCCATAACAGAGACAGGAACAGTGCCCCATAACAGAGACAGTCACAGTGCCCCATAACAGAGACAGTCACAGTGCCCCATAACAGAGACAGTCACAGTGCCCCATAACAGAGACAGGAACAGTGCCCCATAACAGAGACAGTCACAGTGATCCATAACAGACAGGCACAGTGCCCATAACAGAGACAGAAACAGTGCCCCATAAAGAGGCAGGAACAGTGCCCCATAACAGAGACAGGAACTGTGCCCCATAACAGACACAGCCACAGTGACCCATATCAGTGACAGTGCCCCATAACAGAGACAGCTACAGTACCCCATAATGCATGCCCCAATGAGGACCATCCAGTTTTGCTGAAGTTGTGCACCTAACATCCCAGCAGCGAGATAGAAGCCAGTTTCCCGGCGGTGGCCCTGTGCCCCAACGACATTGTCCCTTTGCCCTAAAGAATCTTCCCTCACCCAGAATTTACCCCATAGAACTTTCTCCATAGTCAATGTCACAGTGCGGTGTTAACTACCAGAGACTTGTGTGACGACATGGACACTCACTGCCTAGCATGGGTTAACTTTCTTAAAATTCAGCCAAACATGAAGACAGTTTGTTTATAGATGGGGGATAATTCCTCATTGTTCGACAAGACTCTTGGGAGTTTAGTATTGAAGTTTTTGTTGACTCATGTAATTGTTTTGATCACTGAAGGCCAGACACCCAGATAACTCAATTATGCAAACTTCCCATTGTATTACTAAGGGTACCTTCACACTTAGCGATGCAGCAGCGATCCGACCAGCGATCTGACCTGGTCAGGATCGCTGCTGCATCGCTACATGGTCGCTGGTGAGCTGTCAAACAGGCAGATCTCACCAGCGACCACTGAACAGCCCCCAGCCAGCAGCGACGTGCAAGCGACGCTGCGCTTGTACGGAGCCGCCGACTGGAAGCTGCGGAGACTGATAACTAAGGTAAACATCGGGTATGGTTACCCGATGTTTACATTAGTTACCAGCGCTGTGTGCAGGGAGCCGCGCACACTGAGCGCTGGCTCCTTGCTCTCCTAGCTGCATTACACATCGGGTTAATTAACCCGATGTGTACAGCAGCTACATGTGCAGAGAGCCGGAGCCGGCAGCACAGGCAGCGTGAGAGCTGCGGAGGCTGGTAACTAAGGTAAATATCGGGTAACCACCTTGGTTACCCGATGTTTATCTTGGTTACAAGCTTACCTCAGCTGTCAGACGCCGGCTCCTGCTCCCTGCTCGCTTCATTTGTCGCTCTCTCGCTGTCACACACAGCGATCTGTGTGTCACAGCGGGAGAGCGGCTTTGAAGAAAACGAACCAGGGCTGTGTGTAACGAGCAGCGATCTCGCAGCAGGGGCCAGATCGCTGCTCAGTGTCACACACAGCGAGATCGCTAATGAGGTCACTGCTGCGTCACAAAAAGCGTGACTCAGCAGCGATCTCGGCAGCGAGCTCGCTGTGTGTGAAGCACCCCTAAGTGAATTGCTCAATGTGATGTAACTTACCTGTCCCACCCTTGTCTCTGGATATTTGAATACAGCTTGAAATTCATCCAATAAGAGAAGCAACCTTGGACAACCAATCGTGAAGACCCCAATGGTCGGAATGGAGAGCTCAGGAGTATAAGAAGGAGGACTGTCCATTGCCCAGGGAGACTCTTGCTACATGCTACCAATCTAGGCCCTGCGGATCCGATTGGCAGGCCATAACCAAACCTGGATTATAGTACTATATGGACTTCAGCATCGAATGCAAGGATTCGGCTTTGATATCAAGGACTACATAAGGAAGGAATCCAGCTTGGCACAACCCAGTCATCTGACTGCAGACTTTGCAGACCTCAGCCAGCTTCCTAAATCTGGCGTTATTCCATTCTCGGTGGGTGCCCGCCAAAAGCGGGGTGCTGCTGGATTGGAGTAAGTAGCCCTGGAAGCTCTGAGGCAAGGACATTCTAATCCCTGGTGAGCCAGCGGAAGGGTGAGACTCTGTTGCCTGTTACATTTGTGTGTTTTGCTGGTTATGTGCTATGTGCCATTAATTGTTTGGGGATCTAATAAAGTCTTAATATTGTGATTCCCTCACCCTGTGTTGTCTGAGTAGTGTTCCGCCCACGGTTAAGGAGGTCGGCGTTCAGTTGGGATGAGCCCTGGGCCACGCTGTCTTTCTAAAGGCGGCCAGGCCAGCAGTCAAGAGCACCCACTGACCCCGTGTCTCCACAACTTGCATCCGCAAAGGGGGTAGGGGGTGACAGGAACTGTTGGACCCTGTGTAGTGGGTTCACGGCGCGTGGGCCATGCTGTTAATGGTAAAGACGTTTCTAGGCAGATGTCAAACGCATTTACCCGTGCCCCATGGACTTTGCCCTTGACCCAAGGACATTGGCCCTTTGTCCCAAAGACTTTGCCCTCATATCCCCAAGGACTTTTCCCCATTGAACTTTTCCTACCCTTGGTCCGGACAGTATTGTTTATGTGACGCCCTGGACTAGCCAGGTAGTCCCCCTGCACAAACACCAGCCCCTAATAAGGTGACAGCAGCCAACCTACAAAACCCTTGTCACCTCTCTCAGTGTTCAATGGTCACACCAGGGGGCGGAGCCAGAGGTTGGCCACGCCCACCTAGGAGTCCAGAGAGCCTGAGACAGGAAACAGTAGTTAGTTTGAAGTTTAGTCTAGTTTGTGCTAGAGTTCAAGTTCACGTGCAGCAGGCCTGTGGCGTCATGTCTGCAGCAACAACACTGACCGGTGCCAAGGTCGTAGCTCTGTGTACCGTGGCAAGGAGGCAGACGGTAGTTGTCGCTTGCAGGAGCCGGGAAGACGGCTGGTGGAACCGTAAGGGACCGGGGCAGGGTAGTGGCCCGCCGGCACCGAACCGGGGAGCCAACTGGAAATTGGAGCACCAGGAGGGGTACTCAGACCCAGAACGAGGTCCAGAAGCCACTGGACCACGTCGAATTCACTGATTGAGGTCTAGACCTTAGGTCCTTTCCCATCCCAAGACCTGAAAGATGGCAACAGCCCACCGAGGGGGATAGAAAGCCACCGCCCAGGCAGAGAGATCCCACGGGCCAGCACCTGTGGGCAAACGGGTTCCCCGACACACATCAAGCCGGGGAGCGGACTACCGTTGCTGAAGCATAGGCAGTCAAGTTCTACAAGGAAGTGCAGGAGAAAGGCAGGAACCACCAAAATGAGAAAGGGGCAAAGCGCAGCCTGCTGCGGGCACCGACCACCATCCTTTTCGGTTTACCAGAGACTCCAGTGTATTTGTCAATACAACAGTGCCCATGGGCCGCGCACCGCACCACACCATCTTGCCCGCACCTCACAACCTCCGGGCCCCGGGAACATCACCCCCCTGCCCACGGAGGGGTCAACTCCTGGCTGCATAACATCGTCCCCGGAGCCTAGTTAAGGCAGCGATGGTGTCCACATTCACCACAACCCATGGGTGGCGTCACGAATTTACACCTTTAAACTCCACGGCCTCGGCTGTGAACCTTCCCCACCGAAATCCCTACACGTAGCGCCAACTCCCTTTCAGAGCGATGTGAACCCCCGGTCCGGAGGAACTCGAGCCACCCACCAAACGAGCCCGGATCCGAGCGGCTCGGCTGCGGCCGAGCGAGGGGCGGTACATTTACCCTGTACTCACATCCACAGAGAGGGGCGGAGGTTGAAGGGATTAGGACTGTTGCATGCCCCTACTGGAAATGAGCACGGAATATGCCATTGCCAGCGGATAACAGACTCTTGCCTCAGGGCAGCTTGCATATAAATATGTATGTTCGGTGCCTGGATAGAAGAAATGGACTCTGGCCTATGGCCATCCAGACTTTAAAGTAAAGTGAATAAGTACATGATGCCTAGTAAAAGTTCTGGACGTGGACGGCTCGATTTAAGAAAGGAGGCATGTGGTAGGTGGCCATATTAACCTACTCCTATGGTGTTTATATAAAGTCCGATGTATTTTATATTGTGTGCTTCATAATATAGCTGTGTTTTATAAAATGAGTGTCTATGTTCTGCTGATGGTAGAAAACGCAGGCTGGTGGGGTCCTGAGCTGAGTGCCGCGGTCAGTGGCATCCCATCTAGCGGCCAAGAGTTTAAAGTGATTTTACTGAATATTGCGTATTACTATAATGTGTTTTTAATAGTGATATAAATTATAATCTGTTATGTGTGAGTAATGTGTTAGCAGTGTAATGTAAAGTGTAAGAATGGTATGTAGGTGGGTATTAGAACAAGTGAAGATTTTAGTATGTACAGTGTGGCTGATATTTCCTGGTTGCTGAGGGTACTGAGAGCAAGGATGGGAGGAGTGAAAGAGGATCGGGGCGTTGGCTGGTGAGTCAGGCCTGAGAGAAGTCAGTTATGCAGTAGGGTTCCTGGTATGTGAACATGCTTGCTAACTTGCATCCATTGAGGAACCCAGGGGTATCCTCCGAGTTTCCGGATCCTATACCTCACCTCGGGACAGGCCTGGGAAAGCCATCTGAGGCAGCATTTGAACATGGGTAGCTGCGGAGACAAGAATGGGGCTAAATAGAGGCTTAGGGCGGCTTTGCACGTGCGATGTCGGTGGGGTCAAATCAAAAGTGACGCACATCCGGCGTCACTTTCGACATCGCACTGTCTAAATGCTAGATGATACGATGAACGAGCGCAAAAACGTCGTTATCGTATCATCGTTGCATTCACCGACATTTCCATAATGCCGGTGCCGCGACAGGTACAATGTTGTTCCTCGTTCCTACGGCAGCACACATCGCTGTGTATGAAGCCGCAGGAGCGAGGAACATCTCCTTACCTGCCGCCGGCGGCTATGTGGAAGGAAGGAGGTGGGCGGGATGTTTACCTCCTGCTCATCTCCGCCCCTCCGCCTCCTGCCGTGTGACGTTGCTATGACACCGCACGACCCGCCCCCTTAGGAAGGAGGCGGGTCGCCGGCCAGAGCGACGGTTGCAGAGCAGATGAGTGCATGTGAAGCTGGCGTAGCGATAATTTTCGCTACGCCAGCTATCACAAGATATCGTACCTGCGACGGGGGCGGGGACTATCGCGTGCGACATCGCAGCATCGGCTTGCGATGTCGCAACGTGCAAAGCCCGCCTTAGGCTCAGCAGCTGAAAGGCTTGATCCCTGGCAGCAGGCTAGGCAAATAATGTACCCCAGAAGAACAGTGACAGCAGAACTGGATAGGAATGGCGAATGGCCATGCCTATTGAAAAGGTTGAAGAACAAATAAACTGTTCCATGTGTTGTTGTAAAGAGACTCTATGTGTGATGTGTTGCTCTGCCATGTCTATGACGGTGACCGGCTGTGGGGTGATGGATGCTCCAATGAAGACCAAAGTAAGTGTAGTGTGTCGCCAGGGGTTAAGGGGATACCCAGAACCGGGCCATGGGGTCACTCTGGAAAGGGGATCACGGTGTCGTGACCCTGTCTGTGCTCCCTGGTTCCACAATAAAAAGGGGTTATGTTCGTGACGCCACCCGTGGAATGTGATCAGAGATGACCACCTTTGCTGCAGAACCTCCGGGGGTGATGGATGGCAGCTTGAGATGGGACAGCTCCCCACGGGTAGAGCCTTCTCCCCGGGGCAGTGTGATAGTCTATGGGGAGGTGCAGGACACGAGTACAATAAACAAGCAGACTCACGGTTTTGCAGTTTCTTTGTCCTTTACTGATGATGGTATTCAGCAGAGTACTGTCCACGGAGTCTGTGAAGGGTTCAGGGTTTCTCCCACCCAGCCGGGCCGTTTTGGCTTCCTTATCTGCACTGTGTGTGGCCCTGCTGCTGTATAAACTAGGCAGCCAGCCTTGTTCCTCCCGGGTACCGACCTGACAGGCAACTCGAGTCCTTACTTGTATGTTCCTGAACTCTCTTGTGTTGCTGTGTCTGTGGTACAGGTGAAGAATCTGGAATCTTCACTTCTCCAGTGTTAGCTGTGCTGTGTGTAATCTGCTCAGCCTCGGATCCAGCATCCGTTCTGTGCACTCCACTGGGGTGAGTTCAGCAATACTCTCTCTCCCAGGTATGTTCTCTGCTTTATCTGTCTCCTATCCTCATACCCTCAGCTTAGGCCTGGAATTGGTCAGCGGATCCTGAGGTGAGCTGTCCCAGCTCCAACCTGCAGATCCTTCCTCCTCAGTCCTCTGCACTGACTGAACTGCACTGAATGACTAAACAAACAAACTGAAACAGAACTGACCACTTCCTCTCCACACCAGAATATACAGGGAAGCACTTGGTCTCCCCCTTCTGGCCTGGAGGTCTTGGTGTTGTGTGTGGAGTTAACCCTTTGTGTTGTTACTGTGGCAACCCTGTGGTGCTACATTCCCCCTTAGTGAAGAACAGTACTCCGGGACTATGAAAGAAACAAACAAGTTATCAACAACAATTGTATACATAGAGAATGAAAGAGAATATAGGAGCATTAAAGGGCCATACATCATATCAAAAATAAATATGGAGACTCCTTGTAATAAGAGTAATAATAAATTTATTCCAAAATTGTAGCAACAAGGAGACAACATTATAATTTAATGAAAAAACTGCAAAAGTGCAGGAAAGATGATTCCAGAGAGTATTCCCAACTAAGGGCCCCTGCCATTATGAATACGGAACAATGGGAGGGCAATTAGAGATTCAATACATTGTAATTACATAAATATATTGCCACTTACCCATCAGAAAAAGTACAATAGTACTGGGCAAATGCCCAGGCAGGGGTCCGGTGCAGGAGAGAGAAGCCCCAACGCGTTTCGCTGTGTTAGCTTCTTCGGGGGGAGTGGCCTAAAAAAATCTATATCTACCCCATCTGTTACCCTGAAATTGTGTTTTCTAACAATTGTATACATACAGAGTCTCAAAAGGAAAAATACAAAAACCCAAAATGTTCAAAAAGCAGTCTCTCCAGAGCTTAGTCTATTACCTCCGGGGCTGATGAAGGTACGCACTCAGTCTTTACCACAACCAGTCCTGTGATAGGTATGGTCCATATTTAATAAAAAGGAAATTGTTCAAGAATATGTATGTGTTCATACAGGATAGTCTCTGTAGGTACTGGGCTTATGGATCTCAACGTTGCAATTATATAAACATTTCAATAAACAAACGCTTCTTACAGGTGTCTCTACTCTGGTCGTAAGTGCAGTAGGCCTCACGGCCCTCGGGCCACCACCCATGTGATCAAGTTGTAACTCTCCGTGCTGCCACCTTACACCACTCTTCTCTCACCTTTTCTGTACACTAAACTGTTACGGTTTTTCATATAAACATTATAACATATGTACATTTAATATGCAATTTCACATTAGTCCCTATATCTTGCTGGTATCTGACCCTGGGTACTACGCTGTGACCTGCGTACTGCTGGTGTACTGGGTGTACTTAGCATAATGGTGTGAGTGGTAGTGTACCTATTTGGTGTTTCTGGTAATTGTGAGGATGGGGGACTGACTGTAGGACTGGCAAGCTCACTGGGACCCGGAATCTGTTCTTCCTCTATGGACTCAACTTCCAGTTCTTCTTGTCTTGGGACTTCTTGTGGTACGGATTCTGATGCTGGTTCCACCACTTGAGGGAAGGCGATCATTGGGACTACTACTGCTCCATAGTATTTTGGCCATGTTTTTGGGAAATCTCCTAAGACTGTATGGAGCACGTCTTCTTCCTTCTTGACAGGTTGTACCTGTACGGGTAAGGTGACCTCTGGTGTCTTCAGGGTTTCAGGACACGGTTTGAGTTGATCTCTTGACACGACAGCTGATGTCCTTCCTTCATCCTTACTGATTAGACACACTTTGGGATTATCCATACTGGATGGTAAGACTGTATATGGGGTGGTTTCCCACTGATTATCCAATTGGTTTGTGCGTCGTTTCCTCTTAAGAACTTGGTCACCCGGTTGCAATGGGGTTGCTAGAGCATGCTGGTTGAAGGTTCTCTCTTGTCTTCCCCTAGCTTGTTGGAGACTTTTCTCTACGCACTCTTGTACTTGGCGATACTGTTGCTGACGTAGGGTATCCCAATTGGATTCTTGAACTTCTGCATCTGGGTTCAGAATTCCCATATCTAAATCAATTGGCAATTTACCGGGCCTTGCACGCATGAGGTAAGCGGGGGTGCAGTTTGTAGAACTCACCGGACATGATTGTACAAGTCCACCAAGTCTGGCAATTTCTCTGGCCATTGATTTCTTTCTGACTCTGATAAGGTCTTCAACAGGTCAATCACAATATGGTTCATCTTCTCGCATAAGCCATTTGTTTGGGGATGGTATGCTGTTGTGCGGATCTTTTTACAGCCATACATGTTGCAGAATTCTTGGAAGATCTGTGATTCAAAAGCTGGACCTTGATCTGCAAGGACTTGTTCTGGGTAACCATGGGGTCTGCAAAAGTACGTCTGGAATGCTTTAGCTGCTGTTTTAGCTGTAATGTCTTTCACGGGTACCACCACTAAGAAGCGTGAGTAATGGTCCACGATGGTTAAGGCGTAGACATAGCCGGACCGGCTTGGTGACAACTTGACGTGGTCTAAGGCGACTAGCTCGAGTGGTTGCTTGGTTACTATGGACTGGAGTGGAGCTCTCTGGTTCTGTGGATCCTTTCTTCTGAGGTTGCACGGGTCGCATTTTCTACACCAATCTTCAATTGATTTTCTCATGCCATCCCAGTAGAATCTTTCTCTTAAGAGCACTTCAAACTTTTTCCAACCAAAATGACCAGCACCGTCGTGGTAAGCTTCCAGAACCATCTTGACGTCTCTCTTGGGCACGATGATCTGCCAGACCAACTCATGTGTTTTTGGATTGGTGTGCCTTCTACAGAGCTTCCCTTGGTACAGGAACAATTTACCTCTCTCCTTCCAGAGATGTTGTGTCTCAGCTGGGGCATTCTGATTAGGGTACGTACCTTGTTGTGTAAGCAGTTCTTTCACTAGCTTCACAGCTGGATCGCTGTCTTGTGTGTCAGCCCATCCGTGGTGTGCTAATGGGTTGAGATTTGCCTGCTGTTGTTTTTGGTAGACACTCGGTTGATACTGTCCCACCTTAGGATGGTGAAAGGCTGGCAGCTCAATTTCTTCCAGCCCCTCCGGTTCCTCTTCCACGTCCCCTGAGTGTGGCATCCGGGATAAGGCATCAGCATTCCCACACTTGTGGCCTGCCCTGTATTTGATGACAAAGTTGTAGTTTGACAGTCGGGCTATCCATCGCTGTTCCAGTGCACCTAATTTTGCCGAGTCCAGGTGGGTCAACGGATTGTTGTCAGTAAAGATGGTAAATTCTGCAGCTGCCAGGTAGTGTTTGAAACACTCTGTTACAGCCCAAACTACTGCCAGTAGTTCTAACTTGAAGGAGCTGTAATTCTCAGGGTTTCTTTCTGTAGGCCGGAGCTTTCTGCTTGCAAAGGCAATAACTTTCTCCTTGCCTTCGTGCTTTTGAGACAATACTGCTCCCAGTCCTACGTTGCTGGCATCTGTGTACAGAATGAAGGGTTGATGGTCTTCTGAATATGCCAGGATCTCTTCTCCTGTCAGTGCCCACTTCAACTTCTTAAAGGACTCTTCTGTCTCATCACTCCACTGGAAAGGAGGATTCTGGGCTGCAGACTTCTTTGACTGTCCTACTAGGATGTCTTGTAGGGGAGCTGCTAACTTCGTGAACCCTTTTATAAATCTTCTATAGTAGCCCACCAGTCCCAGGAATTGCCTCCCCTCTTTCACGCTGGTGGGTCTCGGCCAATCTCTTATCACGGTAACTTTTTCAGGATCTGGTGCTACCCCTTCTGAGCTCACGACATGTCCCAGGTACTGTACCTTTGGCTTTAGGAGGTGACACTTGGATGGCTTGATTTTCATGCCGTATCCAGATAAGGCTTCAAACACTTCTGCCAGGTCTTGTAGATGCTGTTCATAGGTCTTGGAGTAGACTATGACGTCATCCAGGTACAGGAGGACAGTTTCGAAGTTCTTATGTCCTAGGCAGGAAAGGAACCAGGCGCGTTGCAGAGTCCAAACGGCATACAATTGAACTCACAGAGGCCCATCGGCATGGTGAACGCTGTATTCTCCTTGTCAGCCTCTGCCACAGGAACTTGCCAATACCCACTAGTCAGATCTAGGGTGGAAAAGTAAGTAGCGGATTTTAATGCAGTCAATGATTCTTCTATCCTAGGTAATGGGTATGCATCCTTGTGTGTAATGCGGTTGATCTGTTGGTAGTCTACGCACATCCTCATGGTCCCATCTTTTTTCTTAACTAGCACTAGTGGGGCTGCCCAGGGTCTATAACTGTCTCTTATTACCCCTGCTTCTTTCATTTCTTTGAGCATGTCTTTGGCGCATTGGTAGTGAGCCAGTGGTACTGGTCTATACCTCTCCTTTATGGGTGGATGGTTACCTGTGGGTATAGTGTGCTCTACCCCTTTGATCTGCCCAAAGTCGAATGGGTGTTTTCTGAATATTTGTTCATATTCTTTCACTACCCTGTATACTCCATGCTTTTGATGGGAGGGTGTAGAATTGGTACCCACATGTAGCTTTTGGCACCAATCCTACAGCTTTCCCTCGGAGCCATTGTCCTCCGCCTGACTTGACGGCTTCAAGGGCTCAACGGTGGTGATGGCGTTGTTATCAACCGTATATAGCTTAGCCATGGTAGCATACTTTGGTAGGGTGATCTCATCTTCCCCACAATTTAGAAGGCGTATTGGCACTCTTCCCCAATGTACCTCAACTATTCCTCTGGCCGTCAGTACAGTGGGCCTACTGTCTGAGTACACGGGTTCTACCAGGGCCTGCTAGTCTCGCCCCCTGATGGCTATTGCGGCTCTACACCAGACCAGCATTTCCGTTTTGGGAGGAATTACAATGGGTATTGGGTCACTTACCCTTGCACTGCCAATTTCACCTCTTGACATTTCTACCTGTTGCTTCAGCATCAAGGCTTTAATTTCCTTCTGCAGGAGTCTCTGTTGCCCAGGTTTGGCAGTCTCGGCAATCTGCTGCAAGACAGTAATTACCTCTGCAAAACAATTTTCAATTACATTCATTCCTAGCAGCATAGTTGGTTCACGTTCTCGCCGGTCAACATCAACAATGACAATACCCTGGTTCTGCAATTCTACTCTCCCAATCTTAATGGTCATTTCTCTGAAACCAACCTGTGGTACTAATTCACCATTGCTAGCCCATATATTCAATGCAGTGTTAGATGGACCACTACTAACGTCTGAATCAGCCCAGTAACTCTTATAAAGGACATACGGAATTGATGTTATTTGGGAACCAGTGTCCAGCAAGACGTTGAGCGGAATGCCATCCAGCGCGATGGGGATGACTGGACGTCCTCCCACATACTTGTCGTGCCAGCATGAGGGGTTTTGAGAGTTCATTCCTGAGGAGCGGCCCGCCTCCCCAGGGGATCCCCATTTAAAGCACATTCTCGGGCCAAGTGACCTGGCTCCTTGCAACGGCGGCAAATGGGCTGTCCATCTGGCTGGTAGCGGTCGCTGGGTCGTCCTCTCGTCGCTTGGTATCTCCTAGGTTTCATCCATGGGACATCCTCCTTGCTGGTCGTCGACTCCATCTTGGGTGCAGACTTGGATCCATGCAGCTCCTGGACGATTCTAGCCATGGAAGCAACAGTGTCTGTCAGGGCATCAAGCTTTTGATGGAGAGCCTCATTAGTGATGGGCTCCAGGTGGTTAGCAGCAGCCGCTGACATGGCCGATGTCACTAGCACTACCGGCTGCTGGGGTGCCGCTGTAGGGTGTTGAACAGAGTCTATATCCCGGGGCTCCTCTACCTGCTGGAGGCAGATGGCTCTATCCTTTAGCTGGGCAAACGTTAGACCTGGATCCTGGATCACCATCATGCTCAGTTGTCCCCGGTGGGAAGGGGATGAGAGTCCATCCAAGAATTGGTCTATCAGCAGCTTATCTGCTCCGGGGGCTAAGGCAGGTTCTGCTAATTTAAGTGCTCTGAGCGCCTCCTGCAAGTTTAAGGCAAAGTCTCTTGCACTCTCTCTAGGTTTTTGCTTGCATCCAAAAAACCTCATTTTAGCCCGGCTGCCAGCAGTGGATTCAAAAGCTGCTTTTAGTCCAGCTATTATATGCTCTACAGTGTCTTTTGCATCATCCGACCAGGACGTAACCTCTCGCTGGGCATTGCTGGTTAACTGTCCCATAAGCATACCGACACGCTGGGCTTCCGTCAGGGGGTACATGCTGTAGTCGATTTTTAGCTTTCCGATAAAGTCATTAAGTGTGTTGGGCTCACCTGAGTACTGCGGCAGCCACACTGCACCTGGGGTGTACGGCATCAGGAACGGCATGATAGGTGCCGCTGCACCGCCGGGTACAACAGCGTCTCCCTGCTGCGACATCTTTGCGTCCCCTTAGTTAATTTCACCAGTCTTCTTCACGGCAAGCCTGGAGCACTTTTCTGCGTCCTGTTTTGGGTCGCAGCACCGAGCGCACCTCCTCTGCAAGCGGTGGGCGGAGTTCTGGTTTAGGCGAGCTGTTCTCCCACGCGTAGCAGCTAATGGCGCGTTCCAAGATGGCGCCTGGAAAATTTTACCAATGATGTTTTTGGCTTTTCCAGGTATCTTTGCAAAGTTTAAAGTACGTTCTTTGTTGCAACAATTCACAGAACAAGTCTTTTATGCTATGCAATAAGTCTTTACAGGCGCACATCACCCGGGTTGCAGCCAGGTCCAGTCTGCATCCTGTTCGTGACGCCAAAGTGGTGTCACCAGGGATTAAGGGGATACCCAGAACCGGGCCATGGGGTCACTTCTGGAAAGGGGATCACGGTGTCGTGACCCGGTCTGTGCTCCCTGGTTCCACAATAAAAAGGGGTTATGTTCGTGACGCCACCCGTGGAATGTGATCAGAGATGACCACCGCTGCTGCAGAACCTCCGGAGGTGATGGATGGCAGCTTGAGATGGGACAGCTCCCCACGGGTAGAGCCTTCTCCCCGGGGCAGTGTGATAGTCTATGGGTAGGTGCAGGACACGAGCACAATAAACAAGCAGACTCACAGTTTTGCAGTTTCTTTGTCCTTTACTGATGATGGTATTCAGCAGAGTACTGTCCACGGAGTCTGTGAAGGGTTCAGGGTTTCTCCCACCCAGACGGGCCGTTTTGGCTTCCTTATCTGCACTGTGTGTGTGGCCCTGCTGCTGTATAAACTAGGCAGCCAGCCTTGTTCCTCCCGGGTACCGACCTGACAGGCAACTCGAGTCCTTACTTGTATGTTCCTGAACTCTCTTGTGTTGCTGTGTCTGTGGTACAGGTGAAGAATCTGGAATCTTCACTTCTCCAGTGTTAGCTGTGCTGTGTGTAATCTGCTCAGCCTCGGATCCAGCATCCGTTCTGTGCACTCCACTGGGGTGAGTTCAGCAAAACTCTCTCTCCCAGGTATGTTCTCTGCTTTATCTGTCTCCTATCCTCATACCCTCAGCTTAGGCCTGGAATTGGTCAGCGGATCCTGAGGTGAGCTGTCCCAGCTCCAACCTGCAGATCCTTCCTCCTCAGTCCTCTGCACTGACTGAACTGCACTGAATGACTAAACAAACAAACTGAAATAGAACTGACCACTTCCTCTACACACCAGAATATACAGGGAAGCACTTGGTCTCCCCCTTCTGGCCTGGAGGTCTTGGTGTTGTGTGTGGAGTTAACCCTTTGTGTTATTACTGTGGCAACCCTGGGGTGCTACAGTTGCACCCACCATTCAAGGCACATCACACACACAGGTCCTGTCTGGAGAAGGATTGCGGAACCCTGTCAGCACAGCACTCTTCTCGGGCATCACTGCACATGGAGCGTTTCTTAATCCCCAGGTTCCGGGCACACAGGGAAGTGCTTCACGCTTTTTCTCTTCGGTCTTTGGTTCCACCTATGATGGGCATTGCCCACGCTCGGCTTCTCCCGATGTCCTGTCATCTTTGTTTACACTAGCCATAACTTGTTCTTCTAAGGCGTCTTCCCTGCAGCCTGTCTTGAGAGATTGTGCAGGGTAGCATCCATCATCCCGCAGCTGGTCGCCATCTTGGATGGTTTAGTTAGGCTGCTTTCACACTACGTCTTTTTAACATGCGTCCTGAACGTTTTTTTGCTGCAAAAGCGGATCCTGCTTTTACAGCAAAAAATGCATGCAAACGCATGTGTTACTTTGCAGGATCCTGTCACTGGATGTTTAGGGGCGGGCATTGGAGTCATGTGATTGGGAGTGATGGGAACTAAACGTGCCAGACTGGGAGCCGGCATCTGACAGCTGCGAGGCTCGTAACCAAGGTAAACATCGGGTATACTTGCTTGGATACCCGATATTTACTTTGGTTACAAGTGTCTGCAGCTGCTAGGAGCAGGGCTCCCTGCACACGTTACCAACGTAAACATCGGGTAACTAAGAGAAGTGGTTACCCGATATTTACCTTGGTTACGAGTGTCCGCAGCTCTCAGGTGGGAGAGAGAGACAGGAGAGGGAGGGGGAGAGACAGAGAGAGAGGGGGAGATTGACAGAGGGAGGAGAGAGATAGACTGATCACGGAGGCTGGCTTCTGGGCATGCTGGGTAGAGCAAGCAGGATCCTGCCTATCAACATGCCAGCGTTCACATGCGTTTGCGTGCTGTTTAGTCAGGATCCAGCAATTTGCAGAAGTTGGACGCAGCTCAAAAACGCTACAAGTAGCGTTTTTGAAAGATGTTAAAAAACTGCAACTCGCTGGATCCTCACTATAACGCACGCAAACGCAGGTGAACGCATGTTAACGCGAGTCCATTGCAAATGCATTGAAATGAAAACGCATTTGCACTGGATCCGTTTCTGCGTTAAAAAAACGTTCAGGACGCATGTTAAAAAGACGTAGTGTGAAAGCAGGCTTAGACACAGGACACTGGAGAGTTCTGGGCAAAACAATTGTAAACGTTTATTTAACTCTTTCACCTTCACAACAGACATGGCCATGCTTATCCAGTTCTGCTGCCTCTGTTTCCCAGGGTACTTTGTCTGGCCTATCCCGCTACCTGGGACCTAGTCTTCCAGCTGCCGACCTAAGCTTCTGTTTCCCTCTGTTTTTCTTTCTGTGGCTCCCATGGTCCACTCAGTGCCTTGGATGGCTTCTAGTCTCTCGACTTCCCTAGTCCTGTCCCGAGGAACTCTCCCAGGCACGTCCGTCCAGTCCAGTGATGGCTAACCTAAATAGCCTCAACTATCACAATGAATAACAGTACAAACCACTGCAGATAATATACTTGTACTTCCCTACTCTGCGTTCTAACCTAACTGGCCTACACTAATGAGACCGTATGGACGCTGCACTCTAACTACAGAGGCCTGCACTAAACCTTAACCAGTGCGCACAAGTACAAACTCAAGTTACTGTTTGGGGAACCTTTCCTCTCTTGGGGTACGAAGTCCATTGCTGCGCACTTCTCTGTGGCCGAACAGAGGCAGCTTTTCTTCTTTTGGGTCACGAGACAGCTGGGCTCATACGGGCGACGTCCCGGCTTTTCTCTCCGCACCAGGGGCATAACCACTTCCAGAATCTCCTCAGACCGTCTCCCTCCTCACAGACACTTTCCCGCACTTTTCTGTCCGGGTTAAACCATACATAGTCTCAAGGGGGAGAGGCGTCAGCCAATCCAACTCCATCCTGGAACAGGGGAATTGTTCCCTTAGTTACGAAAAGTATTTATGTCTGTGCTTGCCAGCTCCTGCATATTACTCTTCCTGCACCAACAAACCTTCCATCTATTCCAATACATATGACCATAATACATGTATGACACGCATAACTTACACTTGAAAGTAGTCCCAAAACATATATTATGCAATACGCTTTAATACAACACAAAGTCCAAAGTTCAGAACATTGTTACCCTTGTGCTTGTCAGTGTAAGTGCCAACAGTGTGCCCCTTATAGTACCTCCATGTCAGTCACAGTGCCTCCACAACAGTTATACTTTTCCCATAACAGTCACAATGTCCTTAAACCGTCATTGTGCCCCCAATACAGGCACAGTGCCTCCATTATAGCTATAGGTCTCCCACAGCTGCCACAGAGTTCACACAAAAGTACCTCCAAAACAGGTAATTTGCCCCCATAACAATCACAGTGCTATCACAACAACCTGACAACTGTAGAGCCTCCAGAGTACCCACATAACAGTCACAGTGCCTGCACAATAGTTACAGTGTTCACATAAAAATCAGATTACCTGCATAATCGTTGCAGTACCTCTTTATCAGTCACAGTACATTCATAACAGTCACACAGTACATCCATAAATGTCACAGTGCCCCCATAACAGTCACACAGTACATCCCTAAGTGTCACAGTGCCCCCATAACAGTCACACAGAACATCCCTAAGTGTCACAGTGCCCTCCATAACAGTCGCACAGTATATCCATAAGTATCACAGTGCCCCCAAAATAGTCACACAGTACATCCCTAAGTGTCACAGTGCCCCCATAAAAGTGACACAGTGCATCCATAAGTGTCACAGTGCCCCATAATAGTCACACAGTACATCGATAAGTGTCACAGCGCCCCTATAACAGTCACACAGTACATCTCTAAGTGTCACAGTACCCCCATAATAGTCACACAGTACATCCCTAAGTATCACAGTGCCCCCATAATAGTCACACAGTACATCCCTAAGTGTCACAGTGCCCCCATAACAGTCACATAGTACATCCATAAGTGTCACTGTGCCCCCACAACAGTCACACAGTATCACTGTGTATCCATAAGTATTACTGTGCCCCCACAAGTCACTTTGCACCATTACAGTCTTTGCGACTGTATAACTTTAGCAGTACCCACAAAACGAGCCTCTGTTCATTCGATACAGGCACATTCTAACCCATTAATATGCCAGTAATGTATATCTGTGTGTAGTAGTGCACCGTGCTGATAAGCTGAGTACAATGATACCTCCACTGCTGCTAATTTAATCACTGTTTCCCTCATGGTTAGTTATTTACAACATGTTTATTAATCATCGTCATCATTACCAGGAGGAAGTCATAATCAGGAGCAGATAAAAATAGTCCAGAGATGATTGCAGCATAATAAAGCTGTGAGCGGAGGTCGTGAGAGGTGAAACTGGACAAGCAGGCGGCGCTGCCATACGCGTCATGCACAACCCCAAACTTAGGTCATGGGGCTCAGAGCAGGGTGAGGCTCCCTCCTCATTCATCAAAATGTTATCACTCCACTACAGCAAGGTCCACAACATTAAATCTGCAGAAAATCTCAGTAACTTTGTAGATTTGTGCCTTTAGTGTTTTTCAATAGCTATTTTGTGGGCTCCAGCTCCGGGGGCTTTGGAGATAGGGCATGGGCCTGCTGCCGTAAGCGGCCCCTTCGGTTTATAGCGGTATTATACACTGTGTGTGATATGTGTGTCGCCCTGGGCAAGCCAGGGGACACAGATAACAACACCACTACACCCCACACTCCAGGTAGGCACACCTGCTAACCAGAAATCCTTGTTGCCTCCCTCCAGGAGTCTGTGATGCACACCAGGGGGTGGGCCAGGCGGTTGGCTCCACCCGCGAAGGAGCTCACAACTCTGGAGGCAGGAAGTAACCAGGCAGAACGCTCAGGGACATGAAGGAGTGAAGAGCAGATTAGCCCAGGCAGGGCTTGAGTAAAGGAGCAGAGTAGCCCAGGCAGGGGCTAGAGGAAACAACCAGAAGTGAAAGTGAAGGAAAGGAAAGTGGAAAAGGAGGAAAGCAAGAAGTGGTGACAGAGCAGAGAGAAGGAGAAGCCTGAGAGCCCAGCTGTGTGTAGGGCTAGAACAGCAAGGTCAGCGACGGCGGTGACTGTCCGGAGGGGGACCGTTTGGAAGTTCCTGGAAGGACCCCGTTGGCTGTGTGCCCGGTGGTCTGGAGCAGTGTTCCGAAGGACAGTCAGCACCAGGGCAGGGGCCTCTCGGACCCCGGCAAGGCTAGGAGTCGCCCAATTTGCCGAATCCGTCAGTGAAGGGGACGCAGATCCCCCAGCAACAAAGTCCCGATTGACGGCAACAGCCCGACCATTACCGGGGAGACACCGCCACCGCCAAGGCACCAGTTTCCCCAGGGCCAGCGCCTGCGGGCAAAGTGTAGAGCTCCTCCGGCCCAGATTGCAGTCGGGGAGCGGGTAACCGGAGGGAATCCACCGCTACCATCAGTCAAACAGGTGCAAGGAAGAGAGACGTCACCGTCACCTACCGGGAGTGCAGGTGCAACCGTCTGTGGGACCGTCCTACCAGCCGTTGGTTTACCGTACAAACTGTGTCCGTGTCTCAGGCTGAGTGAGTACCACAGTGCCGCAAGGCATAGCGCTGCCCCTGCGCCCTCCAGGCCCTTCACTTCACATCTCTTCACCGGGCCCCGGGATCACCAACCCCTACCCACGGAGGGGCAACACAACACCTGGCTGCTCCCATCACCATCCCCGGGACCCCCACACTGAGCAGCGGTGGTGCCATCACCACAACCGTGGGTGGCGTCACGAACTATAATCCCAACAAACACCCCCCCTTTCAATCACGGGCGAGGAGTGTCGCTTGAGACACCCCGGGATCCGGCCCGCAGCTCGAGCCACCAGGAGCAACTGCCGGACCCGAGCAGAAGGGGTGAGCGCGGTGTGCTGACACCCTCCTCCCCGCCCGCGACATATGTACAGCGTTTATATCGGGGTATTTGCAGGCATATACACTGTGTGCAGAATTATTGGGCAAATGAGTATTTTGATCACATGATGCTTTTTATACATGTTGTCCTACTCCAAGCTGTATAGGCTGAGAGCCAACTACCAAATAAGTAAATCAGGTGATGTGCATCTGTGTAATGAGGAGGGGTGCGGTGTAATGACATCAACACCCTATATAAGGTGTGCTTAATTATTAGGCAACTTCCTTTCCTTTGGCAAAATGGGTCAGAAGAGAGATTTGACGGGCTCTGAAAAGTACAAAATTGTGAGATGTCTTGCAGAGGGATGCAGCAGTCTTGAAATTGCCAAACTTTTGAAGCGTGATCACCGAACAATCAAGCGTTTCATGGCAAATAGCCAACAGGGTCGCAAGATGCGTGTTGGGAAAAAAGGCACAAAATAACTGCCCATGAATTGAGGAAAATCAAGCGTGAAACTGCCAAGACGCCATTTGCCACCAGTTTGGCCATATTTCAGAGCTGCAACGTTACTGGAGTATCAAAAAGCACAAGGTGTGCCATACTCAGGGACATGGCCAAGGTAAGGAAGGCTGAAAAACCACCACCTCTGAACAAGAAACATAACATAAAACGTCAAGACTGGGCCAAGAAATATCTTAAGACTGATTTTTCAAAGGTTTTATAGACTGGTGAAATGAGAGTGACTCTTGATGGGCCAGATGGATGGGCCAGAGGCTGATCAGTAAAGGGCAGAGAGCTCCACTCCGACTCAGATGCCAGCAAGGTGGAGGTGGGGACTGGTATGGGCTGGTATCAAAGATGAACTTGTGGGACCTTTTTGGGTTGAGGATGGAGTGAAGCGCAACTCCCAGACCTACTGCCAGTTTCTGGAAGACAACTTCTTCAAGCAGTTGTACATGAAGAAGTTGGAATCGTTCAAGAAAAACATGATTTTCATGCAGGACAATGCTCCATCACATGCATACAACTACTCCACAGCGTGGCTGGCCAGTAAAGGTCTAAAAGATGAAAAAATAATGACATGGCCCCCTTGTTCACCTGATCTGAACCCCATAGAGAACCTGTGGTCCCTCATAAAATGTGAGATCTACAGGGAGGGAAAACAGTACACCTCTCGGAGCAGTGTCTGGAGGCTGTGGTGGCTGCTGCACGCAATGTTGATTGTAAACAGATCAAGAAACTGACAGAATCTATGGATGGTCGGGTGCTGAGTGTCATCAGAAAGAAAGTGGCTATATTGGTCACTCATTTTTTGGGGGTTTTGTTTTTGCATGTCAGGAAAGTTTATTTGTAAATTTTGTGCAGTTACCGTATTTTTCGGACTATAAGACGCACCCTGGTTTTAGAGGAGGAAAATAGGAAAATAAAACTTTAAGCAAAAAAATGTGGTCATGACACACTGTTATGGGGCGAGGATCTGCTGCTGACACTGTTATGGGGGTAATGTCCCCAAATTCTCTACTTAGGTACCCCATCCTGGTAATGATCCTCCTGCCTTGTATTTGATCCTGCTATAAACCCCCATCCTGCTCATATACCAGCATCCTGCTCATATTCCCCCATCCTGCTCATATACCAGCATCCTGCTCATATTCCCTCATCCTGTTCATATACCCCCATCCTATTGATATACCCCCCATCCATCCTATTGATATTTCCCCCATCCATCCTGCTCATATACTCCCATCCTGCTCATATACTCCCATCCTGCTCATATACTCCCATCCTGCTCATATACTCCCATCCTGTTCATATACCCCCATCCTGTTCATATACCCTATCCTGTTCAGATACCCCCATCCTGCTCATATACTCCCATCCTCCTCATATACCCTCATCCTGTTCATATACCCCCATCCTGTTCATATACCCCCATCCTGTTCATATACCCCCATCCTGTTCATATACCCCCCATCCATCCTACTCATATACTCCCATCCTGCTATATGCCCCCATCGTGCTCATATACTCCCATCCTGCTCATATACTCCCATCCTGCTCATATACCCCCATCCTGCTCATATACTCCCATCCTGTTCATATACCCCCATCCTGTTCATATACCCTATCCTGTTCAGATACCCCCATCCTGCTCATATACTCCCATCCTCCTCATATACCCCCATCCTGTTCATATACCCCCCATCCTGTTCATATACCCCCATCCTGTTCATATACCCCCATCCTGTTCATATACCCCCCATCCTGTTCATATACCCCCATCCTGTTCATATACCCCCATCCTGTTCATATACCCCCCATCCATCCTGCTCATATACTCCCATCCTGCTATATGCCCCCATCGTGCTCATATACTCCCATCCTGTTCATATACCCCATCCTGTTCATATACCCCCATCCTGTTCATATACCCCCCATCTATCCTGCTCATATACTCCCATCCTGCTATATGCCCCCATCCTGTTCATATACCCCCCATCCATCCTGCTATATGCCCCCATCGTGTTCATATACTCCCATCCTGTTCATATACCCCATCCTGTTCATATACCCCCATCCTGTTCATATACCCCCCACCCATCCTGCTATATGCCCCCATCGTGTTCATATACTCCCATCCTGTTCATATACTTCCATCCTGTTCATATACCCCCCATCCCTCCTGCTCATATACTCCCATCCTGCCATATGCCCCCATCGTGCTCATATACCATCCTGGTATATGGCCTGTATCCTATAGCACAGAGAAAAAAAATAAACGTTTATACTCACCTTTTCCTCACTCCCTGCAGCACCGATCATCTTCCTCTCAGCGGCAATGACCTGTGTGTGTGGAATCGTTCCCCTGCAGCACCGCAATGTCTTCCTGTCTGTGCCGATCAGTTGACCAGCTCAGCACAGATCAGCTGACCGGCACAGACAGGAAGACATCGCGTGCTGCAGGGGGACGGCTCCACACTTTTGGACGGGTGAGTACACTGATTCACTGCACCCCGCGCTGATGATGACGCGCGGGGGGCAGTGAATACAGCCGCACATGATCACTCCAGGCTGTAATTGCCAGGGGTGATCATGTGGACTTGCTCTTTACTATGCGCGCGTCCCCGCTCATCCTCCCGCCCACCTGTCAGTGCCGGCTTCAGCGCTGAGAGATGGGCGGGAGGATGGGCGTGCATATGTAATGAGCGGGCCCACGTGGTCACGGCAGGTGCTGCTGCTGCCTGCTCGTGCCCCCGATGACCCGCTCCACCGCAGCACCCTCGTTCCCGGCCGCAGCCCTATAGTCAGACCATAAGACGCACCCCCAACTTTCCCCCAACATTTGGGGGGAAAAAAGTGCGTCTTATGGTCCGAAATATACGGTATATTGGTTTACCTGGTGAAAATAAACAAGTGAGATGGGAATATATTTGGTTTTTATTAAGTTGCCTAATAATTCTGCACAGTAATAGTTACCTGCACAAACACATATCCTCCTAAGATAGCCAAATGTAAAAAAAAAAACGCTCCAACTGCCAAAAATATTAAGCTTTGATATTTAATAGTCTTGTGAGTTGATTGAGAACATAGTTGTTGATCAATAATAAAAAAAGTCCTCTAAAATACAACTTGCCTAATAATTCTGCACACGGTGTATGAAGCCTCCAAATTTACTAGGGGGTCTGTGTTGGTAGATACCTGGGTATATGTGATTGAGATTCACGATAGAGAGAAAGAGAAAGAGATCAAACTACAGCCAAGAAGTGTTGTCATGAGAATGTAGAGGTGATCGAGTCCCTGCGCTGTTTTATGCTATATTTTGTCCACCTGTACTGCAAAAGGTGTTTTATACTAAACATATTATAGGGTGTTGATTGTTAGAAGTGTATGTCAATGTGTAAATACTGCTAGTGGAGTGTAGGTTCAGAGTCAGGGCCATTTACCAGTGGGCACCACCTAGCAGGTGGGATGGAGCAGTGGTAGATTAGATATCAGATAGGACAGGGTAGAGGAGGAGTATGGTTGGCTAGTCATGCAAGCCTTGTGGGGTACTAGTTCTGTATAGGGATCGAGTAAGAGAAGACGTGGTCACGGTGTCAGGGTCAGTCAGGTAACCCTGAGGTAACCTCAAGTGGTCAAGAGCCTACAGCTCACCCCGGCGGGCTTAAAGAGCTGGGAGACTTGAAAGCCATCTGGGCCAAGAAGTGGACGAAGGTGTAATAAAGAGGGGGAAGAGACACATACCCGGGCAGCTTGAGGATGAGTTCCAAAATAGTGGGGAATGGGTCAAGAAAGAGTACCCCAGAAACAGTAGAACTAGAAGAGGCGGGAGAGAGGCCACGTCTGTCATAACGGTGTGAAGAATAAACTGAACAAATTTGGTTGCTGAGTGAACTCTGGTGTCGCGTGCGTTACTATTTTGTCTACGACGAGGACCGGCAGTTGGGTGATGGTCACCAGCCTGAAGGAGCCAGTAAGTGTCATGCACTTCACCCAAAGTCACGTCTGTGTCGCCAGGGGTTAAGGAGATACCCAGAACCGGGCCAAGGGGTCGCTTCTGGAAAGGGGATCACGGTGTCGTGACCCGGTCCGTGCTCCCTGGTTCCACAATAAAAAGGGGGGTTATGTTCGTGACGCCACCCGTGGAATGTGATCAGAGATGACCACCGCTGCTGCAGAACCTCCGGGGTGATGGAAGGCAGCTTGAGATGGGATGGCTCCCCACGGGTAGAGCCTTTTCCCCGGGGCAGTATGTTAGTCTATGGGGGGAGTGCAGGACACGAGCACAATAAACAGGCAGACTCACGGTTTTGCAGTTTCTTTGTCCTTTACTGATGATGGTATTCAGCAGAGTACTGTCCACGGAGTCTGTGAGGGGTTCAGGGCTTCTCCCACCCAGCCGGGCCGTTTTGGCTTCCTTGTCTGCACTGTGTGTCTGTGGCCCTGCTGCGGTGTGAACTATGCAGCTGGCTCTGCTCTGCTCTGCTCCTAGGTACCGACCTGACAGGCAACTCGAGTCCTTACTAGTATGTTCCTGAACTCTCCTATGTTGCTTGTGTCTGTGGTACAGGTGAAAGATCTGGAATCTTCACTTCTCTGGTGGTAACTGTGCAGTATGTAACCTGCAGTCTCGGATCCAGCATCCGTTCTGTGTGCTCCACTGGGATGAACTCAGCAATGCTCTGCCTCCCAGGAATGTTCCTCTGTGTACGCTTTCTCCTTTCCTCAGACCCTCAGCTAGGCCTGGAATTGGTCAGTGGATCCTGAGGTGAGCTAAAGCCAGCTTCCAACCTGCAGATCCTTTCTCCTCAGTCCTCTGCACTGAACTTCCAAACTGAAACTACTTCTGACCATTTCCTCCCCCCCACCAGAATATACAGGGAAGCAGCTTGGTCTCCCCCTTCTGGCCAGGAGGTCTTGGTGTTGTGTGTGGGGAGTTAACCCTTTGTGTGGCAACCCTGGGGTGCCACATTCCCCCTTAGTGAAGAACAGTACTCCGGGACTGTGAAAGAAACAAACAAGCTATGAACAACAAGTGTATATATAAATACAGAGTCTCAAAAGGAAAAAATACAAAAACCTTAAAGCTCAAAAAGAGTCCAAAATGTTCAAAAATATATAAGTGTTCATACAGTATAGTCTCTGTAGGTACTGGGCTTTTGGTCTTAACGTTGCAATTAAATAAACATTTCAATCAACAAACACTTCTTAAAGGTGTCTCTACTCTGGTCGTAAGTGCAGTAGACCTCACGGCCCTCGGGCCACCAACAATGTGATCAAGTTGTAACTCTCCGTGCTGCCACCTTACACCACTCTTCTCTCACCTTTTCTGTACACTAAACTGTTACGGTTTTTCATATAAACATTATAACATATGTACATTTTATATGCAATTTCACATTAGTCTTTATATCTTTCTGGTATCTGACCCTGAGTACTACGCTGTGACCTGCGTACTGCTGGTGTACTGGGTGTACTTAGCATAATGGTGTGAGTGGAAGTGTACCTATTTGGTGTTTCTAGTACTTGTGAGGATGGGGGGCTGACTGTAGGACTGGCAAGCTCACTGGGACCAGGAATCTGTTCTTCCTCTACGGTTTCAACTTCCAGTTCTTCATGTATTGGGACTTCTTGTGGTATGGATTCTGATGTTGGTTCCACCACTTGAGGGAAGGCGATCATTGGGACTACTACTGCTCCATAGTAATTTGGCCATGTTTTTGGGAAATCTCCTAAGACTGTATGGAATACATCTTCTTCCTTCTTGACAGGTTGTACCTGTACGGGTAAGGTGACTTCTGGTGTCTTCAGGGTTTCAGGACACGGTTTGAGTTGATCTCTTGACACGACAGCTGATGTCCTTCCTTCATCCTTACTGATGAGACACACTTTGGGATTATCCATACTGGATGGTAAGACTGTATATGGGGTGGTTTCCCACTGATTATCCAATTTGTTTGTGCGCCGTTTCCTCTTGAGAACTTGGTCACCAGGTTGCAATGGGGTTGCTAGAGCATGCTGGTTGAAGGTTCTCTCCTGTCTTCCCCTAGCTTGTTGGAGACTTTTCTCTACGCACTCTTGTACTTGGCGATACTGTTGCTGACGTAGGGTATCCCAATTGGATTCTTGAACTTCTGCATCTGGCTTCAGAATTCCCATATCTAAATCAATTGGCAGTTTACCGGGCCTTGCACGCATGAGGTAAGCAGGGGTGCAGTTTGTAGAACTCACCGGGACATGATTGTACAAGTCCACCAAGTCTGGCAATTTCTCTGGCCATTGATTTCTTTCTGACTCTGGTAAGGTCTTCAACAGGTCAATCACAATATGGTTCATCTTCTCACATAAGCCATTTGTTTGGGGATGGTATGCTGTTGTGCGAATCTTTTTACAGCCATACATGTTGCAGAATTCTTGGAAGATCTGTGATTCGAAAGCTGGACCTTGATCTGCAAGGACTTGTTCTGGGTAACCATGGGGTCTGCAAAAGTACGTCTGGAATGCTTTAGCTGCTGTTCTAGCTGTAAGGTCTTTCACGGGTACCACCACTAAGAAGCGTGAGTAATGGTCCACGATGGTTAAGGCATAGACATAGCCGGACCGGCTTGGTGACAACTTGACGTGGTCTAATGCGACTAGCTCGAGTGGTTGCTTGGTTACTATGGACTGGAGTGGAGCTCTCTGGTTCTGTTGATCCTTTCTTCTGAGGTTGCACGGTCCGCATTTTCTACACCAATCTTCAATTGATTTTCTCATGCCAACCCAGTAGAATCTTTCTCTTAAGAGCACTTCCAACTTTTTCCAACCAAAATGACCAGCACCGTCGTGGTAAGCTTCCAGAACCATCTTGACGTCTCTCTTGGGCACGATGATCTGCCAGACCAACTCATGTGTTTTTGGATTGGTGTGCCTTCTACAGAGCTTCCCTTGGTACAGGAACAATTTACCTCTCTCTTTCCAGAGATGTTGTGTCTCAGCTGGGGCATTCTGATTAGGGTAAGCACCTTGTTGTGTAAGCAGTTCTTTCACTAGCTTCACAGCTGGATCACTGTCTTGTGTGTCAGCCCATCCGTGGTGTGCTAATGGGTTGAGAGTTGCCTGCTGTTGTTTTTGGTAGACACTTGGTTGATACTGTCCCACCTTAGGACGGTGAAAGGCCGGCAGCTCAATTTCTTCCAGTCCCTCCGGTTCCTCTTCCACGTTCCCCGAGTGTGGCATCCGGGATAAGGCATCTGCATTCCCATTCTTGTGGCCTGCCCTGTACTTGATGACAAAGTTGTAGTTTGACAGTCGGGCTATCCATCGCTGTTCCAGCGCACCTAATTTTGCAGAGTCCAGGTGGGTCAACGGATTGTTGTCAGTAAAGATGGTAAATTCTGCAGCTGCCAGGTAGTGTTTGAAACGCTCTGTTACAGCCCAAACTACTGCCAGTAGTTCTAACTTGAAGGAGCTGTAATTCTCTGGGTTTCTTTCTGTAGGCCGGAGCTTCCTGCTTGCAAAGGCAATAACTTTCTCCTTGCCTTCCTGCTTTTGAGACAATACTGCTCCCAGTCCTACGTTGCTGGCATCCGTGTACAAAATGAAGGGTTGATGGTAATCTGGATATGCCAGGATCTCTTCTCCTGTCAGTGCCCACTTCAACTTCTTAAAGGACTCTTCTCTCTCATCACTCCACTGGAAAGGAGGATTTCGGGCTGCAGACTTCTTTGACTGTCCTACCAGGATGTCTTGTAGGGGAGCTGCTAGCTTCGTGAACCCTTTTATAAATCTTCTATAGTAGCCTACCAGTCCCAGGAATTGCCTCACCTCTTTCACGCTGGTGGGTCTCGGCCAATCTCTGATCACGGTAACTTTATCAGGATCTGGTGCTACCCCTTCTGAGCTCACGATATGTCCCAGGTACTGTACCCTTGGCTTTAGAAGGTGACACTTGGATGGCTTGATTTTCATGCCGTATCCGGATAAGGCTTCAAACACTTCTGCCAGGTCTTGTAGATGCTGTTCATAGGTCTTGGAGTAGACTATGATGTCATCCAGGTACAGGAGGACAGTTTCGAAGTTCTTATGTCCTAGGCAGCACTCCATCAGTCGCTGGAAGGTACCAGGCGCGTTGCAGAGTCCAAACGGCATACAATTGAACTCACAGAGGCCCATCGGCGTGGTGAATGCTGTCTTCTCCTTATCAGCCTCTGCCACAGGAACTTGCCAATACCCACTAGTCAGATCTAGGGTGGAAAAGTAAGTAGCGGATTTTAATGCAGCCAATGACTCCTCTATCCTAGGTAATGGGTATGCATCCTTGTGTGTAATGCGGTTGATCCGTCTGTAGTCTACACACATCCTCATGGTCCCATCTTTTTTTCTAACTAGCACTAGTGGGGCTGCCCAGGGGCTACAACTGTCTCTTATTACCCCTGCTTCTTTCATTTCTTTGAGCATGTCTTTGGCGCATTGGTAGTGAGCTGGTGGTACTGGTCTATACCTCTCCTTTATTGGTGGATGGTTACCAGTGGGTATAGTGTGCTCTACCCCTTTGATCTGCCCAAAGTCTAATGGGTGTTTGCTGAATATTTGTTCATATTCTTTCACTACCCTGTATACTCCATGCTTTTGATGGGAGGGTGTAGAATTGGTACCTACATGTAGCTTTTGGCACCAATCCTCCAGCTTTCCCTCTGAGCCATTGTCTTCCGCCTGACTTGACGGCTTCAAGGGCTCAACGGTGGTGATGGCGTTGTTATCAACCGTATATAGCTTAGCCATGGCAGCATACTTAGGTAGGGTGACCTCATCTTCCCCACAATTTAGAAGGCGTATTGGCACTCTTCCCCTGTGTACCTCAACTATTCCTCTGGCCGTCAATACAGTGGGCCTGCTGTCTGAGTACACAGGTTCTACCAGGGCCTGATAGTCTCGCCCTCTGATGGCTATTGCGGCTCTACACCAGACCAGCATTTCAGTTTTGGGAGGAATTACAATGGGTATTGGGTCACTTACCCTTGCACTGCCAATTTCACCTCCTGACATTTCTACCTGCTGCTTCAGCATCAAGGCTTTAATTTCCTTCTGCAGGAGTCTCTGTTGCCCAGTTTTGGCAGTCTCGACGATCTGCTGCAAGACAGTAATTACCTCTGCAAAACAATTTTCAATTACATTCATTCCTAGCAGCATAGTTGGTTCACGTTCTCGTCGGTCGACATCAACAATGATAATACCCTGATTCTGCAATTCTACTCTCCCAATTTTAATGGTCATTTCTCTGAAACCAATCTGTGGTACTAATTCACCATTGCTAGCCCATATATTCAATGCAACATTAGATGGACCACTGCTAACGTCTGAATCAGCCCAGTACCTCTTATAAAGGACATGCGGAATTGATGTTATTTGGGAACCAGTGTCCAGCAAGGCGTTGAGTGGAATGCCATCCAGCACGATGGGGATGACTGGACGTCCCCCCACATACTTGTCGTGCCAGGGTGAAGGACCTTGAGAGTTCATTCCTGAGGAGCGGCCCGCCTCCCCAGGGGATCCCCATTTAAAGCACATTCACGGGCAAAGTGACCTGGCTCATTGCAACGGCGGCAAATGGGCTGTCCATCCGGCTGGTAGCGGTCGCTGGGTCGTCCTCTCGTCGCTTGGTATCTCCTAGGCCTCATCCATGGGACATCCTCCTTGCTGGTCGCCAGCTCAATCTTGGGTGCAGACTTGGATCCACGCAGCTCCTGGACGATTCTAGCCATGGAAGCAACAGTGTCTGTAAGGGCTTCAAGCTTTTGATGGAGAGCCTCATTAGTGATCGGCTCCAGGTGGTTAGCAGCAGCCGCTGACATGGCCGATGTCACTGGCACTACTGGCTGCTGGGGTGCCACTGTAAGGTGTTGAACAGAGTCTATATCCTGCGGCTCCTCCACCTGCTGGAGGCGGATGGCTCTATCCTTTAGCTGGGCAAATGTTAGTCCTGGATCCTGGATCACCATCATGCTCAGTTGTCCCCGGTGGGAAGGGGATGAGAGTCCATCCAGGAATTGGTCTATCAGCAGCTTATCTGCTCCAGGGGCTAAGGCAGGTACTGCTAATTTAAGTGCTCTGAGCGCCTCCTGCAAGTTTAAGGCAAAGTCTCTTGCGCTCTCTCTAGGTTTTTGCTTGCATCCAAAGAACCTCATTTTAGCCCGGCTGCCAGCAGTGGATTCAAAAGCTGCTTTTAGTCCAGCTATTATATGCTCTACAGTGTCCTTTGCATCGTCCGGCCAGGATGTAGCCTCCCGCTGGGCATTGCCAGTTAACTGTCCCATAAGCATACCAACACGCTGGGCTTCTGTCAGGGGGTACATGCTGTAGTAGATTTTTAGCTTTCCGATAAAGTCATTAAGTGTGTTGGGCTCACCTGAGTACTGCGGCAGCCACACTGCACCCGGGGTGTACGGCATCAGGAACGGCATGATAGGTGCCGCTACACCGCCGGGTACAACAGCGTCTCCCTGCTGCGACATCTTTGCGCCCCCTTAGTTAATTTCACCAGTCTTCTTGACAGCAAGCCTGGGACACTTTTCTGCGTTTTCGTTCGGGTCGCAGCACCGAGCGCACCTCCTCTGCAAGCGGTAGGCGGAGTCTTAGTTTAGGCGCGCTGTTTTCCCGCGCGTAGCAGCTAATGGCGCGATTAAAGATGGCGCCTGGAAAATTTTACCAATGATGTTTTTGGATTTTTCCAGGTATCTTTGCAAAGTTTAAAGTACGTTCTTTGTTGCAACAATTCACAGTGCAAGTCTTTTATGCGATGCAATAAGTCTTTACAGGCACACGTCACCCGGGTTGCAGCCGGGTCCAGTCCGCATCCTGTTCGTGACGCCAAAGTTGTGTCGCCAGGGGTTAAGGAGATACCCAGAACCGGGCCAAGGGGTCGCTTCTGGAAAGGGGATCACGGTGTCGTGACCCGGTCCGTGCTCCCTGGTTCCACAATAAAAAGGGGGGTTATGTTCGTGACGCCACCCGTGGAATGTGATCAGAGATGACCACCGCTGCTGCAGAACCTCCGGGGTGATGGAAGGCAGCTTGAGATGGGATGGCTCCCCACGGGTAGAGCCTTTTCCCCGGGGCAGTATGTTAGTCTATGGGGGGAGTGCAGGACACGAGCACAATAAACAGGCAGACTCACGGTTTTGCAGTTTCTTTGTCCTTTACTGATGATGGTATTCAGCAGAGTACTGTCCACGGAGTCTGTGAGGGGTTCAGGGCTTCTCCCACCCAGCCGGGCCGTTTTGGCTTCCTTGTCTGCACTGTGTGTCTGTGGCCCTGCTTCTGTGTGAACTATGCAGCCGGCTCTGCTCTGCTCTGCTCCTAGGTACCGACCTGACAGGCAACTCGAGTCCTTACTAGTATGTTCCTGAACTCTCCTATGTTGCTTGTGTCTGTGGTACAGGTGAAAGATCTGGAATCTTCACTTCTCTGGTGGTAACTGTGCAGTATGTAACCTGCAGTCTCGGATCCAGCATCCGTTCTGTGTGCTCCACTGGGATGAACTCAGCAATGTTCTGCCTCCCAGGAATGTTCCTCTGTGTACGCTTTCTCCTTTCCTCAGACCCTCAGCTAGGCCTGGAATTGGTCAGTGGATCCTGAGGTGAGCTAAAGCCAGCTTCCAACCTGCAGAGATCCTTTCTCCTCAGTCCTCTGCACTGAACTTCCAAACTGAAACTACTTCTGACCATTTCCCCCCCCCCCACCAGAATATACAGGGAAGCAGCTTGGTCTCCCCCTTCTGGCCAGGAGGTCTTGGTGTTGTGTGTGGGGAGTTAACCCTTTGTGTGGCAACCCTGGGGTGCCACACGTCCACACACCAGGTCTCCTTGGCGGCGTCCACGCCTTCCTTCAAGAACATCAGGTAGAAAAATTGTTGTGACTCGGTCCCATATTAAAAAATGTGGATTCTCGAAATCACAATCTGTTTTTTTTAGTCTATACTGGGTTGTAGACCACTAAGGGCATGCTCACACTGTAGTTTTTTTTCCATAGCAGGTCTGATAAAAAAAAATAGAAAGGTTGGAAAAAGCTCTATCAAAACAAGGAAAATAATCTTTCCATTCATTCATTTCTTTGTAAAAATGACTTTCTGTACACACGTCTGGACAGATTTTAAACAATTCCGGCTCGCAAAAACGCCAAGGGTTTAAAAGATGTGATATGTCCGTTCTTCTGGAATTTTCTGCTAAGAAGACGCTCAATACTTTATATATTCCCCTATAAATGGACCGGTGGAAGAGCCTTGACTTAAGAAATTAGTCAAGGAGGTTGTCCGGTTGCCTAGTAACCGGACAAGGCCCAAAGCTGCACCAGCACCACTCAGTATGGTGTAATTTAAGTCACCTCGGCCATTAATAATAAAATTATTTCCTCACAATTCATGTAGCCTTGAACCTTTCTATAATGTTTCAGGTATGGGCCCTCTGTCTGCTCTAAAAAAGCATTTTCTGCTAGATTTTTAGTGAGTTTGTCAGTAGTTTATGGGAGGTAAGTGTTGGTGCCATATTGGGTGAAACTTCTGACATTCGTTTTGGCAGATTTGCTTCAAATGGTTGACAGATATGACTTGATCCAAATTAAAAGTGCTCCCATTGATATGAAAAAAGACAGTTTTTACGCTCTTAGATCTCTCCAAACCCCAAAGCATAATAAGGAAAGGGCTTAAAAGGGAAAAAACATTACTCTGACTGCTGCAGTGAGCCGGTGGTGATCCCCGCACATGTCTGCTGATTTGAACAGCAGACATGTGGGGCTACCAGGCACGGGTGGATCTGCAATCCACCTGCGCCTGCTTTGCACTTAGATCATGCTGTCAAAATGTGACGTTGTGATTTAAATGGCCACAGCGGAGATCGCGCTGTTCCCCACCGCCATTAGAGACCCCGTGATGTGATCATGGGGAGACGATGGTTGCCATGGTAGCGACAGGTCATATGATTACCCATGACGCAACCATGATTTCCTGTTAGAGCCAACGGAGCTGTGCAACTCTGATCAACAGAAATGAACAGGCGATCAGACTGCTGATCCATAAAGTACTCCAGGGGGACTAATAAAATAAATAAAAAATGTAAAAAAAAGTTTTAAAAATAAAAAAATATAAATAAAACTAAAAAGTTCAAATCACCCCCCATTCGCCTCATTGAAAATAAAACAGTTAAAAAAAATAAAAAATAAACACATTTTTTATTACCACGTTCAGAAATGCCCGATCTATCAAAATACAAAATCAATTAATCTGAAAGGTACACGGCATGGTGAGAAAAAAAATCCAAACTCCAAAATTAGGATTTTTGGTTGCTGCAAACATTTTTTAATTTTTTAATTCTCAGAAGAAGGAGAGCAAAAAATGAAAATGTAATAAAGAGAATTGCCTGAGGGTGAAGGGAACACAAACTCAAAAAAAAGCTCATCTGACCTTGGTCCAAAATAAATAAATGGTAGGAAAGGTCTAAGGCCATGTGTCCACGCTGCGGAAAATGCGCGGATTTCTCGCGGAAAAGCCGCAGATTTTCCGAAAATCTGCAGCAGCGGCACTTCCCAGCCATTTCAATGGCATTTTGGAAATGCTGTGTCCATGCTGCGGATTTTTCCGCGGCGGATTTGCCGCGGATTTTGATCCGGAAAAATCTGCAGCATGTCAATTAGGCTATGTGTCCACGGTAGAATGTTGCTGCGGATTTTTCTGCATGAAAATCCGCGACTTTCGCGGCAAATCCGCACCTTTTTTTTGCCGCGGATTTGCCGCGGATTTACCGCGGAATTGCCGTGGATTTTGATGCGGATTTTTTTTTTTTTTCCCAATTCTGAAGCCAAAATCCGAATCAAAATCCGCAACAATAATTGACATGCTGCAGATTTTTCCGGATCAAAATCCGCGGCAAATCCGCCGCGGAAAAATCCGCAGCATGGACACAGCATTTCCAAAATGCCATTGAAATGGCTGGGAACTGCCGCTGCTGCAGATTTTCGGAAAATCCGCGGCTTTTCCGTGAGAAATCCGCGGCAAAATCCGCGCATTTTCCGCAGCGTGGACACATGGCCTTATTGTTGCGGATTTTGATCCGGATTTTGGCTTCAGAATTGGGAAAAAAAATCCGCATCAAAATCCGCGGCAATTCCGCGGTAAATCCGCGGCAAAAAAAAGGTGCGGATTTGCCGCGAAAGTCGCGGATTTTCATGCAGAAAAATCCGCAGCAACATTCTACCGTGGACACATAGCCTAAAGGCCCCGTCACATGCAGCAACGTATCTAACGATATATCGCCGGGGTCACGGATTCTGTGACACACATCCGGCATCGTTAGCGACGTCGTTGCGTGTGACAGCTAGGAGCGACCATTAACGATGGAAATTACTCACCTTATCGTCCATCATTGACACGTCGTTCCTTTTCAAAAAAATTGTTGATTGTTCAGCTCGCAGGTTGTTCGTTGTTCCCGAGGAAGCACACATCGCTACGTGTGACACCTCGGGAACGACGAAGAACAGCTTACCTGCGGCTCCGGCAATGAGGAAGGAAGGAGGTGGGAGGGATGTTACGTCCCGCTCATCTTTGCCCCTCCGCTTCTATTGGGCGGCCGCTTAGTGACGCCGCTGTGACGCCGAACGAACCGCCTCCCTTAGAAAGGAGGCGGTTCACCGACCACAGCGATGTCGCAGGGAAGGTAAGTCCGTGTGACGGGTCTTAACGATGTTGTGCACCACGGGCAGCAATTTGCCCGTGACACACAAACGACGGGGGTGGCTACGCTCACTAGCGATATCACAAAGAATATCGCTGTATGTAACACCCCCTGTTCGCTTGTCCTAGGCCCTTACCTGATTCCTTACCCCACTACAGCTACATTTTCTTAAAAAATGGTAACTTATGTTGCTGGATTCATACAAATTTTATCCAGAAAACGTCAGATTTTTTGCACCTAAAATTTTTTGAAATTCTTAACAAATTTGATTAGTTACATATTAAATTTCTCATCTCTATTTACCAAAATTTACCATACAAAATTTAGCGCACATAAGCCCTGCCCCAGGAACGAATGGTAATGGTAATATTCTTCTGTGTATGGCATTGTGAACCCTGCCCATTTTTAAGGTTTGAAGTCAATGCTATATAATGTTCATTTTCCCAATGGGGGTGCTTTAGGGTAAAATTATGGGGGTAGTTTTTTCTGACCCCATATTAACTCCTATTTGACACACATCAACCATATATATCATAGTTTTATCATATCAGTATAACAATGCTTTGGGCAGAATTATGATTGCAGCTGTGAGTTACAATGGGCTACGCTATGATGCACACAGGATGAGCACCAGCTATATAATGCAATGTGTATACGGTATATGGACATCACCACTGAGCCTGCGGTAGGTCTAAGCTTCCCAAAACTCCACAGGAGGTATAATATGTGGAAGCAGACGGGGAGGTCTCCAGGAGGCAACGATGACGAAAGGTCATAAAGGCTCGACTCGAAATTGAGAGGATTGTGAAGGAAATATTTACCATGTCACTGAGAAAGTATGCGCTGCCCCTGCTAAAGCGATAATGAAGGGTTAATTACCGCGACTCATTACGGATGATCAAATTGGAGCCTAAAGACCAGAGACAACCTCGTCAGAACATTCTATAGAAGAACTTAGCAATGTCCTAACAGAAACGAGAAGACCTAAAAATGCTGTTACACTGGGGGAGAGGTGAGGGGGCAATTGCCTAGAACTGGTATTTCAGAAAAGATGGAGAAAGATTAGAGAAATTTAGTAAGGAGTGCCAAATTTTGGGGCCCTATTTATTACTGTATTTGTACCTTTTTTTTCCCTTTAATTTTTGGAGGGTTTTGCCTATTTTTCTTTTGCACTTTTTTCTTCATTTAATTTATGCTTCTCTTCTAAAGTCCTTTTTATGTACAATGCTCCCAAGAAGTTAGGGATTTTTGGCTTTCACGTGAAATTTCAGGATGATCTTAAAATGCCCTCTGACCTTTTCAGGTGAAGTTAATATGATGACCTCTAAATTTTTGATTGCATATATTCAACTTTCAGGGGCCTAGCAATCGTGATTACAGGGATCGCAACCACGACCAAGCCTGGGGGTGGAGGGCTTGGAGTGAGGCACCACTCTATGTTTTGTTTGTTTTCTCATGACTGGGGTGGCTATTTTAATGCAAGCCCCCCTACTCCCTGCTATATATCCACCTTTCGGCATCTTGACCTTTCACCAGTCTCGCGATGTCATCTTGTGCTTGTAACTTCTGACTTACCAGAAGTCATAAGTTATGTCACAAGCTCCTAATTTCAGCCTATGAGAGCCAGAACAAGGCCAGAACAAGACTCTCAAAGACTTGTATTGAGTAGTGACCTCTAGTGTGCTCCATAAAACACGGGAGTTGCCGTTGGGTCCCATATTGCCGATACCAACCGGAGCAGTGGTGATAGAAGGTAAAGGCACCGGACGCTGAATATCAAACAGGGAACTTGTAGCATCACTCCAGTGGTGCAATAAAAAAAAAACCTCGGAAGTGGTGCTTTAATTCTTAAAGAGGTTGTCCACTAATTAAACATTGATGACCTATCTTTATTCAAATCAATAGGAGGCGGATGTGCAGTACCCGGCTGTGGCCACTAACAAAAGACGGGGCAGCTTCTTAAATGAGCAGCTGATTGGCAGGGGTGCCGGCTGTCGGACACTGGCTGATCAGACATTGATGACCTATCCTAAAGGGGGCTTTACACGCAATGATATCGCTAATGAGATATCGCTGGGGTCACGGAATTCGTGACGCACATCTGGTGTCGTTATCGACGTCATTGCGTGTAACAGCTACGAGCCACCGCTAACAATCAAAAATACTCACCTAATTGTTGATCGTTGACACGTTGTTCTTTTCCCAAATATCGTTGCTGCTTTTGGACGCAGGTTGTTCGTCGTTCCTGAGGCAGCAACACATCGCTATGTGTGACACCCCAGGAACGACGAACAACACCGTTCTTGTGTCCTCCAGAAATGAGGTGGGCGTGTCTTTCATGCAGCTGCTCTCCGCCCCTCCGCTTCTATTGGACGCCTGTCGTGTGACGTCGCTGTGACGCCGCACGAACCACCCCCTTAGAGAAGAGGCTATTTGCCGGTCACAGCGACGTCACTTGGAAGGTAAGTCCGTGTGATGGGTATTAGCGATATTGTGCGCCACGGGCAGCGATTTACCCGTGACGCACAAACGACGGGGGCGGGTGCGAACGGCAGCGACATCGCTAGCGATGTCGCTGCGTGTAAAGTAAAGAAAAAACAAAAAGCCAGCACCAAATGTGCACTTCAGCACTAAACATTCCAAACTGCACTTATTATAAAAGTTTTGAGATTTTTGGCAAAAAATTGCAATTTCTTGAGCTGCCTCGCCACGTCACGGCAAATCTCATTTGAGGCAGTCCTACACTAAAATATTTTTATAAAATGTGCCATACGGCCTCACATATGAATGGTAGAACTGCTCTCAGCAGCACTCACCTGGTCTATTTCAATCCCGTACCCATGACTGAGTCATGGCTGTGGGCGGGACAGGTCCAAGCAAATGCTGCATGAAGTAAATAGCCTGTGGACAAAGCCTGATGACTTAATGTGAACAGTCACCAACCGCCAAAATCTAGACAGATGGAATACATCCCAAATTGGGGTGCAAAGCAAGGTGGAGGTCAACCACCGACCAATTCAATGAAGAAAAACAAAAAGCCAGCACCAAATGTGCACTACAGCACTAAACATTCCAAACTGTACTTATTATAAAAATTTTGAGATTTTTGGCAAAAAATTGCAATTTCTTGAGCTGCCTCGCCACGTCACGGCAGGGTGCCGTGGGCCACGGGTCACGGGTCACGGCGGGTGCGAACGGCAGCGACATCGCTAGCGATGTCGCTGCGTGTAAAGTGGCCTTAAGAATGTTTAAGTAGTGGACAATCTCTTCAATATTTATGATAACTACTTAAATTCCACATGTTCCTTCTGTGTTTGGCATCTTTTACGTGACTTCTATTTTAACCATGAGTATTAATAAATGATTCATGCTGTATTTGGCTATGTACTATTTTTGTGGATTTTTTGAGTATTGAGGTAGTATAGTGTTCTGCTACTGTTGGTCTGGAATTCAGCTACACTTTCCACTCGGTTCAGCTAAAGCTATCTGATCAGTGTAGTTGCTCCAACAATGTACTTGATAATGAATTGTTGTTGGTGTTGTTGACTCCTTCTTCTCTGCTGCAACAAAGTACCTGATCAAAGTACCTGATACTTCAAGTGTTGTTCACACCTTCAACTCTGCTGCAACAACATACCTGATAAATTTATTTCTGCTTTCCTTGAACTTTCACATCTTGAAATCTACTATATTTAGTTACCTAATAAACTCATCTCATCTATCCTGGTGCTGCTGCATCTTCAACTTTGCTGTTGCAGCACTGTCCACACTTTTGGCTCTGCTGCATCTGGTGCTTCCTGCATCGATTATCCACCTGCCTGTTTAGCCATACTATTCCTGGTTGTTCTACAATCCATTAAGCAGCTCCAGCTCTGCTGTATCACTCCACCAGGTCTGTGTTTCCCACCTTGACCTACAACTGCGAGAATGCACCTCATGTCATGAGTGTGTCACGGTTAGCAGACAGTCCTGTGGTGTCTGGCTGTAGAAGGTCGCAGCGTTTGGCTGCACAAACTGCTCCCTGACATTCTATTCTTCCTGCTGTGGTGTAAATGATATCCAATGTATTTTTTCTGCTTGGGGTTAAACCCTTTCCTTTTAGGACCCTGCAGATATCTTCACCTTTCAGCTGCTAATCATCACTTCCCTCGTGTCCTTAAATACCGACATTTCCCCTTGGTGTTTGCTGGTGATAGAGTTATATTTCTATACAGAACTTGGATGCAAGTGTCCCAGACGCGTCCCTCCCCAGAAGCGGTAGGACCACTTGGATCCGGACGTCGCTACTCATGGCTCCAGGGTCTCCGGACCCGGGGGCTCGGGGTCACACCAAAACGTGATGTGGGGTTATTTAGGTAGTTTGTGACGCCACCCAGGGTGTGCGGTAATAGGGAGTACCACCACTGCCGTTGGGAGTACCCGGGGTGATGGAGTGGGGCAGCCAGATGACGTTATCCTCCACGGGTAGGGGAAGGCCCCGGGACTCTGGATGGTGGTTTGGGGTGCAGGGAGAGCGCAGGCTCTCTGGTTGCAGGGGTTAATCAGGTACTCACTCAGAAGAAAAGCAGATGCTGACAATGTAGTAAACCAAGTCTCTGGGTGCTGCTGCCCTCTTGGGGAGCTAGTCCAAGTCCCGTCCCCTGCAGCACTGCCTGGTGGTCCGGGGCCTGCCTCCGGGCACAGTATTTTTACAGTGTCTAGGTGGCCCGTCAGCCTGGAGCTTTCCGGGCCTCGCTCCCTACTAAAAGTAGCAGAGGAGCTTGCTCTCAGGAAATGACGCTTGGGATTTCAGTGGGCTGCTTTGCATGGAAAGCCCTATCCCCCTTGTTGCGCTAGTTCCCCCGATCTCTGAGCTTCGTGGGAACAGTCCATTTAGACCCTGTCCTCCGCAGGTTAATTGCCAGGTTGCTTGAAGCTTCTCCCAGACCTAGGGGTCATGTACCCCGACGTGCCTTCAGTCCCAGCCCGGCTATTGAACTGCAGCTGCTGGCTATCCTGCAAGACTAGCCAAGCACCCAGTCCCAATTTCCCGCGACCAGGTCTCCGACTCCTCCGGGTCCAGACCAGCATCTGCAACCTAGTCTGCTTCCCCCTGGGAGCTCCAACTCCCAGCTTCCTCAAGCTCCTCACAGCTTGAGGGCTACCACTCGACTTCCTCTCTCTTTGCTCCCCTGGAGCCGACTCACTTGTCACCTCCCACCTCCCTGCCTGACACCTAGGTGGGTGGCCTTATTGCAGCTTAGCAGCCCACTGGTGTGCCTGACAGGGTGTGATGCGAGGTGTCACTAGGATTTGCGTATGCTAATGGAGGCAGTACTGCAAGTTGGGGACCCAGAACCATGGGAGTTGAGTCCTGCACTGAGAAGATAAAGAGCGTGCAGTACCCTGTGACGACCTGTCTAGTCTAGGGGCGTCACACAAGCAATCGGCTTATATTCATCTGAGGAAATGTTGTTTGTTGCAGTCCCTCTCCCTAAGTCTTCTTGGAGATAACTTATTTGTTCACTTCGCCATGTCTGTACTCCCTGTGTCTTCTTTCGAGCATCGTGGGGTTGACTAGGTGCTCATCCCATCCATTCTTTATCTAGGGTCCAGTTCAGGGTCAAGCACGGCCAGGTATCCTGCTAAACACATAGGTGCGAAACCTATCTAGGGGGGTCAGGGGAGCCAGGGGCTAGCAGAAGATTTGATCAGACGTCACCATCTTCCCCTTCCCTAGTCACAGGGTTTCTCTTCCCTGTCACTGTACGTGTGGTACTTTCCTATACCTAGCGTGACAGTAAAGCCTTCCCTGAGGAGGCACACCCAAAATTGTCATTTTTCAAATATTTTATTAGGACCAATGGAGGTAGCTGTGCCTTTTACATTGCTATCTCCATCAATCCCATAAACAATGAAAAGTCTATGTCTCTTTCATTTTTTTCTCTGATACTGCTCTGTGCCTGGTTCTGCATCTTTGTAATAGCCACGTGAATAATTAAGATTAAGATGCAGCACTACACACAGAAACAATGGAGGTGCGTGGAGCTTGCTAGAGTGCTGTGGACCCTTCATTCTGAGATGGGTGCTGGCAATGGAACCCCAAAAATATTTTTTAAAACCCCAAATAGACACAAGTTTTCCCTTCTCTGTCGCCGTACATTGGTACTTTCCCATATCTAGTGTCACACCTCAGCCCACTATACATTTCTATTTTAGGAGGTTTCTTGTCTGGCATATGAAAAAAGAAGCACTGATCACTGTAAATATAGAATAGGAATATAATCAGCAGAAAATGTTGGATTAATTTAGATTATATGATAATTTAGTACATATTTTTCATATAAAATCATTTGGATTTTCACTTTTGGGCAATAATAACATTATGACACTGGGTGGAAACTTTACTGCAATTTGTGAAGAAACGACTTTCATCGGGGTCATCAGTATCAGTTACCATAAACGTGGGATTAAAAAATATTCAGATATTGACTGCAATTGATCTACGATCCTTGTGTTTCCAGAAAATAAGAAAGTCCTACACCCAAACCTCCGCCCCTTCTTTATATTTAGGTACAGTTTTAATGGGAAATTTTGTATAAATATTAATCATAGTCAGATATGAAGTCTCTGTAATCTGCAAAAATGTCTGATATCTCACTAGATACATAGCTGATGTCCTAGTAACTTCCATCAACCACACAATTCAGAAATGAGTCCTCCTCTACTTTATAGGGTGAGGTCATCAGGTCTGTCCTACACAGAAGTTCTTGGAATTGGACTCTCATGATTCAGACTTTTCCCATGAAGGGTGGGAAATGTTTAGAATTATATGAACTCATACCCTGGAATACTTCTATATCACTCCACATAAAGCCAATCCTGGATCCTACTGAAGAGCTTCAGAGATTTTGGGATTTTTTCAGCTGATGTCCAAAATGATCCTTGTGTTTCACTGTTTCACTCTATGCGAGTGCAGAGTTGTACATCCTCATAGTGTGTGAACTCCACGCTCTATTGTTTCTCAGGTGCTGGTGCCGAAAGCGGCCGAGGTATATTGTCTCACTCAATACAAGTGAATTGAGCAAGGCCGGATATGTCTAGTTGTAGTGGATGGAATTGTATTGAACACTTGCGGCCACATGATGGCCTACTCCTGGCACCGACACCAAAGAGTCCTGGATAGAGTGACTGCAGACTTGTACTCTTAGGCGGGCTTTGCACGTTGCAACATCGGTAACAATGTGTCACCGATGCTGCAGCGATAGTCCCGCCCCCGTCGCACGTTCGATATATAGTGAAAGCTGCCGTAGCGATTATTATCGCTACGGCAGCTTTACACGCACATACCTGCCGTGCGACGTCCCTCTGGCCGGCGACCCGCCTCCTTCCTTAGGGGGCGGGTCGTGCGGCGTCACAGTGACGTCACACGGCAGGCGGCCAATTGAAGTGGAGGGGCGGAGATGAGCAGGATGTAAACATCCCGCCCACCTCCGTCCTTCTCATTGCAGCCGGCGGCAGGTAAGGTGATGATCCTCGCTCCTGCGGCTTCATACACAGCGATGTGTGCGGCCGCAGGAACGAGGAACTACATCGTACCTGTCGCTCCCCCGGCATTATGGAAATGTCGGAGGCTGCAGCGATGATACGATGACGACGATTTTGCGCTCGTTCATCGTATCATCTAGGATTTACACACTACGACATCGCAAGTGACGCCGGATGTGCGTCACTTTCGATTTGACCCCACCGACATCGCACCTGCGATGTCGTAGTGTGCAAAGCCCGCCTAAGGCTGGACAACCCCTTTAAGTGGCAATCTGGAGTGGTGAAAGTGGATTCACTTTTGACAATCACAGAAGAAGAATAACTGCGGCTTTTAGTGGTGGCTGTGTCTGGTATTTATGCTCGATCACATTCACTGAGCTGATGTGTCCTGAAATAGCAGACATAGCCATTCAGACACTAGCCAAAATGTATGGAGCAACATCAATCAATTGATTAGCAAGGGTATCAAGAGAGTATAAAACCCACGGGCTTGATATCTGTGCATGATCTGCTTCCCATCTATTCACATGGGGCTCTTCACAGCCTTAGTTCTCAGGATCTGTGGGGCACCAGCAGTTGGTATTCGGCTATTGGTAAGTTATGCCCTATTATACTGCCTGTGTCTCTGCAGGGATTCCGATTTACTCACTGTCCCGGTCGGGTTGCATTCTACTCCGCTGCCTTTCGTCCGTTCATGTATACTCCTTTTCTTCCCTTCCCCTCAAGGCCTGTGCACACTGCACAGGCTCCCTGGGAATGTGCTTAGGTTGCGTGCGAACACCAGCCCTCCTCTTAAAATGACTGGGGTGCCATTTTCTGAAAATGGCGCTTAGCCTATGACTGGGAGGCAATATGTATTTAACGCACCCTCCCACTAGGGGAGGTGCCTGAGCAACGTCCATAGTTAGTCAGTCTTCCAGTCTGCTAGCTAGTTGTCAGGTCCCATCATTCCTGTGTCTGTCACCTGTACCTGTGCCAACCTTCCCACACCTATCTAAACTGCCGTGCCCACCATTCCTGTCCATACCCACCTGCCTGTCTGCCTTTGTCATCCTGCCTATATCTCTGTTCATACCTGAGTTTGTCTCTTGTCCTGGGGGTCAGCTGCCACAGTCCCGGTCAATGCCCTAGGAGTGGTACCTGGCGTCTGCCTCACTGTAAGTCCGGGTCCCCCTGTGGTCCAGTGGGTTCACTCCAGCACACCGCCTTAACAATACCAGTGGCAAGCGTTACACATATCCAAATAATATGGGATAACTTTTTGAAATTCAGAATCCCCCTTCAAGCCAAAGATCAATCATTTCCAAAAGGTAGTATCATTCATCTAATACATCACATTCATGGACATGGAAAATATCTATAAGTATCCTATTTTGATTACTTGATCATTTTCAGAAGCCAATTCTACCAATTGGATATGCATGAAGGGGAAGGAGTTCTGTTAGGCCGGGGCTACACGGGGGACTAATGCGATCCTCGCATAACACTCGGCTCACGCTGGCAGCACAGCGGGAGCCGAGTATCATGCGAGTGTCATTGTGACTGAGATCCAATCATGCGATCGGACCACAGCTGTGGGGAGGGTGGGGGGGGCGGGCTGGCTCTGAGGAGTTGTGGGCCGGTGTTGAGGAGGGGAGGGAGAGATTAATCTCCCTCTCTCCTCCGTTGCCGGCTATTGCCATTCTCGCCCTGCACTTGCAGTACACCTGTGTACTGCGAGTGCAGTGCGATTTTTCTCTCGCCCCATAGACTTGAATGGTTGCGAGAGAAACAAGGATCACATTACACTCGCAGCATGCTGCATTTGGGTATGTCCTTTATAGGCTGACTTTTGTGGCCATGGTGTATTCACCGTAGGTAGTGATGGCTTTATGAGTGTGACTTGTTTGTATTAGGCTGGGGCCACACGGGCACTACTGCGATCCACTTGCATGACACTCGGCTCGTGCTGGCAGTACAGCAGAGCCGAGTGTCATGCCTGTGTCCTTGCAACTGAGGTCTGTTCGTGCGAGCAGACCTCAGCTGCGGGGGGCGGGCCGGCACTCGTAAGGGGAGGGAGGGATTTTTCTGCCTCTCTCCTGCGTAGCCGGCTATTGCCATTCTCGCACTGCACTAGCAGTACACCGGTGTACCGCGAGTGCAGTGCGATTTTTCTCTCGCCCCATTCACTTGAATGGGTGCGAGAGAAAGAGACTCAGCTTACAATCGCAGCATGCTGCGATTATTTTCTCAGCCCTAATCGGACTGAGAAAACAATCGCCCATGTGTGCTGACACACAGGCTAGAATTGGTCCGAGGGGAATGCGATATTTTATCGCACTCCACTCGCACTGTTTTTCTCACCGTGTGGCTTAGCCCTTAGAGTAATTAACGTTGCTCTTTTTAGGTCTATATCAATAAAGGTGTATATTTTAATGCTTTTTTGCACACTAACTATTTGGGATTGCTGATTTACATTGAATGATGGCAGGGTTCCTATCCACTGGTCTAAATACTGATGAATGGTTAGTCGAGGCTAGAAATGTCTTTTCAGATAAAGAGCTTACACAGAAAAAATATATACCTTCCTATGGGGCAGCCTTTAATGAATTAACCCAGGTGTATAGAGATCAAATTGCCTCATGGTGGGAGGTTCAGTCCCTGGAAAGTTATATTAAGGCTGGAATTGTCCCAAGGGGCCTTAGAATTCAATTGTGGGTTGGGCCACGGTATAAAAGTGCTTCCTTTATTGCCAACTGGGAGAGAGAGGCCACTAATAGCTCTCTAAGACTCATGCAGATTATGCTGGAGGAAGAGAGGGCCACTCTCTCTCAGCTGAATACTAAACTTAAGGAATCCATTGAAGTCACTAAGAAGTATTCTGGTGAGCCAGACTTTACTAATAAAGAAAAGAAGCTACAGGATAGCCTGGAAAGGTTCCAATATCACCTAAAGGAATGAAAACATAAACAGTACAACAGGGATATCTTGGACTTTAAAGATAACCGGGTATATCAGGTGTTTAACAATCAACCAGGCCCAGATATCCCTCCCACAGTACCATCCTCCACGGATACGGAAACTTCAGACACCGAGGGCTTTAGATAGTCCAGAAAAAATAAAAACAAAGGCAGAGGTAGAGGTAGGGGTGGTTATAAATCAGGGGAAAGGGTGGATTTTACTTCCCCCACTCACCCGTTCGAACCCCATTTTCTCAGAAACCGGCAATTCCACAGTGGCAAATGACATCCAACATAGAGATTATCAATCTGTCCAAAAAGGTACTTAGTCCAACAGAAATCGATCTTTTAAAAAGGGGGTTATCGTTTGTGCCAACCTCCAACGTTGATCTGTTTGAGTCTATTAAAGACCTCAATTTGTTTCTTAGAAAGTTGAGGTGGAGGAAGCATTTTCTCAGGCAGAATGCCAGGGTCTGTCAAGATCTGGACATCCCGTCTGATTTACTTCCGGATATAAGGCTCTTGAACAGTTTGGAGGATGAAGACCCTAATCTGAAGGGTCTAGGCCCCTTTACAAAGCTCAAAAATAAAAGTTCTAAGACTCCACCGGTTGTTGGTGATTTATCAGCAATAGATATTTTTGAGCAGTTGGTAACAAATGAACTTAGGAGTCTGTCTGTGACTGATACCTTCTCTAAATAAATTTGGACAGCTTGGAGATCCAGGCCCTGAAAAATTTGGAGGGCGACGACCACATTGTCATAAAACCCTCGGACAAGGGTGGCAATGTGGTCGTCATGGATAAGGATAAATATGTTGATCTCTGTTTTGGACTGTTGAGCGACAGGGATGCCTATGAGGTTCTTCCAGGGAACCCCACCAAGACCTATATGGAAGAACTGAAAATAATTCTGGATGAGGGGTTGTCATTGGGAGTCATTGACAGGTCGGAATATGAGTTTCTGTTCCAAAAAAATCCTGTCATGGCAACCTTCCATTGCCTCCCAAAAATACATAAGGGGCTGGTTCCCCTGAGAGGGAAACCGATCGTTTCGGGGATTAATAGCCTCACCCAGAACTGTGGAATTTACCTCGATAAAATCTTGAGACCCTTTGTTTTGGCCCTACAATCTCATGTTCAGGACACACCAGACCTTCTACGCAAGTTGGAAGGTATCACCGTTCAACCTAACGCTACTCTCGCAAGCATTGATGTTGAGGCTCTCTATTCCTCCATCCCGCATGAAAAAGGGATGGAGGCGGTGCGATATTTTCTCTCGACAAGAGGCATTCAATATCAACAACATAATGATTTCGTTTTGAGACTCCTCAATTTTTGTCTGACCAAGAATGTTTTCCTCTTTGATGGCCGTTTCTACCACCAGCTCAGGGGCACCGCGATGGGGAGCCCCTGTGCCCCATCATATGCCAACTTGCTCCTGGGCTGGTGGGAGGAGACGATGATTTTTATACATGAGACAGAGGAGGTTACACAACATTTCGAAATCTGGGCCCGCTACATAGACGATATCCTGGTAGTGTGGAATGGTGCAAGGGACGATTTGTCTAACTATGTAGCGGGCCTAGACATGAATAATATTGGTCTAAAATTTACATCGGCTTTCGAGGAGGGTAGCTCTCTCCCCTTTTTGGATGTACTGATTCAGAAAGATGCTGTAGGAAATTTACAGACTTGCACCTACTATAAACCGACAGCTTCTAACTCCCTACTTCGGTGGGACAGCAGTCATCCGAAGCATCTAAACAGGGGCATACCAAAGGGACAGTTTCTTCGGATTAGAAGAAATTGTTCCAAAGAAGGAGATTTCCAGGCGCAGGCATGTGACCTGGGAGCCAAATTCCAGGAAAGGGGGTACCCCAAGACTATCATAAAGAGAGCTTACGAGGTGGCTAAGGAGAGACCAAGAACTGAACTTTTGATCCCTAAAAAGAAAATGGAGACCCAGGATGGAGTAACAAGATTTTTAACTACATTTGACAATGGTGCGGGAAGTGTACGCCGCATACTGGGTAAACATTGGTCCATCTTACAAATGGACAGGGATTTGTGTCCAATTCTCCCGAAGAGACCACAGATTACATACAGGAGAGGGAAATCCCTATCGGACCGGTTGGTCCATAGCCATTTTGTGCGTTCAATCGACGACAATTGGCTGACAAGAGGAGTTAAGGGATGTTTTAAATGCTCAGGCTGTATTGCTTGTCCTGTCATTCAGACTACTAGGACTTTCAGAACCAATGTAACCTCCAGAGAGTATGTAATCCGGCACTTTATCAACTGCCGTACACAGGGGGTCATTTACAAGATTGACTGTGTCTGTGGCCTCGAATATATTGGGAAAACAATCCGTGAGTTTAGACGGAGGATAGGTGAACATCTCGGTGACGTTGAACATCGTAGGGACACTGCGGTGGCCAGACACGTCACCGAAAAACATGGTGGAGATGTACGTGTTTTGAGGTTCATTGGAATTGACAAGGTTTTGAGACCCAAAAGAGGAGGGGATTGGGATAGACTCATCCTGCAAAGAGAGACAAGGTGGATTTTTCAACTAGAAACTCTCTCCCCCAGGGGTCTAAATGAGCAGTTACTTTGCCTCCTGTGGACGGTGTTTCCCTGCTATCTATATTATCCTCATACCCCTTCAGTGCCTACCAATTGGGACTTTGGGATAAATTATTGTTTCTGCCCACTATAAATTACCACTTTGGTCATGGCTTAATGTTATGTCCTAGAGTCACGTATCACTAATTACACGTGTGTACCGTCATATTGTGCGGCCACGTACTATTGTGGTATAGAATAACACTGTGTGGACCTAAGTAGTCCCGAGGGGTTTGACTTGTTCTTTAAACTTGTGTGGTTGATGTGCTTGTTCATCTGATTGAGTCTCCTAAAGGGATCCATCTTATCAGTCCGATGTTATGTGTTGGGACCGGATAAATGGTGCTATACCAGACACATGTTGGTGGTGTTATCCCTTTTGGAGCTCTAGCTGTGGGAGGGGTTTTGCTAGTCGGGAATACATTCCGTTATGTATAGGACTCAGTTACTGAGTCATATTATCTATATTAAATACAAACCTTCCCCACGTTTAATATGCCAGGAGGAGAGTGATTTTCCTCTTCCCACCTCTGGCACACCTGTGTCGCTCTTTATTTTCATCCATACATGTGGTTTGATGGATTGATGACAATATATTGAGTGACACCAGCGTGTGTCCTTGGTCACCGTTACATTTTCCTTTATTTGGGCTATATAAACCAGGACCCGGAAGATTGGAGGATATGCTCGCTCTATCTAGAGCGTGCGTCTTCGTTCTCTGATATATCTTCCCTTACTTGGGCTGTGTAATCTGAGCCTTGGGGGATGAAAAAATATGTGCTCCGTTGAAATAAAGGTTCCCCCCTATTTCCGGTGTGCGTGTGACAGTTTCCTCTATACTCATGATTGACACGCATGGTAGGAAGTGATGCGCGCTGTAGCTCTGACGTGCACTTCCGGGCACATGGTTCTAGGTGACGGGAAGTCCCTTCTCTCCAGTGCCGGTACGTATAGGATGTGTTTCCCCTTTTGGGGTGATTAATGTGACCGACCGGAGGTGACGCGGGGGGGATCTCCGGATGTGCACCTCCGAGCATGGTCTATACCTTTATAGGTGAAACGCACGCCGGAAGGAGTGGGACTGAGTGGCACATTTACTGAGGTGTTGATTTGATCAGCACTTCCGGATATCATGGGCGTTACCTCTGTGGAACGCATGCGATATCATCCAGGAAGTATAACCACACATGCTGAACCAAACCCACATGGCAGGATCCACATAATCTTTACTAAATAAACATCAGGTGAGCTGTACCTCCCGATTGGAGCAATGCTACGACTCATATGTTTAAATGACCCCAGTTTTGGCCACGCCAGAATCTTTGACACTATGGTTTGGTAAGGGCTAGCAACAAGGACCAGACTGACAATTATTATGTCCCCTGAGGAGTCTGAATGACGAAACGCGTCGGGATGTCGGGATGTCATCAGGGTCAGCATAGGGGTCCAGCTTGAAACCTTAGATGTGGTCCGTCCTTGTGAGGACGGAAGTCCGGGGCAGCAGTTATTTCTTATTTTTTGAACCCAAAGAGTGGTAGGGTCAGTATATGGTGGACGACTCTACTGACTGGGATCAAGAGACTGCATGACCTCACACGAAAAGGGACTGGGTGAGACCATTCCTTTTTTAATACCTGGAAAATCTATTGTGTATTGATGTATTTGTATGACTGACCACTGTCAGGAAGACGAGTGCACATTGATTTGTTTTTTAGGTATTATTTCTTTTGTTGTGTTTTTTTGTCAATTGGACCACTGTCCTTTGCTCACAGCATTATCACTTTTTGGTTTGTTTGTTTAGGTTTTTTTTCCTGTGTTCATTATCTCTTGTGGCCATCACTAGATAGGACCCCTGTTGGGTATGTCCTTTAAGGCCCCGTCACACTAAGCAACATCACTAGCAACATCGCTGCTAACGAACAACTTTTGTGACGTTGCTAGTGATGTTGCTGTGTGTGACATCCAGCAACAACCTGGCCCCTGCTGTGAGGTCGTTGGTTGTTGCTGAATGTCCTGGGCCATTTATTAGTTGTTGCTCTCCCGCTGTGAAGCACAGATCGCTGTGTGTGACAGCGAGACAGCAACAACTAAATGTGCAGGCAGCAGGAGCCGGCTTCTGCGGAGGCTGGTAACCACAGTAAACATCGGGTAACCAAGAAGCCCTTACCTTGGTTACCCGATATTTACCTTTGTTACCAGCCTCCGCCGCTCTCACTGTCAGTGCCGGCTCCTGCTCTGTGCACATGTAGCTGCAGCCCACATCGGGTAATTAACCCGATGTGTGCTGTAGCTAGGAGAGCAGAGAGCCAGCGCTAAGCATTGTGCGCTGCTCCCTGCTCTGTGCACATTTAGCTGCAGCAGACATCGGGTAATTAACCCGATGTGTGCTGTAACTAGGAGAGCAGGGAGCCAGCGCTCAGTGTGCGCTGCTCCCTGCTCTCTGCACGTGTAGCTGCGTGCACTGGTAACCAAGGTAAATATCGGGTTGGTTACCCGATATTTACCTTAGTTACCAAGCGCAGCATCTTCCACGCGGCGCTGGGGGCTGGTCACTGGTTGCTGGTGAGCTCACCAGCAACTCGTGTAGCGACGCTCCAGCGATCCCTGCCAGGTCAGGTTGCTGGTGGGATCGCTGGAGCGTCGCAGTGTGACATCTCACCAGCAACCTCCTAGCAACTTACCAGCGATCCCTATCGTTGTTGGGATCGCTGGTAAGTTGCTTAGTGTGACTGGACCTTTATAGGCTGACTTTTGTGGCCATGGTGTATTCACCGTAGGTAGTGATGGCTTTATGAGTGTGACTTGTTTGTATTAGAGTAATTAACGTTGCTCTTTTTAGGTCTATATCAATAAAGGTGTATATTTTAATGCTTTTTTGCACACTAACTATTTGGGATTGCTGATTTACATGCTGCAATTGTTGTCTGGGTCTGATTAGGGCTGAGAAAATAATCGCTCATGGGTGCTGGCACATAGGTTAATATTGGTCTGAGTGTAATGCGATGTTTTATCGCATTCCACTTGCTACGATTTTCATGCGTGTGTCTTAGGCCTTATACAGATACTTTCTGTTATAACAGCGCACCGCATGGCCAGGAATGGTATTGCAGGTAAATAGATCAGTGGTATTAGAGTTCTTATGATAAATGACCAGTGTGTTAGAAGTTAGTATGATAAATTTGATATACAGTTTAGCCCTTGATTCCATAGATATCAAGTTGCCAAGAAAGCCACAATGGGGTAACAAAGGAATTCCCTCCGGAGTCTCAGAGTTAATCCGCAGCCTTATAAGTTTCATCATAAGTGATAATTTTTTGCAGTCAACTTTTTGTATCTAGAATACTCAATAAATTAATACTACTGTCTCTTCATTTTGAGGGGGTCCTGGTAGACAGACCCCACCTTTACCTGATTGATGGCTCCATCCTTTAGGGGGAAAAAAAATCATTTTTGTTTCTCTGAAGGCCAAATGGAACGTTTGGAAAAATGTAACAGAGAATCCGATGACTGCGAAAGCTCAGGATTACTGGACATGTGTGAAATCCCAAAGGTTTCCTCACATAATCTACCATGTAAAAGGCTTCCGCTCTAGTCCTCATGCTCCCTGCCACCGATCTACAGCTGACCGCATGGTCACTGCTTAATCATTTAGGCACCAGCGCTAACCATACACACGTAGCTAAGCTGAGTGTATCAGATTTTCATGGGTAGTGTGTGTATACGGCTATTTCTGAGGACCTTGTATATGTAGCCTTACTTTTGGGTACACTTAGTATATGGCAGTATTTTTGGTGGCACTATGTTGTGTATATTGATTCAATATGCATATTCTCCAAAATACAGTCCATATGGCAATTTTTGGGGTTTTGTGCATGACACTATTTTCAGGAACAATGTGTATGAAGCCCTATGCTTGAAGGCAGTGTATATGGCACTATATTCAGGAACACCGTGTATATAGCGTATGGTTATGGTTACATTATATACAGTGGCATGTAAAAGTTTTAACACCGCTGGTCAAAGTTGAAGATTAATTGATCTCTAAAAGGCATAATGTGTCATGTTAGTGTGGCACCCTGGACTAGCCAGGTCGTCACAGGTAACACACAAACACCCCCACCCCCATTAGACAGTAACAATAGCCAAACACAAAACCCTTGTTGCCTCCCTCCAGTGTCTGATGTCCACACCAGGTGGGGCAGAGCCAAGCGGTTGGCCCCACCCACCGAGGAGTTCACAGGCCTGGAGGCGGGAAAAGCTGAAAGTTAGAGTTTGGAGGTGAAAGTGAGAGGAGTCAAGTGAAGGGTGTCTGGGTTTGTGGCCCAGGCACTGACAGCAAGGTTGGCAGACGGTGGTGGCTGTCTGCAGGAGTGGTGAAGCAATGCGGAACCGTAGGACCGGGGTCGGGCGTTGGCCCACCGGTACTGACCGGGGAGCGAAGTGAAGCCAGCACACACAGGCAGGGCCATCGGACCAGGCTTGGAGCCGCTGACAATAGTTAAATCCAAGTGTGAACGGAACCTCAGGGATTTCCTAACAGCCAAAGACCCGATAGAAGGCAACCGCCCACACCGTGAGGGTATACAGCTACCACCTAAGGCTAGAGACCCAAGGGCCAGCGCCTGCGGGCAAACGGACTCCTCCAGCAACCATACACCAGGGAGCGGACTACCGTTGGGGATCCATTGTAGTCAAACAAGTACATCAAGGTGCAGGGAAAGACAGCCGCCATCACCTGTCCGGGGAGAGACACTGCAGCCGGCTGCGGGACCCGTCCATCCAGCCGTTTGGTTTACCGAGGACTTTGTGCATCTCTTAATGAGTGAGTACACCCGTGCCATCCGGCACCGCGACGCGCTGTCCCTGCAACCCTGCACCTCACCAACCCTGCCTCCCCGTCACACCACCGGGCCCCAGGACCACCGACCCCTACCCACGGAGGGGGAAAACAACATCCCAGCTGCTCCCTACCATCGCTCCCGGGATCCCCGTCACCAGCAGCGGTGGTGCCCATCTTCACCACAATCCGCGGGTGGCGTCACGGACTGAATCCCCCAAACCAACCACCCCTTTCACTCACGGGAGGAGTGCCGTTCGAGTCCCCGGATCCGGCCCACCGCTCGAGCCACCGAGCAGCAGAAGCCACAGCAGCGCCAGACTCGAACGTTAGCGAGCGCGCACCAGCGGTGGCGTCCTCCCCCGCCCACGACACTAGGTACGGGATAGTACCAAGCAAACTGCGAAAGGGAAGGGAAACCCTGTGTCTAAAGAAGGGGGAGATGGTGACCCCTGACCAAACCTACCGCTGGGCCTTGGGTTCCTTCACCACCCTAGATAGGTTGCACACCTATGCACCGAGCCGGATACCTGACCCTAGGGTGACCCTGATCGGACCCTAGGTGGGGAGTGGATGAGATGAGCTCTTCTTCAACTCCACTAGGCATGAGAGGATACACAGGGAGCTCATACAAGGGAAAACAGCAAACAATCTATGTCCAGTTGACTCAGGGAGAGAAACTGCAACAACCACCAATATCCAGATGTATGCAAACCGACTGCTAGCACTGAAGACTTTATAAAGTTATATCAAGTATCACCAGCACCGAGTACTAGGAAGTGAAGGTATATAGACAAGAGAAGTAGTGATGAACAGCAGCAGAAAGGCTGAGGAAATTTGCAAGGTCCTAAAGAGAAAGGGATGAAAACCAAGCAGAAATAATAGAAGGTTAGGGAGTAGATTGTGCAGCCAAATGCTCTGACCTTCTATAGTCGGACACCACAGGACTCACCTGTGACATAATGATAAAGAGAACACATTTCCTTTGTATTTTAAGGAAAAATATGTATATTTTAACCTTTTACATTTTAAAAATTAGAAAAAGGGAAATAAGCTGATGCAAAAGTTTGGACATCTATGGAGATTTGTGTGTTCACATAAATTTGACCAAGCTTTCAAACCTTTATTAACAGGTTAGTTATGGCTTGTTCACTATCATCGTTAGGAAAGGCCCGGTGATGCAAATTTCACAGCTTTATAAAAATGCAGCCTCCTCTAGCCTTGTGTTAAAAAGCATCAGCCATGGGTTCTTCTAAGCAGCTGCCTAGCACTCTGAAAATGAAAATCATAGAGGCCCACAAAGCAGGAGAAGATTATAACATGATAGCAAAGAGTTTTCAAGTTGTCCTTTCCTCACTTTGAAATGTAATTAAGAAATGCAAGTTACCAGGAACAGTGGAGGTCAAGATAAGATCTGGAAGACCAAGCAAAATTTCTGTGAGAGCTGCTCATAGGATTGCTGAAGAGGCAAATCAGAAACCCTGTGTGACTGCAAAAGACATTCAGGAAGATTTAGCAGACTCTGTAGTTGTGGTACATTGTCCTACTGTTCAGAGACACCTGCACAAATATGGCCTTCATGGAAGAGTGATCAGAAAAAAACCTCCCCTGAGTCATCACCATAAAATTGACTGTCAGTATGTAAAAGAACATCTAAATGCATTTTGGAAACAAGTCCTGTGGACCCATGAGTTTAAATATAACTCTTTGGCCATAATGATCAAAGGTATGTGTGGAGAAAAAAAAGCCACAAAATTTCAGGAAATGAATATCTCGCCAACCATTAAGCATGGGGGTGGATGCTTCATGGTTTGAGGTTGTGTTGCAGCCAATGGCACAGGGAACATTTCACAGGTGAGGGAAGAATTGACTAAAAAGAGCAGTGCATGCAAGACAAGCCAGGAATCTCAGAGAACTGGAAGATGTCTCTAAGGAAGAGCAGTGCATGCAAGACAAGCCAGGAATCTCACAGAACTGGAAGACGTCTCCAAGGAAGAGCAGTGCATGCAAGACAAGCCAGGAATCTCACAGAACTGGAAGGAAGACGTCTCCAAGGAAGAGCAGTGTATGCAAGACGAGTCAGGAATCTCAAAGAACTGGAAGACGTCTCCAAGGAAGAGCAGTGCATGCAAGACGAACCAGGTGGGGCGGAGATGAGCGGGACTTAAACATCCCGCCCACCTTCCTTCCGCATTGCAGGCGGGACGCAGGTAAGATGTGTTCATCGTTCCCGGGGTGTCACACACAGCGATGTGTGCTGCTTTGGGAACATTGAACAACCAGACGTTCAATTTTTAGAATTTGAATTTGAATGACGTGTATGCGATCAACGTGTTTTCGTACAATTGCAATCGCAAATGTAGGTTTCACACGCTACAACAACACTGACGCTGCTGGATGTGCGTCACTTACGACGTGACCCCACCAACACATCATTAGATTTATTGTAGCATGTAAAGCCGGCATTACTCTTACCTCAGTTTTGTGACTCTTCTTTGTACTTTTTTTTAACTCCAGGGCCTCCTTTCTATTAACCAGCACCCAGAACTTACAGATGAGGTCTCACTAACTCTTACCTCAGTTTTATGACTCTTCTTTGCACTTTTTTAACTTTAGGGCCTCCTTTCTATTAACTAGTGCCCAGAACTTACAGATGAGGCCTCACTAACTCTTACCTCAGTTTTGTGACTCTTCTTTGCACTTATTTTTTAACTCACGGGCCTCCTTTCTATTAACCAACACCCAGAACTTACAGATGAGGCCTCCCTAACTCTTACCTCAGTTTTGTGACTCTTCTTTGCACTTCTTTAACTCACGGGCTTCCTTTTTTATTAATCAGTGCCCAGAACTTACAGATGAGGTCTCACTAACTCTTACATCAATTTTCTGTCTCTTCTTAGTCCTTTTTTTTTTTTAACTCACGGGCCTCCTTTCTATTAACCAACACCCAGAACTTACAGATGAGGTCTCACTAGCTCTTACCTCAGTTTTGTGACTCTTCTTCGTACTTATTTTTTAACTCAAGGGTCTCCTTTCTATTAACCAGCACCCAGAACTTACACATGAGGCCTCACTAACTCTTACCTCAGTTTTATCACTCTTCTTTGCACTTTTTTAACTTTAGGGCCTCCTTTCTATTAACTAGCGCCCAGAACTTACAGATGAGGGCTCACTAACTCTTACCTCCTTAATTCTTACCTACCTCTTCATACATCTTTCAAAACATGACAATATTCTGCTGATGTTAGAAAATTCTGATTGACATTGTATTTTTTATAGTATCTGTGATCTGCAACTATATCCAGATCCTTCTCTACAAGTGACTCTCCTAGTTTTACTCCAACTAGAACATATGATGCACGCATGTTATTAGTGTCTAGATGCCTCACTTTACATTTATCCACAATGAACCTCATCTGCAATTTTGTCCAAGTCACCTTGTATCTTATGAACATATTTCATAGTCTGTATTGAGCTGTGTAGTGTATAGCAGCTTTATTTATGTGTACAGTGTGTAATGGTGTCAAAAGTAACAACAGATGTGTGCAGTACATTACACCATGGAGACAGAATGGTCAGGGATAATATATAAAGCGTCCAGTAATAAGAAGCCGGCTGTTTCTCATATCTTTTTTCTTAGTCACCAATGAACTATGATATGAAGTTCTGTCCATAACCCAAATGGAATGTAATTACAGAAGACTTCACGTCTGCAGGAGGCCACGATGATTCACACATAGGATTGATAGGATTGTGAGTTTAGTGTCAGGCACACCCATGGGGGTCTCTAGTGGATTCCTCTTTTTATTAGACTACGTGTATTGTGTGGTTGATGGTTAAGATTTGGTTCCTCCATGGCGATATTCAGAAATTGTTCCTAAAACAACAAGTTGTAAGCATTCTCCTTCCAGGGTTTTTTTCCTGTACAGAAAAGATGCATCTCGATGGTTCTGTTCCACCACTTTCTGATTGATGAAGGTCTACCACAATCAAAAAGAATCCCTCGATATCTAAGGGTAGACAGTGATGGTTTATTGTGGCATCCTATAGGAGGTTGATCTTTCCCTAAGGCAATGCTAGTTCTGTAATATTAGGGAAGAACCTGTTGGCAATGGTGCTCAGTAGCCGAGTATAACATGACGATGGCTCTACTATCCTGTTTTTCCAAAAATAAGTCCTCCCCAAAAAGTAAGCCCTAACAGGAATTTTCAGCATTTTTGTTATAAGGCTGAAATATAAGCCCTACCCCAGAAATAAGCCCTAGTCGCGGTTTAATAATGAAGTGTCCATGCAGCTAAAAAAGTTAAAGATACTGCAGGAAACTTCATTATAGAAAGTAGATACCCCCAAAAGAGAGAAGAAAGAAGAGAGAAGACCCCGCAATAATACTCACCAGGCACCAAAAGGGAGAACCTGAAGTGGAACGTATACCCACACACATCAGATCGCACACACCCACACACATCAGATCGCACACACACTTACCGATTGCTTCTGGCCGGCAGGAGGACCTGGGACGCAGTGCAGTGGAACACATAGAGGAACTGTGGTGGAATGCTTTGATGCGTTCCACCGTTGAGTCCTCCATGCATTCCACCGGAGATCCTCACTTTCCATTGCACTGCATTCCATCTTCCCCTGCTGGCTGGAAGCAATCAGTATTGCCGGATGTGGTGAGTGAGTGTGTTGGTGCTATCTGATGTGTGTGTGTGTGTGTGTGTGCGATCTGATGTATGTGAGTGTGTCAGCCACAAGCAGGGAAGGGGACCGCATGGAGCATACCTGCTGGGAACTCCCATCAAAGATCACAGGAGGACTAGGGAGCCACACGGACACCCAGGGTCTGGTAAGTATGATTCTCCTGGAAAGGGGGGCCTGCATTTTAGTGGTGTAAACTTGCCCCCGACTGTATTTCCCCAAAAATAAAAACTACCCAAAACGAAGCCCTAGCACTTTTTTTTTTTTTTGTTAAGATACCGTGAAGCTACATAAGAATAAGGGAGGACTCAGAATGGTTGTGAGTTGCTCGGCCACTTGAAAAACGCAGAGACCTGCTTTACTGTGCAACAGATATGAGCCTTGTATAGTGGCAGGAGGTGTAATTAATTTTTGGGAAGTGAGGAAAGTCACTAGAGTGACTCAGGACTTGGGAACAAGGTTAATGTCACGCCAGGTGCAAGAGTACTCCTGGCAAATGGCGCAACACAAACTGGAAACACAATCCATACATTGGAAATAATGCTGTGGCATTGAGCTTGGCAGTGACCCCAAAAATATTTTGCCACTGATGTTACCAGTCATTGTATAACAGGGAAAAACTACTTATATCAACACTGTCCTTAGGTTGTCATTCACTAATAATGAAACACAACCCTACAGAACCAAACACTATTGTGTTGGCTTAAGTGGTTTAAGTAAGTGGGCAGATCTATCATTTGTCCCCTACACAAGGATGGCATTGATCTTGGTAGTTAAAATACCATGTCAGTGGTTCTTCTTATACACCACGAGTAATCTAAGGTACAACCTGGACAAAGCCCTGGTATCCTGCTGCACATTAAGGGAGCAATGACATGGGATGAAAGGGAGGTTATCACTAGTAACGGATCTCTTCTCTTAATGGCCTTCAGCTTGATTTCAAGCTATGGTGGCTTGATACATGAACGCTCTGTAGGAAGATCAATCTTTTGCAACCTAGATCCACCAGGGCCTTCTCCGCCTGAATAGGTCCACCAGGGTGTTCTCTGACTAGATAGGTCCACCACGGTCTTCTCCGCCTAAACAGATCCACCAGGGTCTTCTCCACCTAGACAGGTCCACCAGGGTCTTCTCTGCCGTTATCTTGGTAGTATCCAGCCATTGCTTTGCTGCTCTTCCTCTTTTCCTTGTTCCTTCTATTCTTCCGACCATGATGTCCTTCTCTAGTCATTGCACTCTTTATATGATGTGTACAAAGTAGTCGTAGCTTGGTGTTCCTTGCTCGAGTGACATGTCTGGCTTGATTTGTTCAAAAATTGATTTGTTTGTTCTTCTTGCCATCCATGGTATTGATAACATCCTTCTCCAGCACCACATTTCAAAGACTTTGATTCTTCTTCTGTCTTTTTTCTTTATCGTTCAGGTTTCACATCCATATGTGACCACAGAAAAGACCAGACTATGTACGAGCCAAGACCAGACTATGTACGAGCCACACCGTCTGTTACGGTTGCTGCGAGCACTGGAGACTATGTCCAGATTTCTTGCTACTGCACATGTGCGAGTGTGTCGCCCTGGGCAAGCCAGGGGACACAGATAACAACACCACTACACCCCACACTCCAGGTAGGCACACCTGCTAACCAGAAATCCTTGTTGCCTCCCTCCAGGAGTCTGTGATGCACACCAGGGGGTGGGCCAGGCGGTTGGCTCCGCCCACCAAGGAGCTCACAACTCTGGAGGCAGGAAGTTACCAGGCAGATTAGCCCGGGCAGGGCAAGAGAACTGTCAGGGACATGAAGGAGTGAACAGCAGAGTAGCCCAGGCAGGGGCTAGAGGAAACAACCAGAAGTGAAAGTGAAGGAAAGGAAAGTGGGAAAAGGAGGAAAGCAAGAAGTGGTGACAGAGCAGAGAGAAGGAGAAGCCTGAGAGCCCAGCTGTGTGTAGGGCTAGAACAGCAAGGTCAGCGACGGCGGTGACTGTCCGGAGGGGGACCGTTTGGAAGTTCCTGGAAGGACCCCGTTGGCTGTGTGCCCGGTGGTCTGGAGCAGTGTTCCGAAGGACAGTCAGCACCAGGGCAGGGGCCTCTCGGACCCCGGCAAGGCTAGGAGTCGCCCAATTTGCCGAATCCGTCAGCGAAGGGGACGCAGATCCCCCAGCAACAAAGTCCCGATTGACGGCAACAGCCCGACCATTACCGGGGAGACACCGCCACCGCCAAGGCACCAGTTTCCCCAGGGCCAGCGCCTGCGGGCAAAGTGTAGAGCTCCTCCGGCCCAGATTGCAGTCGGGGAGCGGGTAACCGGAGGGAATCCACCGCTACCATCAGTCAAACAGGTGCAAGGAAGAGAGACGTCACCTACCAGGAGTGCAGGTGCAACCGTCTGTGGGACCGTCCTACCAGCCGTTGGTTTACCGTACAAACTGTGTCCGTGTCTCAGGCTGAGTGAGTACCACAGTGCCGCAAGGCACAGCGCTGCCCCCGCGTCCCTGCGCCCTCCAGGCCCTACACTTCACATCTCTTCACCGGGCCCCGGGATCACCAACCCCTACCCACGGAGGGGCAACACAACACCTGGCTGCTCCCATCACCATCCCCGGGACCCCCACACTGAGCAGCGGTGGTGCCATCACCACAACCGTGGGTGGCGTCACGAACTATAATCCCAACAAACACCCCCCCCTTTCACTCACGGGCGAGGAGTGTCGCTCGAGACACCCCGGGATCCGGCCCGCAGCTCGAGCCACCAGGAGCAACTGCCGGACCCGAGCAGAAGGGGTGAGCGCGGTGTGCTGACACCCTCCTCCCCGCCCATGACAACTTGGCGTCACGAACAGGATCTTACCGCTCTGCCGTCTGGTAGAGGTGCGCCTTGTTACCGCCGGAGGTATCCGGCAGAAAAATTTCAGAAGCCGCCATCTTTGGCGCGAAAAGTTCCCGCTCGAGCGTCTTCTCGAGCAGTAGAGGCGCGAAGGCCAAAACCCCGCCCCGAGAGAGGAGGGGCCGGAAAGAGCTAAGGGGGACGGAAACAAGATGTCTGCGCCCGACGAAGCCGCTGGAGGAGCGGTGGTCGCAGCCGCAGCGGCACTCGCGGATGGGAATGGGCCTGCCCAGGTCCCGGCCGTACTGGCGGGAGGTGCCGCGGCCCCCGCGCTTGCTCAGGTCATGCCGTTTTCCTTGCCCTATGCGCCCGGAGCTGCCTGGCTACCGCAGTATGACGGGAAACCGGATGCCTTGCAGGCCTTCCGGAAAAAGCTTAACCCGTTGCTAGAGCTGTACCCCCTGACTGTAAAGCAACGTGCAGCGATAGTGCTAGGCCAGCTAACCGGTGCGGCGGAGCAGGAAGCGGAGACCTGGGCCGAGGGGGACCGGCTCTCTGTAGCCACCATCTTCGAGAAGCTACAGACTGCCTTCGAGACCCGGACTGAAGCTGAGCTGAGGATGCAGTTTTACCAGTGCCGGCAACGAGCTGGGGATAGCATTCGGGACTATGCTCTACGTCTGCAGGCCGCCCTCCGCACGCTAAAGCGGGTGAACGCTATTAATGAGGCGGATAGCAATAAGATGTTAGTGGAGCAATTTGCGCAGGGGATGAGGTCCCCTGAGGATCGTAAACAACTCCGGCTGTGGGCCCTGGAACACCCTGATGTGGACTTCGCTGTGTTAAAGGAGCGGGCTATCAAAGCACTACAGCCCCCAGCTGCTGAAGCTCTGGAACCCGTCCTGTGGCCCGTCGAGACAGCTCCCGTTGTGGCGACCCCAGCCAAACCAACCTCCTTACTACCCGCAGCCTCGAGCAGCACAGTGGAAGAACTGGCAGCCCAGGTCCGTCGCCTGGACGGAGACCTTGCCAAAATCCTTGCTGCGCTTCAACCTCTGACCAGATCTCAGCCCCCAGCGCAGATACAGCTTGCTGACAGTCCCGAAGATGTTCCCTGGATGCAGCAGAGAAGCGCTAACAACCCGCGGAGCAGACCTCCAATCTGCTACAAGTGCCGTAAGCCGGGCCATGTTTACCGACAGTGCCCGTTAAACGAGCAACCCCTGGGGCCCCGGGCCAATCCTCAGGAGTAGAACACCGTGGCCCCCCGGACTGGCGAGACCGATACGTCGGGGCCCGCCCTATCATCCCTGTGGCTGTGGACGGCATACCCGTGATGGCTCTCTTGGACACTGGATCACAGGTAAAGACCATACCGTACACATTGTATCAGCGATATTGGGCCACAGACGAGCTAGCGCCTCCAGACAATAGTATAAATTTGATTGCCGCTAATGGACTTCCCTTGACCCAGGTGGGGTATAAAGAGGTGGCTATGACAGTGGGGCAAGCTGAACTGCAACACCAGGGTATGATTGTGATCATGAATGAGCCTAGTGATCATAACCCGAAAATAGTGTTGGGAACCAATGTGATGGAACACTGCATGGCTGATGTACTGAACCTTTTGCAGCAGCTAGCCGCCACGGCGGCGGGGAGCCGGCAGAGGGCTGTGCAGCGTGAGATCCGCGCCCTGATGTACCGCCAGCATGTAAGCTCAACCGGAGGGGAGATTGGTGGAGTGCGAGTGATGGATGTTGCTCCATTGACTGTGCCCCCTAGGAGTGAGATGATGATCTGGTGTAGGGCAGCAGTAGGGCCTCAGGGGCGTGACTACCCTGCGATGATGGAGCCCATGCCTTCCGAGCACTGGCCCACTGTAGTGGCCGCCCGAGGGGTGGTAGATGTGAAGAAAGGGAGAGTGCCTGTGAGAGTGTTGAACTGTGGGGAGGAAGAAGTCAGGCTCCCCCGGTATGCCACCATTGCCAAGCTGCTCACCCTGGACCCTCACACTATCCAGGAAGCCCGTCCACCCACACTCCCACCTACCACCAGCACTTCCCCACCCCAGGGGGACACCAAGGAGTGGCACCAACAGCTACATGTGGGCACTGATGATACCCCTACACATCACAGGGCAGGGGTACACAGGGTAGTGCAGGAGTACGAACAGGTTTTCAGTAAGCACCCCCTAGACTTTGGGCGGATCAAGGGGGTCCAACACCACATTCCCACGGGTGAACATCCCCCTATCAAAGAGAGGTACAGACCTATTCCCCCTGCACATTATCAGTGTGCCAAGGATATGTTGAAGAATATGAAGGAGGCAGGGGTTATTCGGGACAGTTGTAGTCCCTGGGCCGCTCCGTTGGTACTGGTCAAGAAGAAGGATGGTACCATGCGGATGTGTGTGGACTACCGGAAGATCAACCAGATAACCCATAAAGATGCCTATCCATTGCCTCGTATTGAAGAATCTTTGGCTGCACTGAGAACTGCAAACTACTTCTCGACCCTTGACCTCACCAGCGGATACTGGCAAGTGGCCGTGGCCCCCGAGGACCGGGAGAAGACCGCCTTCACCACCCCGATGGGACTATGCGAATTCAATAGCATGCCGTTTGGGCTGTGCAATGCCCCCGGGACTTTCCAACGGTTGATGGAGTGCTGTCTGGGACATTTAAACTTCGAGACCGTCCTGCTGTATTTGGATGATGTGATTGTTTATTCCCAGACGTATGAGGCCCATCTGGAGCACCTGGCCGAGGTGTTCGCGTCCCTTGCCAAGTTCGGGATGAAGTTGAAGCCCTCGAAGTGCCATCTGCTGAAACCCAGGGTGCAGTATCTAGGACACGTGGTGAGTGCGGATGGTGTCGCCCCCGACCCTGAGAAGATCACTGCCATCCAGAGCTGGCCGAGACCAACCACAGTGAGGGAAGTAAGGCAGTTCCTGGGTCTGGTGGGGTACTATCGGCGCTTTATAAAGGGGTACACGAAGATGGCTGCCCCCATGCAAGATCTCCTCGTGGGACAGACCAAAGGTGGTAGACCTATTGGAGCCCCACTGTTGTGGGAGGACAAGCATGAGGAGTCCTTTGGCCAGTTGAAGGCGGCCTTGACCGGAGAAGAGGTCTTGGCGTACCCTGATTATGGGCGCCCGTTCATCCTCCACACGGACGCCAGTAACGTGGGGCTAGGAGCGGTCTTGTCCCAGGTCCAGGATGGGAAGGAGAAGGTGATTGCCTACGCCAGCCGAAAACTCCGGCCGACCGAAAGGAACCCTGAGAACTATAGCTCCTTCAAGCTCGAGCTATTGGCGTTGGTGTGGGCTATCACAGAGCGGTTCCGCCACTACCTGGCGGCGGCGAAATTCACCGCGTTTACGGACAACAATCCGCTAACTCACCTGGACACGGCCAAGTTGGGCGCGCTGGAGCAGCGGTGGGTAGCCCGGTTAGCCAACTATGATTTCACCATAAAGTACCGAGCTGGTCGTGTCAACATCAATGCAGATGCACTCTCCCGGATGCCCCATTTGTCAGAAGAGGGGTGTGAGGATGACGACCTCGAGGAGATTGAGTTGCCTGCGTTTCACCAGCCGCCTACTGAGAGGGTACAAGTATGTCAGCAACGGGCGGACCTGGACCCGCGGCCCAGTCAAGAGTGGCAGGACGCCCAGGACCAAGCACCGGCTGTCCGCCTTGTCAAGACCCTGGTGGAACAAGGTGCTATGGGAATAGACCCTGCCGCTCCAGCCGAAGCCCAACGCTTGTGGAAAGAACGAAAACGACTCTACCTACACCAAGGGAGGCTGTACCGTGAGCTGATCAACCCAAAGACCCATGAGAAAATATGCCAGTTGATCGTTCCTCAAGCTGAGGTTGCTACCGTCCTGCGGGCATACCATGATGGTGCTGGCCACTTCGGGTGGAAGAAGCTGGAGATGCTGTTGCGGGAGCGGTTCTATTGGAGTGGGATGCGTGAATCGGTGGAAGCCTGGTGCCGAGAGTGCGGTCCTTGTACACTGAGGAGAAAGGACGAGACTAGCCAGAGGGCACCGTTACATCCCATAGTCACCCATCAGCCGCTGGAGCTGGTCGCCCTGGACCATGTCAAACTCACCCCTAGCCGAAGTGGGTACACCTACGCGTTGACCATGGTAGACCACTACTCAAGATTCATGGTGGTAGTCCCCGTTAAGGACTTGACTGGTCGAACCGCTGCCCGAGCGTTCCAGGCCTATTTTTGCCGACCCCATGGGTACCCTGAGAAGGTGCTGACTGACCAAGGCCCGGCTTTTGAAGCAGAAGTGTTTCACGAATTCTGCCAGTTGTACGGCTGCAAGAAGATCCGGACCACTCCGTACCACGCCCAAACCAACGGCATGTGCGAGAAAATGAATCACTTGGTCCTGGGGCTCCTCAAGACGCTACCGCTGGAGGAACGGAACATGTGGCCGGAAAAGTTACCCGACTTGGTCGACATGTACAATAATATCCCATCCAGCTCGACGAAGTGCACCCCAGCGTATCTGATGAGGGCCCGGCCTGGCCGCTTGCCGGTGGATCTGGAGATGGGGTTGGAGGCTCCGGAAGCACTCCCTTCAACGGCAGAGTGGGAAAGTCGGAGGAGGGCCCAGTACCGGCAAATCCAGGAGTATGTGGAGAAAAACCTCAGTCGAAGTCGAGAACAGCAAGAGCACCGGTTCAACCAGAAGGCGCCTGCAGGTCCTTTCCAGCCAGGAGATGTGGTGCTGAAACGGAAGAGAAAAGCCCACAAACTGGATGACCAGTGAGAGCAAGTCCCTTACGTCGTACAACCCACCGAGTGGGACAATGGGAAGACCTACCAGATCAGTCGTGACCAAGGGGGCACCCTGGCCACAGTTTCTCGGGACCATCTGAAGAGATGCCCCCCAGCGTTAAAAGCAGAGGCTGAAGCACCAGTTCCTCCACCAGTGGAAAAGGCAGCCGAAGTGATCCACACTGTCATGGGTGACTTCCCAGCAAACTGGCCTACACAGAACGGCGCGGTGATACTTCCAGTGATACTGTTCCCACAACCCGTGGATGAAGAAGTAGTGGAAGCGGTTAACCGTGAGCCAGAACCAGTGCCAGTGCCCAGGGATGAACCTGTACCCAGCCCCCCTGCACCTCCGCCTGCCCCACACTATAGCAGGGAGGAGGAACCGATTGTTCCCTCTACCCCACTGTCTAGCACCACTGACACCGGGCCCCGAAGGTCCACCCGTTCCAACCTAGGTAGACCCCCACTTAGGTACAGGGAGACCGTTCTATGAGTAAGAGGGGCCCGCAAATGTAAAAGAGTGTTGTGTGCTTGTTTGAAAAAGTTGAAAAGTTCTGCAAAGATAATGAAAATGATTACCCGAGAAGTCACCTGATTTAATTTGTTGATTTGCAACCGGCTGGAGCCGGCACCGTTGTCCCCGTGGGGACCGTTAAAAGTTTAAAAATGCATGGGAACTAGCCATGGACAAGCCCGTGAACTCTGCAGGGCAACCACAAACGTTAGTGGCTTGTAAATATGTTGGGTACCGTTACCGTTTCCGCAATGCCGCCTCCGGAGAGGCAGGTTGGAGGGAGGGCCCTGAGCAGAGCAGGCCAGGGCCCAGCCACCAAAGGGACCGGTGGCTACCCTCTGGAGGGAAGGACAGATCCCGCTCGGGTGACTTGTGCTGGACTGTGGGTCAAGGGGTGCTGCCTGGGTTTTAGGGGCAGCATCAGGGCCAGGTTGCTTGGGTGGGAGAGAGCGGAAACCGTGACCGTACACCGTTGAAACGTTAAAAGTAAAATGTGCCTCCCGTCTTGGGAAGAGTTGATTCAAAATGCTTATGTTTTGTTTAACCCTGTTATCCCCTTTTTACAGAAAAATAAAACCGGTGTAGGACGGCAGCCCGCGGACGGTCTGCATTTTGCTAAGGGGGAATGTGTCGCCCTGGGCAAGCCAGGGGACACAGATAACAACACCACTACACCCCACACTCCAGGTAGGCACACCTGCTAACCAGAAATCCTTGTTGCCTCCCTCCAGGAGTCTGTGATGCACACCAGGGGGTGGGCCAGGCGGTTGGCTCCGCCCACCAAGGAGCTCACAACTCTGGAGGCAGGAAGTTACCAGGCAGATTAGCCCGGGCAGGGCAAGAGAACTGTCAGGGACATGAAGGAGTGAACAGCAGAGTAGCCCAGGCAGGGGCTAGAGGAAACAACCAGAAGTGAAAGTGAAGGAAAGGAAAGTGGGAAAAGGAGGAAAGCAAGAAGTGGTGACAGAGCAGAGAGAAGGAGAAGCCTGAGAGCCCAGCTGTGTGTAGGGCTAGAACAGCAAGGTCAGCGACGGCGGTGACTGTCCGGAGGGGGACCGTTTGGAAGTTCCTGGAAGGACCCCGTTGGCTGTGTGCCCGGTGGTCTGGAGCAGTGTTCCGAAGGACAGTCAGCACCAGGGCAGGGGCCTCTCGGACCCCGGCAAGGCTAGGAGTCGCCCAATTTGCCGAATCCGTCAGCGAAGGGGACGCAGATCCCCCAGCAACAAAGTCCCGATTGACGGCAACAGCCCGACCATTACCGGGGAGACACCGCCACCGCCAAGGCACCAGTTTCCCCAGGGCCAGCGCCTGCGGGCAAAGTGTAGAGCTCCTCCGGCCCAGATTGCAGTCGGGGAGCGGGTAACCGGAGGGAATCCACCGCTACCATCAGTCAAACAGGTGCAAGGAAGAGAGACGTCACCGTCACCTACCGGGAGTGCAGGTGCAACCGTCTGTGGGACCGTCCTACCAGCCGTTGGTTTACCGTACAAACTGTGTCCGTGTCTCAGGCTGAGTGAGTACCACAGTGCCGCAAGGCACAGCGCTGCCCCCGCGTCCCTGCGCCCTCCAGGCCCTACACTTCACATCTCTTCACCGGGCCCCGGGATCACCAACCCCTACCCACGGAGGGGCAACACAACACCTGGCTGCTCCCATCACCATCCCCGGGACCCCCACACTGAGCAGCGGTGGTGCCATCACCACAACCGTGGGTGGCGTCACGAACTATAATCCCAACAAACACCCCCCCCTTTCACTCACGGGCGAGGAGTGTCGCTCGAGACACCCCGGGATCCGGCCCGCAGCTCGAGCCACCAGGAGCAACTGCCGGACCCGAGCAGAAGGGGTGAGCGCGGTGTGCTGACACCCTCCTCCCCGCCCGCGACACGAGCGCTGGAGACTAAGTCCAGATTTCATGCTACTGCACATGTGCGAGCGCTGGAGACTAAAGGCTACTTTACACACTGCGATATCGGTCCCGATATCGCTAGTGTGCGTACCCGCCCCCATCTGTTGCGCGACACGGGCATATCGCTGCCCGTGCCGCACAACATCGCCCAGAGCCGTCACACATACTTACCTGTCCGGCGACGTCGCTGTGACCGGCGAACCGCCTCCTTTCTAAGGGGGCGGTCCGTGCGGCGTCACAGCGACGTCACTGAACCGCCGCCCAATCGCAGCGGAGGGGCGGAGATGAGCGGGACGTAACATCCCGCCCACCTCCTTCCTTCCGCATAGCGGCCGGGAGGCAGGTAGGGAGACGTTCCTCGCTCCTGCGGCGTCACACGCAGCGATGTGTGATGCCGCAGGAACGAGGAACAACCTCGTTACTGCTGAAGTAACGATAATTGGGAATGGACCCCCGTGTCGCCGATTAGCGATTTTTCACTGTTTTGCAACGATGCAAAATCGCTAATCGATGTCACACGCAACGGCATCGCTAATGCGGCCGGATGTGCGTCACGAATTCCGTGACCCCAACGACTCCGCATTAGCGATGTCGTAGCGTGTAAAGCCCGCTTAAGTCCAGATTTCTTGCTACTGCACATGTGCGAGCGCCGGAGACTAAGTCCAATCTTGGAGCCATTGCACATGTGCGGGTGACATCATCGCTGACACGAGGTCACATGTCTCTGACACCTTCTATGCCGATTGGTCGCTGGTCATGTGCTTGTGACGTCTTGCTCGGTGATAGGCCAGCATGACGTCACTCCTGTCATTCTGGCAGCGGATTGGCTCTGGTGTCCTCCATCTTGGATGAGGCACAGAGTCTATATAAGACCCTGACACACGCCGCATGGTGCTCAGTCCTCTTGGTTCATGCATATGAGTAGACGCTCTGTGCGCGTTCCTCTAGGCATTCCTCTGTCTATGCTAGGTGAGCGCTACCGGCAGGGTAGCGTTCTTATACCTTACAGCTTCGGCTGCTGTCCGTATCCTTACCTCTTAGGGGAGCGGACATAGGCAGGTGCCTGAGGCACATGGTCTGGCTGGGCCTTGTGATTCTACTTGTAGGTGGACGTTGCCGCTAGGGTAACGTTCCTTATACTGCGTCTGGCAGTTGTTCGTATCCTCGCACACTAGGGGAGCGAACAGAGGTAGGAGCTTTGTGCGGCTTACGCTGCTGTTCGTCTCTTTTGCACCACTAGAAGAGCGGACCTAGGCAGGTGCCATATCTAGTGGTTCGTGTCCTCGCACACTAGTGGAGCGAACGCAGGTAGGAGCTTTGTGCGGCTTACGCTGCTGTTCGTCTCTTTTGCACCACTAGAAGAGCGGACCTAGGTAGGTGCCATTTCGCACACATTGCCTTTGTCTCTGTGATTATTAACAGAGATCATTCCACACACCCTCCAAGTAAGGGAGGAATTGCTTTACTTACTTATTATATTCTTCTGTGAGTTAACAGAGGTATTGCACTCTGCCATAGTCTGCAGCAAAGTCTTCACACGGTGGACCCTGACTGTCTGATACTCCTTTCTGTTATTATCAGACAGCCCCCCGTAACATTAGGACTGAGCCAAGGGTCTGGCAGTTATGGCAGAATATCAGCAGTTACACCGTTACATACAAGTACTTGAGTCACGGCTCAAGAGTATAGAGGATAAACCTCAGACCATGGTGACATCTGCACATGATCCTCGACTTGCTCTGCCAAACAGATATTCTGGCGATGCCAGATCATGTCGTGGTTTCATTAGTCAGTGTCAGATACACCTAGAGGTCAACTCTTCTCGCTTCTCTACGGAGAGGTCCAGAGTAGGCTTTATCATCTCCTTACTTCAGGACAAAGCCTTAGAATGGGCGACTCCCCTATGGGAGCGCTCTGATGTGGTTACTCTGAGACATCAAGACTTTCTTGATGCTCTTAAGGCGGTATTCATGGGTCCGCAGGTTACCCATGGTGCGGCCCTGAGACTGTTAGATCTATCTCAGGGTTCGTTATCCCCTAGTTCTTATGCCATTGCTTTTAGAACTCTGGTGGCAGAACTAGATTGGCCAGAGAAGGTGTTGATTCCTATCTTCTGGAGAGGGTTGGCAGGCTATGTCAAGGATGCCCTTGCTACTCGTGAGGTCCCTGCTTCTCTGGAGGACTTGATCACAGTAGCAACGAGGATCGATGTACGCCATAAGGAACGTAGACTCGAGGTCTCTTCCTCACGACCTAAGCATCGGGCTATTCCAGTTGTTGAGGGTCCACTACCATCTTCCTCAGCATCTGAAACATCTCCCACTCCTATGGAGTTAGGTCATACGTCCTCCAGACTACGCAAGTCTGGTCCTCCTATATGTTACGTATGTCGTCAGGCTGGGCACTATGCCAACAAGTGTCCTAGTCGTCAGGGAAACTCCCTGGCCTAGTAACCATTAGAGGGGGGTTACTAGAGACGTCTTCTGCACCCTCTAAGTGTTGTATCCCAGGTCAGCTCTCGTTATCTGAGAATACATGGCCTATTATGGCTTTTGTGGATTCCGGAGCTGACGGGATTTTTGTGTCCTCAGGATTTGTAAAGGGACACAATATTCCCTCTATCATGTTAGAGGCGCCTATTCCTGTCCGTGTTGTTAATGGAACTATGTTGTCTGACTCCATTACATTGAGGACAGTTCCCTTGCGCCTTTCCCTGTCTCAGGGTCACATAGAGGAGATTTCTTTTCTTGTTTTGCCTGAGGGTATAGACGACGTCCTTCTGGGTCTTCCATGGCTTCGGACTCATGCTCCTCACATTGACTGGGAGTCTGACAGCATTATTAGTTGGGGTTCGAAATGTCAGTCCCGATGTCTTCCCTTACCACCTAAGGTCATTGCGGTTGCATCAACTGATCTCTCTCCCATACCTACACCCTATTTGGATTTCGCTGACGTGTTCTCCAAACAGGGTGCTGAGGTTCTTCCACCCCATAGGCCGTATGACTGTGCCATAGACCTTATCCCAGGTTCGGTTCCACCTAAAGGCAGGGTTTACCCCCTGTCGATACCTGAGTCGGAGGCCATGTCGACCTATATAAGAGAGAGTTTAGAGAAGGGGTTCATTCGTAAGTCTGTCTCTCCCGCGGGAGCTGGGTTTTTCTTTGTTCGGAAGAAAGAGGGTGATTTGCGTCCCTGCATAGATTACAGGGGTCTCAACGCAATCACAATAAAGAACAAATACCCATTACCTTTAATTTCGGAGCTCTTTGACAGACTGAGAGGAGCTCAAGTTTTTACGAAGTTGGATCTGCGGGGTGCGTATAACTTGGTACGAATTCGAAAGGGTGACGAATGGAAGACCGCTTTTAACACCCGAGACGGTCACTATGAATACCTCGTCATGCCTTTTGGGTTATGTAATGCACCCACAGTATTTCAGGACTTCGTAAACGATGTGTTCAGGGATTTACTGTTATCCTCAGTAGTGGTGTATCTGGACGACATCCTGATTTTTTCTCCTGATCTGGAGACTCATCGTCAGGATGTCGTTCGTGTCCTTTCCCGTTTAAGGGAGCACTCATTGTTTGCTAAACTCGAGAAATGTGTATTCGAGCAGTCCTCATTGCCTTTTTTGGGTTACATTATCTCACAAGAGGGTCTGGCTATGGATCCTGCGAAGCTCTCTGCTGTCCTGCAATGGTCCGAACCTCATTCCTTGAAGGCGGTGCAACGCTTCTTAGGATTCATAAATTATTACAGGCAGTTCATACCCCATTTTTCTACTTTGGTGGCCCCTTTGGTGGCCTTGACTAAGAAAGGTGCTAATCCCAAAGCCTGGTCTACTGAGACATCTCAGGCTTTTGAGGCAGTAAAAAGACACTTTTCAACTGCTCCCGTTCTTCAAAGACCCGATGAGAATAAGCCCTTCCTCTTAGAGGTTGATGCCTCTTCAGTGGGTGCTGGTGCGGTCTTGTATCAAAAGAACGGTGCAGGTAGAAAAAGGCCGTGTTTCTTCTTTGCTAAAACCTTTTCACCGGCAGAGAGAAACTATACCATTGGGGATAGGGAACTGCTCGCCTTGAGATTAGCCTTGGAGGAGTGGCGTCACTTGCTGGAAGGAGCGAAACATCCTTTCCAGGTCTATACAGACCATAAGAATCTGACGTACTTACAAACCGCTCAGCGTCTGAATCCTCGCCAAGCCCGCTGGTCCTTGTTTTTCTCCCGCTTTCACTTCTCCATCAACTATCTGTCTGGGAGTAAGAATAACAAGGCAGACGCCCTGTCTCGCTCTATGCTTTCTACCCAGGAAGAGATTGACGAACCTCGTCTTATCCTTCCCTCCAGGGTTTTTCATACGCTCTCCCCTGTGACGTTAGACCAAATCCCACCGGGCAAGACCTTTGTTCCGCCTGATCGACAGAATGATATACTGTCATGGGCCCACACCTCAAAGGTGGGTGGGCATTTTGGTATTAGGCGGACACGAGAGTTACTGGAGAGGTGGTATTGGTGGCCACACTTAGCCAGCCACGTCAAGAGATATGTCGGTTCCTGCTACTCGTGTGCTCGCAACCGTCCATTACGGCAGAGACCGGCTGGGCTCTTGCATCCTTTACCAGTGCCAGATAGACCATGGGAGGTGGTAGGCATGGACTTTGTGGGTGATCTTCCATGTTCACAGGGACATAGATTTGTGTGGGTCATTACGGACCATTTCTCCCGGATGGTTCATCTCGTACCGTTATCCAGAATCCCATCTTCCAGGGTACTAGCCAAACTATTCCTCAAGCATGTCTTTAGGCTTCACGGGATGCCAGATCGTATCATTTGTGATAGAGGCCCGCAATTTACTTCCCGTTTCTGGCGAGATCTTTGTAGCCTTCTGCAAATTGAGTTGAATCTCTCTTCGGCATACCATCAGGAGACTAATGGTTTGGTTGAACGTACCAATCAATCTATGATTATATACCTTCGACACTTTGTTGCTGAGAACCACGATAACTGGTCCTCCCTCCTACCCTGGGCAGAATTTGCCCTTAACAATTCGCTGGCTGAGGCCACTGGGCAGACACCGTTCGTACTCAATAATGGGCAACACCCTAGGGTACCAGTACCGTTTCCCGCTGCTGCACCTCCTCCTCTTGTGGCCGACTGGGCAACTAATGCCAGAGAGGTTTGGGATCGGACTCAAGAGTCGATCCAAGCAGCTAAGGACCGTATGAAGACGGTGTCCGATCGGTTTCGTCGCCCGGCTCCTGTCTTTTCTCCAGGGGACTTTGTGTGGCTCTCTGCAAAACACGTGAAACTTAGAGTGAGCTCTGTCAAATTTGCTCCTCGCTTCCTGGGTCCTTATGAGGTTCTTCGACAGGTAAATCCTGTAGTCTATCAATTGAAGTTACCTGTCCATCTTAGGATTCATGACAAATTCCATGTCTCACTGCTAAAGCCGGCTATTTTACCTCACGCTCGTGAAGTGCACTCTCCTGCCTCTGATTCCTCTCGCTCTAGCTATGAGGTATGAGCCATAGTTGGTTCTAAGATGGTTAGAGGGCACAGGTTATTCTTGATAGATTGGGAGGGCTATGGCCCGGAACATCGCTCTTGGGAGCCTGAGGAGGCTGTCCATGCTCCCGACTTAGTTGCCGATTACCTGCGTCGCCGGGAGGGGGGCCCTTGAGGGGGAGGTACTGTTACGGTTGCTGCGAGCACTGGAGACTATGTCCAGATTTCTTGCTACTGCACATGTGCGAGCGCTGGAGACTAAGTCCAGATTTCATGCTACTGCACATGTGCGAGCGCTGGAGACTAAGTCCAGATTTCTTGCTACTGCACATGTGCGAGCGCTGGAGACTAAGTCCATATTTCTTGCTACTGCACATGTGCGAGCGCCGGAGACTAAGTCCAATCTTGGAGCCATTGCACATGTGCGGGTGACATCATCGCTGACACGAGGTCACATGTCTCTGACACCTTCTATGCCGATTGGTCGCTGGTCATGTGCTTGTGACGTCTTGCTCGGTGATAGGCCAGCATGACGTCACTCCTGTCATTCTGGCAGCGGATTGGCTCTGGTGTCCTCCATCTTGGATGAGGCACAGAGTCTATATAAGACCCTGACACACGCCGCATGGTGCTCAGTCCTCTTGGTTCATGCATATGAGTAGACGCTCTGTGCGCGTTCCTCTAGGCATTCCTCTGTCTGTGCTAGGTGAGCGCTACCGGCAGGGTAGCGTTCTTATACCTTACAGCTTCGGCTGCTGTCCGTATCCTTACCTCTTAGGGGAGCGGACATAGGCAGGTGCCTGAGGCACATGGTCTGGCTGGGCCTTGTGATTCTACTTGTAGGTGGACGTTGCCGCTAGGGTAACGTTCCTTATACTGCGTCTGGCAGTTGTTCGTATCCTCGCACACTAGGGGAGCGAACAGAGGTAGGAGCTTTGTGCGGCTTACGCTGCTGTTCGTCTCTTTTGCACCACTAGAAGAGTGGACCTAGGCAGGTGCCATATCTAGTGGTTCGTTTCCTCTCACACTAGTGGAGCGAACGCAGGTAGGAGCTTTGTGCGGCTTACGCTGCTGTTCGTCTCTTTTGCACCACTAGAAGAGCGGACCTAGGCAGGTGCCATATCTAGTGGTTCGTGTCCTCGCACACTAGTGGAGCGAACGCAGGTAGGAGCTTTGTGCGGCTTACGCTGCTGTTCGTCTCTTTTGCACCACTAGAAGAGCGGACCTAGGTAGGTGCCATTTCGCACACATTGCCTTTGTCTCTGTGATTATTAACAGAGATCATTCCACACACCCTCCAAGTAAGGGAGGAATTGCTTTACTTACTTATTATATTCTTCTGTGAGTTAACAGAGGTATTGCACTCTGCCATAGTCTGCAGCAAAGTCTTTGCACGGTGGACCCTGACTGTCTGATACTCCTTTCTGTTATTATCAGACAGCCCCCCGTAACACCGTCCTTACAATATATCGCACTCTGGGCTGTCCACAGTTTCTCTCACTCAGTTTGTAAGGTCACAGAACCACTATAAAAGTCATAGCCACAATATCTTGTACTGATTTCAGGCCACATTACTTCACCTGAGGCAGTTGCATGGCCGACATGTTGAGTTGGTGATAGCACTTCTTGTTTCAGACTGGTGAGAAGCTCCTGGGTAAACAAGATCTCAGAACTTCACCGAAACTCCATTGTGCTACAAAATATTTAGTGGGTTGAAAGTGTCACTGTACACGGAAAGGAATCCAAATAATAGATAATAATGGCGTGCATGGTGAGCTGTCCCTAGTGGCAACAAGTTTTTTTGGCCTTTTTAACTTTTTTCCAAAACCCTTGGGCGTCTAAAGACGTTTCTGAACTGTGCGGTTTTATGGTATTTACCGTATGCTACTTGTGAACATGGTCTCAATGTAATGTTTTTATTAATTTTTTTGTGGATGTATCAGAGAAAAATAATTAATCATGCCATATCTTTGCACCATTTACCAATCACCATAAATAATCTGATCGTTGTGTTGTTCGGGTCATTACGATTACAGGGACACCAAATATGTCCATGTTATTTGCAAATTTGTGATATTTATTTATATATTTATTTATTTATATATTTATTTATTTTTTAAAGTGAATAAAAATTATATTACAGCATTTTTTTTAGATTATTTTTTAGTAATTTTATTAGAAGAAAGAAAAATTCTCATTTATTCTCCCTCTAGAATACAGGTACATTGAATTACACTGCTATATACAATGTATCTGTATGTACCAGTATAATCTGCCTGTGGCGTCAGAGGCTGCCCTGTCCAGGTTGAGCATTATTTTAGGGGTCTCCGCACTGAACTGCTGCTTGTCCTTCCCTTATTGCTGAGCAAAGTGATCATATTTTGTTTTCCTGCAGTGACCACTAGGGGGATCTCAATGTAAACATATTTATAAAGCACCAAATGAGTTCAGTGTAAATGTCACAAGTGTGTCACGGTTGACAGACAGTCCCATGATGTCCGGCTGTAGAAGGTCGCAGTGTTTGGCTACACAAACTGCTCCCTGACATTCTATTCCTCCTGCTGTGGTGTAAATCTTATCCTATGTATCTTCTGTGATTGGGGTTAATCCCTTTCCTTTTAGGACCCTGGGGATATCCTCACCTTTCAGCTGTTAATCATGATCACTCCTTTAGTGTCCTTAAATACCCACATTTCCCCTTTGTGTTTGCTGGTGACGTAATTATATTGTTGTACAGGCCTTGGATGCAAACAGTCGGCTTGTATTCATCTGAAGAAACATTGTCATTTGTTGCAGTTCCTCTCCCTGAGTCTTCTTGGGGTTAAGTTATTTGTTCACTTCCCCCTGTTTGTGCTCCTCTTGTCTTCTTGTGGGGTTGACTAAGTGCTCATCCCATCCATTCCTTACCTAGGACTCAGTTCAGGGTCAGCCAGGTCGGCGCATAGGTACAGATTCTATCTAGGGTATTTAGGAGAACCAAGGGCCAGTAGAAGGTTTGGTCAGGGGTCACCATCTCCCCCTTCCCTAGACACAGGGTTTCCCTTCCCTGTTGCCATATGTGTGGTACTTCCTCATACCTAGCATGACCGTAAAGCGTTCCAAAATTGTAATTTTTCAACTATTTTATTAGGACCAATAGTGGTCCCTGTGCCTTTTACTCTGCTATCTCCATCAATCCCATAAACAATGAAAGTTTTATGTACCCATCATTTTTTTTTCTGATACTGATCTGTGCCTGGTTCTGCATCTTTGTAATATCCAAGTGAAAAGGATTAAGATGCAGCACCAGGCACAGAAACAATAAAGGTGCATGGATCTTGCTAGAGTGCTGTGGTCCCTTCATTCTGTAATGGGTGCTGGCAATGAGACACCAAAAATATTTTTTACAAAGCCAAGTGTTTTCTTTCTTTTCTAAGGAAGGGCCATACATGTTAAAGTATAATACCCCATTAATTACGACAAGTTGGCATATATGAATTGTTGTTTCTACTCCTTTTTGGCTCCGCGGCCTTTGCCATGGGTGTAGGCTGGAAATGTTTTGGCCATCTTAGGCTTTGTTTACTCGGTGAGAAGCCGACAGGACTCGGCTAGTCTTGTTTTTTTTTCAGTAGCTGATGAATAGTTTGCAGATGAAGGCAAGAAATGGATATCAGCGAAGATCAATGTCTCCTGGACCGGCTGTTTGAGACTATTACACACCAATTAATGGGTAGCAGATAAAAGGCTTGGCTACCAGCACAGTTTCCTATCAGGTGTCCTAATGAGAACAAATAACATACAGTTTCATTACTTGACGGACAATGGCTGGCAGGGCGCTCCGGCTTGGCAAGTCTAATGATGCATTAACATAATGAAGTTATGTGAAGCGTGTAAAGTTTCCGGCAGGATTATCGCGGGCTTTATGTGTGGTGTATTGCCTGATGCACTGTGACACATAAGCTTCCCCCACAGTTGTCACGTCTTATCATGGTCTCTTCATCAGGTGTGGACTGTGGAAGGGGCAGATGATTATATTTGACACTTCAGCAATTATCACCCCGTTGGGGCTTCTCTTGTGTCCCGAGATGTCCAGCTTGTCTTCAAGAGCTTATTGTACTTGGATCATTATTGAGTGTTGAGTCAGTGGCCGCCGAGCAGAATGAGGCATGACTGCAAACCTCCGACCACCTGCTCTACTCGGTGGGTGCATGGTCTTAGCCTTGGACCTAAAGTCAATAGATCATCTAAGTACAGCTTGTAATATCACTAATGCCTATAGATCTAATTGGCCATCTATGCGCTATGTGGGAAGGGGCATGATTACTGACTTTGTGGCCTCATTGCAAAACTTGTAATAGAGCCAACTCCACCATGAATACCACCTCCTTGGCAGCAGGTTTACAACATGAATGTTGTTGTTTCCCTAATGCAAAGAGTAATGCACATAGTGATGCGACCAACTTGAATAATACAATAATGGTATAATGCACACTATCTATATATATAATTGCCTTATTCTGTCTGTCTGTCATGCTCCAAAATTGTGTCACCGTGACATGTCCTTACGGTGACACAAAGCTGATTGGCCGCTGGGTTCGCCATAGCCCCGCCCCCCCACACGGATTGGCCTCTCGCCCCGGCTCTCTGTAGGCCCCGCCCCCCTCACGCAATACACGCTCGCTCTGGCCCAACTGACACGGGGCTCCGATTCCCAGGTGAGTACACACACACACATCAGATCACACTCACTCTCACACACACCTCACACATCACATCCACACACTCAAAACATGCTGGGATATCGCTTGCTTCTACACCGGCTCCGTCAGGATCCCGGCAGCGCCAGACATAACCTTGCGATGCTGGGATCTTAACGGAGGCCATGAAAGCTGGTAACCATTATACACATCGGGTAACTAAGGTCCCTTAGTTACCCGATGTGTATCATAGTTACCAGTGTACACCGGCTCACACTCACTCTCACACACATCACACACACCTCACATCGCATCCACACATCAAGGTCCTGCAGCTGCGGAACATACATAACATAACAGCACACACACACACACATAACAGCACACACATACACACACACACAAATCAGATCACACTCACACACACCTCACACATCACATCGCATCCAAATACTCACAACATCCTGGGATATCGCTTGCTTCTCGGCGGCGATATTGTGCTGTGAGCTTCCAGGACCTGCGGGAGGATCACATGGCCAGAAGCATGTGATATCCCCGGATGTTGTGAGTATCAGCGCGTATGTGCAATATCGTCAGTGTCTGTGTGGGTGAGTGGATGCGATCGGTTGTGTGGGTGAGTGGATGCGATCGGTTGTGTGGGTGAGTGGATGCGATCGGGTGTGGGTGAGTGTCGGCAGAGGAGCACGGCGTGCTGGAGGAGGCTGGGAGCAGAGAGGCTGATCTTGGGGAAGGCTGGGAGGGGGAGGCTGATGCTGAGGGAGGCTGGAAGGAGAGAGGCTGAGCAAACGTGCTCCATCCGCCATACTGCGCACTCCCCATCGTGCTGCATCCCCCATGCTGCGCACTCCCAAACGTATTCCATCCGCCATGCTGCGCACTCCCAAACGTGGTCCATCCGCCATGCTGCGCACTCCCAAACGTGGTCCATCCGCCATGCTGCGCACTCCCAAACGTGCTCCATCCGCCATACTGCGCACTCCCAAACGTGCTCCATCCGCCATACTGCGCACTCCCCATCGTGCACTATCCGGCATGCTGCGCACTCCCAAGCGGATGGAGCATGATGGGGGGTGCGCAGCATGGCGGATGGAGCACGTTTGGGAGTGCGCAGCATGGCGGATGGAGCACGTTTGGGAGTGCGCAGCATGACGGATGGAGCACGTTTGGGAGTGCGCAGCATGACGGATGGAGCACGTTTGGGAGTGCGCAGCATGCCGGATGGTGCACGATGGGGAGTGCGCAGTATGGCGGATGGAGCACGTTTGGGAGTGCGCAGTATGGCGGATGGAGCACGTTTGGGAGTGCGCAGCATGGCGGATGGAGCACGTTTGGGAGTGCGCAGCATGGCGGATGGACCACGTTTGGGAGTGCGCAGCATGGCGGATGGAGCACGTTTGGGAGTGCGCAGCATGGCGGATGGAGCACGTTTGGGAGTGCGCAGCATGGCGGATGGAGCACGTTTGGGAGTGCGCAGCATGGCGGATGGAGCACGTTTGGGAGTGCGCAGCATGCCAGATGGTGCACGATGGGGAGTGCGCAGTATGGCGGATGGAGCACGTTTGGGAGTGCGCAGCATGGCGGATGGAGCACGTTTGGGAGTGCGCAGCATGGCGGATGGACCACGTTTGGGAGTGCGCAGCATGGCGGATGGAGCACGTTTGGGAGTGCGCAGCATGGCGGATGGAGCACGTTTGGGAGTGCGCAGCATGGCGGGTGGAGCACGTTTGGGAGTGCGCAGCATGGCGGATGGAGCATGATAGGGGGTGCGCAGCATGGCGGATGGAGCACGTTTGGGAGTGCGCAGCATGGCGGATGGAGCACGTTTGGGAGTGTGCAGCATGGCGGATAGAGCACGATGGGGAGTGCGCAGCATGGCGGATGGAGCACGTTTGGGAGTGCGCAGCATGGGGGATGCAGCACGATGGGGAGTGCGCAGTATGGCGGATGGAGCACGTTTGGGAGTGCGCAGCATGGCGGATGGACCACGTTTGGGAGTGCGCAGCATGGCGGATGGAGCACGTTTGGGAGTGCGCAGCATGGGGGATGCAGCACGATGGGGAGTGCGCAGTATGGCGGATGGAGCACGTTTGGGAGTGCGCAGCATGGCGGATGGACCACGTTTGGGAGTGCGCAGCATGACGGATGGAGCACGTTTGGGAGTGCGCAGCATGCCGGATGGTGCACGATGGGGAGTGCGCAGTATGGCGGATGGAGCACGTTTGGGAGTGCGCAGTATGGCGGATGGAGCACGTTTGGGAGTGCGCAGCATGGCGGATGGAGCACGTTTGGGAGTGCGCAGCATGGCGGATGGACCACGTTTGGGAGTGCGCAGCATGGCGGATGGAGCACGTTTGGGAGTGCGCAGCATGGCGGATGGACCACGTTTGGGAGTGCGCAGCATGGCGGATGGAGCACGTTTGGGAGTGCGCAGCATGCCGGATGGAGCACGTTTGGGAGTGCGCAGTATGGCGGATGGACCACGTTTGGGAGTGCGCAGCATGGCGGATGGAGCACGTTTGGGAGTGCGCAGCATGGGGGATGCAGCACGATGGGGAGTGCGCAGTATGGCGGATGGAGCACGTTTGGGAGTGCGCAGCATGGCGGATGGACCACGTTTGGGAGTGCGCAGCATGACGGATGGAGCACGTTTGGGAGTGCGCAGCATGCCGGATGGTGCACGATGGGGAGTGCGCAGTATGGCGGATGGAGCACGTTTGGGAGTGCGCAGTATGGCGGATGGAGCACGTTTGGGAGTGCGCAGCATGGCGGATGGAGCACGTTTGGGAGTGCGCAGCATGGCGGATGGACCACGTTTGGGAGTGCGCAGCATGGCGGATGGAGCACGTTTGGGAGTGCACAGCATGGCGGATGGACCACGTTTGGGAGTGCGCAGCATGGCGGATGGAGCACGTTTGGGAGTGCGCAGCATGGCGGATGGAGCACGTTTGGGAGTGCGCAGCATGCCGGATGGTGCACGATGGGGAGTGCGCAGTATGGCGGATGGAGCACGTTTGGGAGTGCGCAGCATGGCGGATGGACCATGTTTGGGAGTGCGCAGCATGGCGGATGGAGCACGTTTGGGAGTGCGCAGCATGGCGGATGGAGCACGTTTGGGAGTGCGCAGCATGGCGGGTGGAGCACGTTTGGGAGTGCGCAGCATGGCGGATGGAGCATGATAGGGGGTGCGCAGCATGGCGGATGGAGCACGTTTGGGAGTGCGCAGCATGGCGGATGGAGCACGTTTGGGAGTGTGCAGCATGGCGGATAGAGCACGATGGGGAGTGCGCAGCATGGCGGATGGAGCACGTTTGGGAGTGCGCAGCATGGGGGATGCAGCACGATGGGGAGTGCGCAGTATGGCGGATGGAGCACGTTTGGGAGTGCGCAGCATGGCGGATGGACCACGTTTGGGAGTGCGCAGCATGGCGGATGGAGCACGTTTGGGAGTGCGCAGCATGAGGGATGCAGCACGATGGGGGGTGCGCAGCATGGGGGATGGAGCACGATGGGAGGTGCACACCTCCCCCCAACACACACACACACGCGCACTGCACAACACACACACACTAGGAATCACAAACAACGCCCTACACAGACACCCACACACACAGACAACGCTGCACACACAAATATACGCACATACTGCACAACACACACATTGCTCAAAACATACCTCCCCCCAAAACACACCACACCCACACAAACCGCACAACACACACACACAACGCTACAGACACACAGCGCTCCACAAACAACGCAACACACATACAACACCGCTCTCACCCCCCGCGACACTCAGAACATGTACAGCGCCCTACACAAACACTTAGTAACTACACACAACAACATCTATATATATATATAACAAAAATCATACATGAACTACACAATACGTAAATTCTAGAATACCCGATGCGTAGAATCGGGCCACCTTCTAGTGATCTTATAATAGTGGTATAATGCACACTGTGATGTTACAATAGTGGTATAATGCACACTGTCATGTTACAATAGTGGAATAATGCACACAGTGATGTCTTAATAGTGGAGTAAGGCACACAGTGATGCTTAATAGTGGAATAATTCACACAGTGATGTCACAATAGTGTAAATAATGCACACAGTAATGTCATAATAGTGGGGAAAGAGAGTAAGTGATATCACAATAATGGGAAAATACACAGAGTGATGTCACAATAGTGGAATAATGCACACAGTAATGTCATATTAGTGGAAAAATGGAGTCAGTGATATCACAATAGTGGAATAATGCACACAGTGATATCATAATAGTGGAATAATGCACACAGTGATATCATAATAGTGGAATAATGCACACAGTGATATCATAATAGTGGAATAATGCACACAGTGATGTCAATGTAGTGGCAGATGTAGATATAATAGGGATCTCTGACTGGTCTGCAGCTGCACATGCACAGAAGCTGCCATGCGCTACACTTGACTATTTTTCCAACTCCAAGAATGACTGTTGACTTTTAGGTCATGTTTACACGTTATTTTTATGCCTTTTTTAGCCTTAGATAACAATGTTTACATCTCCTATCAGGGGTTTAATAGTTAATTGATCACTGTATGTTACATCTTTTTGGTGGATATAGGAAGAAATTAAGAGGGAACAGTAACTGGCACATGGCAGGCTGTGCGCGCTGCTGTCTTCTGTGCCATCACTAATAATTATGGCCTGTAGAATACAAAAAGAAGCAAAGCAGTAAAAAAAAGGTTGAGCAAAAAAGTTGCAAACATCAGAAAAAAATTGGTCGTATCTTATTTGTGCACCGGTTACAAGGTCACTTGAGACGTTTTACCCACAGAGAAATATTTCATGTTGCGGTCACATGAAAAGTCTTTGCTTATCTCCAGTCGCTGCTGATTCTCTGCATTGCGAGGCCAGATTATCACTGACCATTAAGTAAAATAACTCTGTAGAGTCATCCATTCTGCTTCTTGATCTACATTCTGGTCCCTCTGTCGTTCTGTACGGGTTCTTGTTGATCCACGTGCTCGGAGCTGTGAGCGTGACTACATTTACACGGGCTGAGCAAATACTTCACTTCCTGTTTTGAGAACCTTGAAACCACAAATGACCGACTTCTTAAAGATAAATCTGAATTGTTTTCTAAAGGGAATAAGTAAAAGAATGTGCATAAGGTGAAACTTCTTCTTCTATTTTGCTTTTACTAGAAAAATGGTTCCGCTGACTTCAGCAGGTGAAATGTGAGCACAACGTGTGTGTCACGCGGTGTCTGACTCAAAACCTGCCAAATGTAAGAACTACTTGTGACAGACACTCCACATGATGCTGCTTTTGAGTTGCACAGACAGGCTCGAGTGTCGACTAGCTGTGCTCTTATTAGTAATCAGGCTTGCAGGAGTTAATTTCTGCTAGCCTGTGGATTGCTGCTGGAGTCACATGTTGCAGGAGACCTATCACAGTTGCTTCCACCCTTTTTAATATGGTGGAGCTTGTTCTCCCATGCCGATGATAGCTTTATGCGATCCCAGTCCTTGGGCTTTGATATCCAGTTGCTGGTGAACTTCTGTGTGCTCTTTGGTGTGTTGTCTGATTACTTCCTTCCAGACTTTAGTTTCCGGATCATGTATTGTCTATAACCCTGTGAGTGATCCCTGTGAGTTTGAGTTTTGGTTTCTCCCCCCGTCTGTTTATTTATGTGGAATTAACCACTCCTGTCCCAGCCCTCTCCTTGGTGGAGGGAGGAGGGCCACTAGACCAGGATTGTCCAGGAGCTAGGGTTAGGAAAGTGGCCCAAACATCATCACCATCAGATGTATCTTTGGGATCATAGTAAGCAAGGGTTCCCCTCTCCCGAGGGCCAGTTTAGGCTCCCTTGTTCTTAGCGATCCTGTCACACACCATGACAGTGTGCAATATCTTTGCTGTTAGAAATGAGTGAATCTTTTGAAATTCCAATTTGCCAGATTGACCATATATATGCAGAAATCTAAAGTACTGCAAAACATTAATTTGCCCTCAAAACCATTTATGGCAATTCTCTTTTCCTCACACAGTAATCTTCTCTACTGTTGTTCTCCCATACACTATATGTACCTTTTCTTCATTGTATATAGCTTTCTCTCTCTATTTTTAGAGATTAGCTGTGAGCTATGATGTTGTCTCATTGTCCAGATTCACCAGAAAGTGGCTGATACATTCCCTGCTTTTGCTTTTATACAGGCTACAATAGCCCTTCCTGATTGGCTGTGTCTGTGCTATAACATATGATGTGACAGCTGCAACACATTATAAGGAAGTATATCCAAGATAATGTGATCCTTCAATGGCTTATAAAATCTCCTGCAATGTATAAGATGGGGGCAGCTATTTTTTCAAATTTGAGTGTAACGAATCACAAATTATTCAAATTCACTAAGTTCAGTGAATTCCAAAATTTTGATGAAGCCTCCACCACATCTTTTAATCTTTTAGAGAGACAAAGATTCAAACATACTTTCTGTAGAGAGATAAGATCTCTGTACTTGATGTAGAAAGGCCTAGGCTTAGTGTAGGGAGACAAAGACCCACCCTCACTTAGTGTAGGGAGACAACGACCCACCCTCACTTCGTGTAGGGAGACAACGACCCACCCTCACTTAGTGTAGGGAGCAAAGACCCACCCTCACTTCCTGTTGAAAGACAAACACCAGCCCTCACTTCATACTGAGAAATAAAAACCCACCGTCACTTCCTGAAGAGCGATAAAGACCTGTCCCCATTTCCTGTATAGACTTAAACCCTCCACACTTCTAGTAGAGAGACAAATTCATCCTCACATTCAGTAGAGAGAAAAATACCTTCTCACACTTGATGTAAAGGAATAGCGATCCACCTACACTTACTGTAGAGTTATAAAGATCCACACTCACTTCCTGTACAGGGACAAAGAACCACACTCACTTCCTGTATAGGGACAAAGAACCACACTCACTTCCTGTACAGGGACAAAGAACCACACTCACTTCCTGTACAGGGACAGAGTACCACTCTCACTTCCAGTAGAGTGACCTTGATCTACCCTCACTTAATGTAGAGTAATAATGATCCAATGTCACTTGCTGTAGAAAGATAAAGACCCTCCTCACTTTTTGAAGAAAGATAAAGACCTGCCCCCATATTCTCTACGACAACAAAGCCTCCCCTCTTCCTATAGGGAGACAAAGACCCACCGCCACTCCCTGTAGAAAGACAAATATCTGCCCTTGTGGCGCCCCAGGACCTGGTCGCCACAACAGCATTGCCCTCCCAAAAGGGTTAATGCTGAGCCTGGAGGTAATTGGGAGATCTATTGGCCAGTAAGTTAACACTCAACACAGTTCTCCCTCCGGCCAGCAGGGGGAGCTCTGAACCTGGAACTTCAGGGAGCATTCCTTAAGTCTGGCTGGAAGGAGGAAGTGGTAGTTAGTCTGGAGACAGGAGTGAAAGAGTGCAGACGCAGAGTAGTGCTGCCTTGTAAACTGGGGCCTAGAGCTGGGATAGCTTGGCCCAGTGAAGCAAGGGGAGCAGAGAGGCACAGCAGGGACTCGGACATCGGAGTCTGTAGTTGCCAGGGCATAAAATCCATCCCTGGTAGCTGAATCCGGAGGGCAGGAGAGCTGTAAGCCCCCTGTCCCAGAAGCAATCTGAAGGTACAGCTGCATCCCAAGGGCCCGGTGTAGACTCCAGCAGAGAAGCACCAGAGAGGGCCTGCGCAGTCTACCACACAGAAAAGGGGACGAACAACAAGTCCCAGCAGCAAGAGGGCAATTGCAAACCCCAAAGTGCAGTGTCCTAATACAGCAGAGAAAGATTAAGGAGTAGGCCTCATACTCAACTGGCCAAAGATCACCCCAGGCACTTCCAGGCCGGCCGGATCATCTTTACCATCTGTGACGGTCTCCCTGGACTAAGTTTCTGCCGAGTAAAAGAGGAGAAGGTAAAGAGACTACTGTTTGTGCCTGTTTCTTTCATTGCTGGTCGGCCCTGCACCGTGTTAGTCACGCAGCACCATAGACTTCCACAAACACCAACCGTGCCCCGGGCATTGCTCCACCTGTGGGGAGCAGTACTACCATTGCTGCCATAACATCATCCCGGAGGCCTCACACAGCAGCGGCGGCTTAGTAGCCGCATACCACAGGTGGCGTCACGAACACAAACTTTAATTCAAGCCACATATTCAACTGACACCCACCAGGGCCACGGAGCCGGGCCCAGCCACCACTGACTACCACCGGACTAGTCCGGTCCGGCACCGGGTGTCCCATAGCCCTGGGGTGGGCGAGTCAACTTTGGCGTCACGAACAGGATTTCGTGCCCGGTCACACCGGGTACTGTGCGCCTGAAGAACTGTGTAAAAGACTGTGTACTGGTTGTAAATTGCCGCCGCCATTAGCCGCGCCGAGCGCAGGAAGAAGGGGGGCGTGCCTGACAAAGAGCGCGAAGGGAGCGCGCCATCAGAGCAGAGCGCTGTTAACCCCGCGCGACCCGGAAGAAAATTTGAAAAGTGAACGGAGCCTGGTAAGGTTCACTAAGGGGGAGGAAGATGTCCGACTCCGAGGGAGAGCAGGTGGCTGCCATCGCCCAGGGCGCCGCAGCACCGGCCGAAGTAGTCCCAGTCGCCGTCGCCCCAACCCCCACTGTAGCGCCGGTAATGCCGATCACCATGCCGTACATACCAGGAGCAGAATGGCTGCCGCAGTACTCCGGGGAGTCCCATACCTTGAGTGACTTCAGAGAAAGCCTGCACAGCTTGTTCCGGGTGTATCCTCTGACTGAGAGCCAGAAGGTGGGCATAGTAATGGGACAGCTAGCCGGCGCAGCCCAGCGTGAAGCGAAGTCCTGGCCTGATACAGATAAAGGGACAGCAGCCCAGATACTGGCCAAGCTAAAGAGTACTTTTGACACCCGCACCGCAGCAGAGATAAAGATGAGATTCTTTGGGTGCAAGCAACGGGCCACGGACAGCATAAGGGACTATGCCTTAAACTTGCAGGAGGCCCTGAAAGCAGTTAAACAGGTGGACTCAGAGAGTGTACGTGAAGAAGACAAACTCCTAACTGAGCAGTTCATAGAGGGGCTCCTGTCAGATGCCCACAGGACCCAGCTGCGTATCCTGGTCCTGCAGAACCCTGCTCTGGACTTTGCCAAGTTTAAGGACCAGGCCATCAGGGTACTGAGAGAATCTACACCGAATGACCCAGTACCCCTCCGGCCTCTTGCTATCACGTACCCCGGGGTGGTGCCTGCAACACGAGCCACTGCAGGGGCTGAGGCGCAGTCCCTGGATAAGGATCCCACTGCAGAGCTCAGACAGCAGTTCCAGGAGCTGACCAAGACTGTGGCTGCCCTTGCCAAGACCGTGCAGTCTCTACAAATGACCCCCTCGCCTGCAAAAATCGAGTTGGCCTCCAGCCCAGAAGACGTCCCATGGATGCGACAGAGGAGGATTCCGCCGACCTGAGGCAGAGACACAGACCGGTATGATTCAACAGGACAACCGATCTGCCGCCACTGCAACCAGGCGGGCCACATTGCACGACGCTGTCCTTTAAACGGGCCGAGCCTGGGGCCAGGAGCCAACCCCCAGGTGTGAGGAAGCCCGGCTCAAACCCCAGCCGCAGCAAGTATGTGGGAGGACGCCCGGTCCTTCCCATTGTGCTGGATGGGATCCCTTTGAATGCCCTCCTGGATACGGGGTCCCAGGTAACAACCATCCCCCACAAACTGTACAAAAGATATTGGGCTGATTCAGACATTGACCATGGCCCAGATGATGATTTAACGATTGTGGCCAGTAATGGTCAGCCCTTACCTCAAATTGGGTACAAAGAAGTAACCATTAAAGTGGGGCGGGTGGAATTGCCATGTCAGGGGATGATAATTGTAGATATAGATCGCAAAGAATCTGACCCACTGCTAACCCTTGGTACAAATGTGATAGAAAATTGTATTGCCGAAGTGATAATTTTGTTGCAACAGGCGTCTGAAACTGCCAGCTCCGGGCAGCAGCGTGTCCTACAGAGGGAGATCAGAGCCCTGATGAGGAGGCAGCAAGTAGAGCTAGCCGGAGGAGAAATTGGCAGTGTGAGAGTAAGTGACCCCCTCCCCATTGTAATACCCCCAAGAAGTGAAATGTTGATATGGTGTCGGGCAGCAATAGGCCTCAAGGGTCAGGATTACCATGCCTTGGTAGAACCAGTGTATTCAGACAGTAGGCCTGGAGTCCTGATAGCCAGAGGGGTAGCGGACGTCCGCAAGGGGAGAGTGCCCGTCCGTGTCCTGAATTGTGGGGAGGAGGAGGCCAAATTGCCCCGGTACGCCACTGTAGCAAAACTGTACACTGTCAGTAACAATACCATTAAAGCAGTGGAACCCTTGATCCCGTCCGACCAGGCGGAAGACAATGGCTCCAAGGGGCAGCCGGAAGACTGGTGCCAAAAATTACATGTAGGCACCGACTCCACCCCCTCGCACCAAAAGCATGGGGTTTACCGGGTGGTACAGGAGTACGAGCGGGTCTTCAGCAAACACCCCCTAGATTTTGGGCAGGTGAAAGGGGTTAAACATCAAATCCCCACGGGTGATCATCATCCCATTAAAGAGAGATACCGCCCTGTACCCCCCGCACAGTATCAGTGTGCCAAGGAAATGTTACGGGAAATGAAGGAGGCTGGGGTTATCAGAGATAGTTGTAGCCCCTGGGCAGCTCCACTAGTGCTCGTAAAGAAAAAAGATGGTACAATGAGAATGTGTGTAGATTACAGGCAAATTAACCGCATTACACATAAAGATGCTTATCCACTGCCCAGAATAGAGGAGTCACTAACAGCCTTAAAGTCAGCTAACTATTTCTCCACCTTGGATCTCACCAGTGGGTATTGGCAGGTTCCCGTGGCAGAGGCGGACAAGGAGAAGACTGCATTCACGACACCAATGGGCCTCTGTGAGTTCAATTGTATGCCATTCGGGCTCTGCAACGCCCCAGGGACATTCCAAAGGTTGATGGAGTGCTGCTTGGGCCACCACAACTTTGAAACCGTGCTGTTGTACCTGGATGACGTAATAGTCTACTCCAAGACTTATGAGGACCACCTGAAGCACTTAGCAGAAGTGTTTGAATCCTTGTCGAAATATGGCCTGAAGATCAAGCCGTCCAAATGTCACCTCTTGAAGCCAAAGGTACAGTACCTGGGTCATGTGGTCAGCGCAGAAGGTGTGGCACCTGATCCGGAGAAAGTCACTGTAATCAAGGACTGGCCAAGACCCACCACAGTGAAGGAGGTGCGGCAGTTCCTTGGACTGGTGGGCTACTACCGAAGGTTCATTGATGGTTTCACCAAGATAGCAGCGCCCCTTCAAGATCTCCTGGTGGGCCAGCCAAAGCAGGCTAAGAAGCAGAGCCCTCCATTTGAATGGAGCAGCCAACTGGAAACATCCTTTGTCCGGCTGAAAGGGGCTCTCACGGGAGAAGAAATTCTGGCCTACCCTGACTACAGCCAACCGTTTGTACTGTATACAGACGCCAGCAACGTGGGACTGGGAGCAGTTCTGTCCCAGGTACAGGGAGGCAGAGAGAGGGTGATAGCGTACGCCAGTAGGAAACTTCGGCCCACAGAAAGGAATCCAGAAAACTACAGTTCCTTCAAGCTAGAGTTCCTCGCTATTGTTTGGGCAGTGACTGAACGCTTCAAGCACTATCTGGCATCGGCCAAGTTCACCATCTTCACGGACAACAATCCGTTGACACACCTGGCAACAGCCAAGTTAGGTGCGATGGAACAGCGATGGATGGCCCGGCTGTCTAACTTTGACTTTACCATCAAGTATCGGGCTGGCAAGAAGAATAACAATGCTGATGCGCTGTCCAGAATGCCTCACTTGCCCGAGTCTGGAGAAGACATGGATGAACTCGAAGAGATAGAGTTACCGGCTTTCCATCACCAAGGTGTGTCCCAGTGTGAGCATGCTGTGGGAGTGAAGCGCTCAAGCCAGCACGGGGTCTCGGTCAACCCCTTACTCCACCATAATTGGGAAGAAACACAGAACGGTGACCCGGCCGTGCGATTGGTCAAAGAGAAGCTAGCGCAAGCTGAGACCCATCTTGGCCCAGACGCTCCAGAGGAAGCCCAGCAGCTGTGGAAGGAGAGGGGACGACTGTTCACCTACCAAGGCAAGCTCTGCAAGAGATATGTCAACTATCGAACAAATGAACTTGTCTGGCAGATAGTGGTTCCGCAGAGAGATGCTCCAATGGTCCTAGCAGCGTATCATGATAACGCAGGACACTTCGGGTGGAAGACGTTGGAGGCCCTACTCCGTGATCGGTTCTATTGGGTGCACATGAGAAAGATGATCGAGAAGTGGTGCCGAGACTGTGGCCCGTGTAACCTGAGGCGGAAAGACGATGCCAGGCAAAGGTCTCCCTTGCAGCCAATTGTCACAAAGCAGCCCCTGGAGTTGGTGGCCCTGGACCACGTGAAGTTAACACCAAGCCGGTCAGGCTATGTGTACGCCCTCACCATTGTGGACCATTACTCTCGTTTCCTGGTAGTAGTGCCTGTGAAGGACCAGACAGCCAGGACAGCAGCTAGAGCGTTCCAGGCATCCTTTTGCCGACCTCACGGCTATCCGGAAAGGGTACTGACTGATCAGGGTCCTGCATTCGAGGCTGAAGTGTTCCAAGAGTTCTGTAACATGTACGGTTGTAAGAAAATCCGAACCACACCGTACCACCCCCAAACCAATGGACTGTGCGAGAAAATGAACCATGTGGTTATTGATATGCTGAAGACCCTACCGCTGGAGGAAAGGAACCAATGGCCAGAAAAGTTGCCAGATCTGGTAGACCTGTACAACCACATCCCAGTGAATTCGACCAACTGCAGCCCCGCTTACCTGATGCGAGCCAGACCAGGCAAGTTGCCTGTAGACTTTGAGATGGGGACTGTGTCGCCTGAGGCGGTTCAAGAAATAGAGGATTGGGATACAGAACGGCAGCAGCGGTACCGTAAGGTCCAGGAGTGCGTAGAGAGGAGCCTGTCTCAAGCAAGAACGAGACAAGAACAGCATTACAATCAAACAGCCCCAGCAACTCCCTTAGCACCTGGAGAACAAGTCCTCAAGAAGAAGCGGAAGGCGCATAAATTGGATGATCAGTGGGAAAGCGAGCCCTACACCATTATCCCCTCCAACTTTGACAATAGTAAGGTATGCCTCATAAGCAAAGATGAAGGCAAGACCTATCAAGCAATTTCCCGAGACCGCCTGAAAGCGTGCCCTGAACGGTGCAGAATCCAAAGAGAAATGGAAGGAGTACAAGGAAGTCCCCAAAGTCAAGAGAAAGAAGGGGAGATGATTCAAACCATCCTTGGAAAGTTCCCCAAAACTTGGACCCGAATAAACAATGCCATAGTGGTACCAGTTTTGACGTTTCCGCAGTTGGTCGAGCCAGAAACGGAAAAGGTTCCGGATCCACCTAAAGAATCGTCCGCTCCAGCACGAGATGACACGCCAGCAGTGGAACAGGAGGATCAACCCCCTGTCAGTGGTGAACCTGTCATACCCTTGGCGACTCTTAGATCACAAAGGCAACCATCACGCTTACCTATGGGGGTTAGGCCCACCTGTAGTGCTGAGATAGAAGACGCACCACGTAGTCAGGGGCAAACACCAGAGCTACGTAGGTCCCAGCGCAGCACTCGGGGACAACCCCCTCTAAGGTATAGGGAGTCAACTGTATAAGGGAAAGAGTACTTATTAGAATGTAAATAGTTATGCAAAATGTCTGTCATGTTGTGTACAAAATGTTTTCTTTTTCTTTGATTGCGAAAATGGACAATTGGGCCACTGGACTATGGGTGGCCAACACCTAAATTGTTCATAGTTAGCACCAGTGTGCTCAACACCCCTGAAGAAAAACCCGTCCGGCGTGTATGGAGTGGGGTCATCAATGCTCTGACGCACGCCCAGAGCCTACGTTGGGGGTTTGAACGCGGCGGGTCCCCCATGGAGCAGTGTAATGGACACCCGGCAGGGAGCCACACTGGACTCTTATAGTAATGTTTAAGGTTGTAACGTTAAAGTATTTGCGCCTCCCATAATGGGATGAAATGTTCTAACATGTCATGTTTGTTTCTACAGTCCGGGAGTACTGAATTTAACTAAGGGGGAGTGTGGCGCCCCAGGACCTGGTCGCCACAACAGCATTGCCCTCCCAAAAGGGTTAATGCTGAGCCTGGAGGTAATTGGGAGATCTATTGGCCAGTAAGTTAACACTCAACACAGTTCTCCCTCCGGCCAGCAGGGGGAGCTCTGAACCTGGAACTTCAGGGAGCATTCCTTAAGTCTGGCTGGAAGGAGGAAGTGGTAGTTAGTCTGGAGACAGGAGTGAAAGAGTGCAGACGCAGAGTAGTGCTGCCTTGTAAACTGGGGCCTAGAGCTGGGATAGCTTGGCCCAGTGAAGCAAGGGGAGCAGAGAGGCACAGCAGGGACTCGGACATCGGAGTCTGTAGTTGCCAGGGCATAAAATCCATCCCTGGTAGCTGAATCCGGAGGGCAGGAGAGCTGTAAGCCCCCTGTCCCAGAAGCAATCTGAAGGTACAGCTGCATCCCAAGGGCCCGGTGTAGACTCCAGCAGAGAAGCACCAGAGAGGGCCTGCGCAGTCTACCACACAGAAAAGGGGACGAACAACAAGTCCCAGCAGCAAGAGGGCAATTGCAAACCCCAAAGTGCAGTGTCCTAATACAGCAGAGAAAGATTAAGGAGTAGGCCTCATACTCAACTGGCCAAAGATCACCCCAGGCACTTCCAGGCCGGCCGGATCATCTTTACCATCTGTGACGGTCTCCCTGGACTAAGTTTCTGCCGAGTAAAAGAGGAGAAGGTAAAGAGACTACTGTTTGTGCCTGTTTCTTTCATTGCTGGTCGGCCCTGCACCGTGTTAGTCACGCAGCACCATAGACTTCCACAAACACCAACCGTGCCCCGGGCATTGCTCCACCTGTGGGGAGCAGTACTACCATTGCTGCCATAACATCATCCCGGAGGCCTCACACAGCAGCGGCGGCTTAGTAGCCGCATACCACAGGTGGCGTCACGAACACAAACTTTAATTCAAGCCACATATTCAACTGACACCCACCAGGGCCACGGAGCCGGGCCCAGCCACCACTGACTACCACCGGACTAGTCCGGTCCGGCACCGGGTGTCCCATAGCCCTGGGGTGGGCGAGTCACCCTCACTTTCTGTAATGAGATAAAGGCCCACCATCACTTGCTGTAGATAGATAAAGATCCTCCTTCACTTCACCTAGAAAGACAAATACCCACTATCACTTCCTGTAGAGGTAGAAAGATCCACCATCACTTCCTGTAGAGAAAGATCTTCCCCCACTTCTGATAGAGAGATACACACCTGCCCCAAGTCCTACATAGATACAAAGCCTCCCCACTTCCTGCAGGCAGACAAAGACCCACCCTGATGTCCTGCAGGCAAAGACCCGCCTCGACGACCTGCAGGGAGACAAAGACCTAGCCTGACTTCCTGTACAAAGACAAATACCCAACCTCACTTCCTGTACACCGTCACTTCCTGTGGAGAGATAAAGACCTGTCGCCATTTCCTTAGAGATACAAAGCTTTATTGTTTTCTGTAGAAAGACATAGATCTGTCCTCACATCCAACAGAGCGATAAAGACCCACTTACACTTCCTGTAGAGGAATAAAGAACTGCCCTCACTTCCTGTAGAGAGACAACGATCCACCTTCACTTCCTGTAGAGTAATAAAAACCTGATGTCACTTCCTGTAGGCAGATAAATATCCTTCATCAAATCCTGTATAGAAATAAAGATCCTCACCACTTCTTGTAGAGAGACAAAGATCCTTCCAAACATCCTGTAGATCAGTGTTTCCCAACTTCAGTCTTCAAGAGCCACCAACAGTGCATATTTTCAGGATTTCCTTAGAATTGCACAAGTGTTGGAATTATTCCCTATGCCAGTGTTCAAATTCGCACCTGTGCAATACTAAGGGAATCCTTAAAACATGAACTGTTGGGGGCTCTTGAGAACTGGATTTGGGGTTCACTGCTGTAGAAAGCTAGAGACCCACTTCATGTAGAGGGACACAGACCCACCTCCACTTATTGAAATCCGTCCCATCTTCTTTGCTGCTAGACATGGATTACACTTGAGAATTGACAGTAGACAGAAAATGTCACAGTAAGGAGTCACTGAGTGCTCAGCATTTTGGAGTGATTGTTGGAGAGTAAAGAAAAATCATCTTTAAGTAAAATGATTTGCAGATTGTCCAGATGTCGCATTATCAATAAAATGAAATTTTATATTGTTTTAAACGACACCGCTAGGGTCACAGAGTCGGGCCCTGCTGCTGTGACCTCCCAGGAGAACTGCTGATTCTGAGTGCCCCAAGGCCCTGGTGGGCGTGTCAGAGAAAGCAAAAAATCTAGTAGAAATCTTCAAGAATGCACAGGGTTAATTTCCTCCTGATTCCTTCAAAATGTGGCTCTCACTGGGGTCTAACCTAAGGAGGGGGTGTTTTGCTTTTTTGCTGCATTTTCTGCAGTGCCTCCAGACTCAGTTACCCCGGTGGTCCTTGCTACACCAGAGACTGTGCTTGTCCACCCTGGCTGTGTCTTCCGCCTTAGCCATCCTAGTGGTCCCAGCCTTTCTAGTGACTCTGCCTGCATATCCGGGCCATGCCATTTGACTCTGTCACTCTGGTGGTCCCTGTCTACACATGAGACTCAACCCTGTCTACTCCTGTGTCTGCCCTTGCCCTGGGGGTCAGCTGCCACAGTCCCGGTCTTTACCCACAAGGGTAGGCTCGGGATCTCCCTGTGGTCCAGTGAGTTCACTTTTGCTCACTGCAGTGCCACCTCCGGCAGTGACCGGTACAGTTAGGAACCTATGTTGACTTTACTGGCCATCAATGCAAAAGTCAAGAAGAGGAGACATTATCCAACAGTGTCGCCCCACCATAAATGAAACATGGTAGAATATTCTAGCATATCACCACCCTAATCTACAGAAAGAGGCAACTATTTGCCTTGTTGTATTTTTTAGGTTGGCTTCACACATCCGCGTTTCATGTTTTGAGTACAGACTACAATGCATGGACTGGAGGGGGTCTCCTGACCCGAACTCTACAGCCACATAGGGTCAGGAGAACCTCGGGCAGTCTGTACAACCCAGACAATACTCGAAACAGGGATGTGTGACGCTGGCCTTACTAGAAGACATCTCAGGTTTTACCTTCTCGCTGGGTGACCTAAAATAACCTTCATATTTTGGGGCCGATGTAACAGCATGTGTGTTTTCTGTGCATGAATCACACGGGACTGTGATGTGGACGTCTTTGATATGTAATTAAACTCCGCAAAGTGACCTTAAATTGTACAGCCGCCCGGGGGCTCATCCTTTCGGTGACTCTGACAAATTCACTGTTCTACAATGACTGTTTATTTCTATTGTTTATGCCTAATTACCATAATTAATGGCGTATCATAAACTGAATAACAATTTTATGACCTCTCCGCTTTCTGATTTCAATTAATTTAACATTATTTTACATTAATCTTATCGCTTTACACAAAGGAACTTGCTCTTAATAGAAATTATGGAGCTGAGAGACCGATTTTGAGCGATTTTTTTTGGTTCTCAGAAATCCACACCAGCAATTGTGATCATTTGGAAGCAAGTCCCAGATGTTTGAGGACACGGAGATGTAGTGTGATGGTCCCGGGCCGTGTTATTGTACCGGGGTCCCTGTGAAAACCAACCCGACAGCTGATGATGGACCAACGATCAATGGACTTCCGCTCATCAAGATCATTCAAGAAACAATCACCCACCACATTGTATCCAGACTAGCTTGTCGAAATGCTAGTGCACGTATAGCTGCACCTCTACTATCCTTCCTAATTCTACCATCGAAGCTTTGCAGCCCACAAAATGCGTAATAAGACGCAATTACAGCCAGGATATTATAAAAAATGTATTTAGGACTCACATGTCAGAAAACAATCTTTGTCACTCGGATTTATTCAGATTTACAAATATTCAATATTTATTCAAAACATATTCCCAGTAAAGGAACTGATTAGTAGTAGTACCTGTTATTGGATTATTATCACGCAGTGACTACCGGGGTTCCTCCAGGTGCACAGGAACCCCGGCGAGCGCTGCAACACACAAGGTACAGGGTGGGTCCTGGTTCTAGGGAAAGGGGAGCAGAGTCACCTCCTAAACTCACCTGAGACTGATCCCTGCACTCCCTAATGTCCCTATAGGGGTTCTTTCCCCCCGTCACCTATCACGTGCCTATCCCTGTTTTTCTGTGGACTCAGCCCTGTATAGTGCACTGGAAAGCGGGAACACTAGTCCTGCGCTAGGTTAAAGACACAGAGAAGATTAGACAGACAAGGGCAAAATAAGCAGCAACCATACAAAGCACTCCAAATAACAAGAGGTAATAATGAGGGACGGACCAGAGGGGAAAAACCAAAAATGACTAAGGGAGGAAAAAACTCAATACAGCTTTCACACAGCGAATGTTCTCTGAAGGTCTTCCTAGGTGACACCTCACAGGTTCCCTCTAATGGCAAGCGAAGCAGAAACTATCACCAGCGATTACCTGTGCTAGGAGGGAAGTCTTTATAGCACAGCTAATTAGCAAGAGAAAACAGCTGACTATTGCTTTCATTCAGAGTTCAGGAGATCAGAGGATCTACTTAATTCTACCAGCGCTGGAAAAAGGAAAATCTGCACAGCCAGCAGTAGTAACCTGAGCAAGTGTGTATGAAGTCCTGGCTGTGATGTCCTGACACCAGAAATAGGAGGGGCCATTTTCCATCATGGTATCCTTGTGACAACTATATCACAAATAGTATATGAAAAAGTATCAGGACAACTGCACATAAAACTTCTAGGATCTTTTATTACCTTCCATTCTAAAACCATAAGTTGTGGTGGCTTTATACCATTCCATCAGACACTCAGCTTTGTATTTTGTGATGTATGACCCGGCATTGTGCTTGGTGATATACGGCTACTGTAGCTACTTGGCCAAAAAGCTACCACTGGGTGCAGGGTTTGTGCTGATGTTAACAGAGGAAGTCTGGATTCTGCAGATATGGGGTCAGCAGAGCGGTGGTGACTTTTCTGTCCTCTGCGCCTCAGCACTTGGCCCCTCTTTCTGTAGCGTTACAGGGTCTCCACTCAGTGTCTGAGTTGCTGCGGTTCCTTCCACTTCTCAATAATATCACTCACAGGTGATGGGGGAAAATTCAGGAGGGAAGAAATGTCATGCACGGACTTGTTACCCCGGTGGCTTCTATTACAGGAACGCGCTGGTATTAGTGAGATCTGCACCATCAAACATTCTGTCACTTGTTAGTAAAGGCAGACAACATTTTGGGGACCGGATGTTATACACTGGGTGCAATGGAGCTGGATGTTATACACTGGGTACAATAGGGCCTAATGTTATACATCTGATGCAGAGTAAAGGAGGTGCTGCTGAAGAAACTGCCAGCAAGAGCCAGCAAATTGTCACAAGTTACAATAGTCTACGACTGATCAAGTGTATCTGTTGAATGATGTAAGATTGTTGAACCATCAAGATCATTGCCTTTATTAAATTGAGGCAGCTGTCAAGGAAGATCTGGCAAAGTGCTCAGTATGCAAATTGAGGAGGTATATTGGGACACTGGGCCCTTGGCCACACCAAGAGTGCACTAAAGCTCTCTCTTTTGTACACAAAATATATACATATATATATTTTTCTGTCAACAAACCACTAAAATCTATACTATACTATACTACAAGTATGATTTATATAGGAGGTAAGTCCCCTACATACCTGCATAAGTGGCTTGATTAGCATAAAGAAATAACCCAAGCTCTGAAGAGCACTGTTCAATCCGTCATCTAAAAATTGAAGGAATATGGCACAATTGCAAACTTGCCAAGACATCGCTGACCACCTAGACTGACATCCCAAGAAAAAGAGCACTAATTAGACTAGCAGCCAAGAAACTCATGGTCACTGGAGGAGCCACCGAGACCACAGCTCAGGGGGAGAATTTGTCCACAGGACAACTATTAGTCGTATAATCCACAATTCTAGCCCTTATGGAAGAGCGGCAAGAAAAAAGACATTTTTGAAAGCAAGGAGTCATAAGATGTCCCATTTACACTTTGCAAAAAGTCATGTATGGGACACAGCGAGTAAGTGGAAAAAGGTGCTCTGGTGAGATGAAACCATAGGAGAACGTTTTGGGCTAAATGTAAAACAAAATGTGTGATTGAAAACTAATAATGGACATCACTCTGAAAATACCATTCTCACAGTCACACATTGTGGAGGCAGCATCCTGCTGTGGGGAGGCTTTTCTTCAGGAGAGGCAGGAAAGCTGGTCAGAGGTGATAGGAAGATGGTTGAAGCTAAAAACAGGACAATCCTGGAGAACAACCAGTTAGAGGCTGCAAAAGACTTGAGACAGGGGAGTAGTTTCAGCTTCCAGCAGGACAACAACCCGAAACATCCGTCTAGAGCTACAATGGAGGGTTTAGATCGGAGCATATTCATGTGTCAAAGTCCAGACCAAAATCCCATTGAGAATCTGTGACAAGACATGAAAATTGCTGATGACAGACGTCTCCATACAATCTCACCGAGCGAGAGCAAGTGTGCAAAGAAGAAAAATGACCCCTCTAGATGTGCAACGCTGGAGACACAGACCCTAAAGACTTGCAGCAGTAAGTGCAGTGAAAGGTAGTCCTACAAAGTATTGACTCAAGAGACTGTATACAAATGCATGTCACAATTTTCAGATTTATATTTTTTAAATATTTAGAGAACCAGGTATCATTTCCTTTACACTTCACAAATATGTGTGTAGCACCCCTGCGGTACCAGGTGCCACAAATGTAACCCGTGGAAACCCAAACCCCAGAATATCTGTGCCAGTCAACACACCAGCACCTTCAGGCCACATACACAACCCCAAAACCAGACTGGGAGACTGCTTAGTAATAGGTAAAAGGGGAGGGGACTGATAGGATGTAGCCACCCAACCTGCAGTTGGAGACCCAGTGAGGGGGAGGGGCCAGTGGTCATTTGGGAAGTTGGCGGGAGGAGGTGTTTAGTTTCAGTGAAGAGGTGAAGGAGAAGAGGAATCAAGAAGGAGAGTAAAGTACTGAAAGCAGACCTGAAGAAACAACGGACAGCTGTGAAAGGAGTGAGAACTGTGGAGTACGGAACCAGGACTCCAGGGATCGTGGGTTACCTGTGGAAGTGTAAAACTCCAGGAACCACGGGAGGCCTGTGGAAGTCTGGAACCAAGGCTCACAGGACTCAGCACAAGGTGGGGTACAGACCCTAGGACAGTGGGACACTTTATGGTCAGCTGTTATCTCTGCCGGATGAGAAGATCTTGAGGGTCAATCGCCAACCTAAAAAGCCTGAAGCACAAGCAGCAAAGAGGGGACCGGGGACTGAACCCCTTAAATAGTCCAGGCTGCCTGCAACAGGACCAAGACTGAAGAGGATGGACTTTCAAGTAGATCCAGGCGACGGGAACTCAACCACAACGAGTGTGCACGAAGGACAGCCATCCCAGGTCTGGCTGGCACGGAGAACAAGGGGACCGGGAACACTTGGGACCGGCACCCGTGATTGTTTTACCAAAAGTAAACAAGGCAAGTCAAAACTTCAACACTGGTGTGGATTGTTTCATTGATGGCGTAGACTGTTCCCCACTACCACCCCCATCATCCACTGCTGGCGCCTGTTTCTGCTTACGGAGGGCTCTAACCATCCAGGCTGCATCATTCCATCAGCCCCAGCAGAAACCTGCAGCGGCGGCCCCCATAACCTGGCAGCATACCACAAGTAGCGTAGTCGATAAACTCTTTTATTATTTTATTTTATTTTACCAAAACCCCCTTTCTTTCCTGAGGTACGGCACCCCAAGGGCCACGATACTGGCCGCGACCATGACTGACCCCACCGCGCGCCGCAAACCCAGGACAGAGTACCCCACAGCTCTGGGGCGTCACACTTGCTACTTAGTGTTGGTATATCACATAAAATCCCAATAAAACAGGGGCGGGCACTGAAAGCAAAGGGTCCCAGTGCAAGAATTGTACTAAAAATCACCTCTGGGACATGCAGAGCAGCGTGTCTTGGAGAGTCTGCAGTGACGTCACTGAAAAAAGGAGAACAGCGCTAAGCCGGCAGCCAATAATCGTCTCTGCTATTCGCTACATTTTGACGACACCGCCCGGCAAATAGTAGTTACATTTGATGGCGCATAGGACTGTTCTAATGACCGCGGTTGCTGGCGGGGAGCTCCCTTTATTTCCAGCACTAAGTACTCTGGAACATCGGGGGGTCCCCGGCCAGTCAGACCCTGGCTGTGAGGGCCCACCTTTCCCTTTGGGCCCTGGTACAGTTGCAGCGGCTGCACCGGCTCGTTGTCCGCAACTGCAATAAAATGCATTTACGTTTGTGGGTGAAATGTGAAAAATTGTGGAGAACTTCACAGGGTATGAATAATTTTTCAAGACACTGTATACACAGTATATACATATGTATATATATGCACCTGTAAACTGCTGCACAGCTTTCCTTAGACTGTACTGTATAGTGTTCGCCATGTTTGAGAAAACATATTTAGATCTTTTTTTAGGTTATTTTTTTCTTTTGACCCGGTGACTTTAAGTAAATGTTTTTTTTGCCGTAATGAGAGTCACATAAGAAAAACCCTCACACAAGAAAACTGTTTCCTTGAAGACGTAGTGCTGCCATCAGTCATTTTTTCCTCCGCGCACAACAAAAGATCAGAGTGTGATACTGAATGGCTGTTTTGTGCAGCGAGCAAACCAGGTGTCTCTTTTGGAAAGTCGGCATAAAAAAGTCAGTCAAATGCCAATCCTATCTGAAGATCGTTTGTTTCAAAGCGAGCCAAGGCCTGAGGCAAACAAATATATACTCTTTGTGTCAGCTTATTTTTTTTTTTTCTTCTTACCGCATAAATAATAAAACACAATTTTCCCTTACCTCGTCATACAATAACTTAGGACAGTTTGGGAAAATGTAAACTTTTCGAGATTTCACAACAAGTCAAGAAAATGATTGTCCGGTCACTTTGAAGCCTCTGCGGTCAATGTTCTTGGAGCACAGCTCTCGAAAAACTAAACTTTCCTCTCCTGACCTGATTCCTACAAAGTGTGAACCGGATTTTAAGAATCCCATTCGCAGTGGTCACAATAGGAAACTCACAATGCGCTTGCGTCGTAATCCAGTAAGGTGGCGCATGCGCATCATGAATTCTGTGAAAAGGATTCTTCTTCATTCTAATATTTACCATGTGTCTTCAAACAAAGTAGAAGATGTCATCATCATCACCGTCAATCAAGCAAAAATTCAACCGGACACTTGGGAGCTCTAGATTGCACCCAGTGAACACTTCAGCCCTCATTAACAAATGGGAAGGAGGTTTTTAAAAGTTTGTTTTCTAATGCCTCGTTTCCACCTTTCTGGCCATTTACCCTTTTTAACGTGGACCACGGAAAAAAATGGAGAACAGATCCTAGAGCTATGGGCCTGTTCTGCCAAACATTTCTCTTTATGCTTAAATTGCGCTCATCCCATCCATTCCCTATTTAGGGCCCAGCACAAGGGATACCTAGGGTCAGGTATCCAGCTCGGCGTATAGGTGCAAAACCTATCTAGGGTGGTGAGGGACCCCAGGGACCAGCAGTAGGTTTGGTCAGGGGTCACCATCTTCCCCTTCCCTAGACACAGGGTTTCCCTTCCTTTCCGCCATTCACTTGCTCCTTCCCTGTACCTAGCGTGACATGTTCACATTCATTTGGTGCATCAGATCAATGATCCACATCAGAAAGGTCCAGTTTTAAACAACAGTTGATAGCAGTTAAAGCACAAATATACAGATGGTATAGATATTTAGAAACTCAGCACAAAGTAGCTCACAGCGCCACTGATGTGACACCCCTGAACTAATCAGGGTGTCACAGGGAACTGCACTCCTTTCTCTTATGGTGCAGAACTCACCCTCCATGGTTCTGGGATCCCAACTTTTGGTATTGCTTCCATCAGCATTCAAATCCTAACCACACCTCACACCACACCCTGTCAAGCACACCAGTGGGTGGTCTAGCTGGAAAAGGGCCACCCGCCTAGGGGTCAGGCAGACTGGTCGGAGGGACATAGTGAGGGAAGTGGCAGGCCTCAGAGAGTGAGGAGCTGGAGGGAATTGTAGCTCCCTGGGAGACTTTGACTAGGTCGCAGACGGTGGTCTGAGACCAGAGGAGTCGGAGAGCCGGTCGCAGGGTATTGGAGAAGGGTGCTCAGACTTAGTTTTGGAGAACGGTCGGCACCGGAAAATCTATTAACCCGACTGGTACCGAGTATGGCAGGGTACTGGACCCTAGATCAGGGAGTAGCTTCACGCAACCTGATGATTAACCTGTGGAGGATAGTCTCTTTATGAACTTTCCCCAAGAGCTCAGAGATCGAAGGCACCAACACAATGAGGGGGATAGGGCTTTCCAGCTTATGCGGCCCACTGAAATCCCAAGTGTCAGCTCCTCTAACTAATTGTAGGGAGCGGGACCCTGAAAGCTTCAGGCTGAGGGGTCATTCAGAAAAGTCTAAACATAGTGCATGGAGGTAGGTCCAGAACCATCAGCAATACCAACGGGGACGGATTCCTGGACGAGCTCCCCTGAGTGGCAGCGGCACCCAGAGACTTGGTTTACTCCTGTGCCAGAGTCTGCTTAATGGTTGCACCAACATCCACACTACCTGAGTGAATACGCTGCGCTTCCCAGAATCTCCCTGCCTGGCCTGCACCATGCTCCCCTACACCACCAACATTCAGAGTCCCGGCGCCTACCCTACCTGTGGATGGAACGTCATCTGGCTGCCCCGCTCCATCTTCCCCGGGTACTCCCATCGGCAGCGGCGGTACTCCCCTTACCACGAACCACGGCTGGCGTCATGAATACTAATCCCCTGTAAATAGTCCCCCCTTTTATTTTCGAATGGACGCAAGACCCCGGGTCCGGAGACCCTCGAGCCACAGCAACCCCGGATCCGAGCAGTCCGACTGCTGCAGGGGCGGTACACTGAGGTCAGGTAAGTTTATAAAGGGGTCAATATAAGCCCCAGCCTGGAACTAGAGGCTGATTACCCCCAGTGCAAAATTTGGACCCCCGCCCTTTGCGTGTTGGTCAGATGTTTGAGCCCTGGTATTGTTCTAAATCCTATAAAGATATACATGTTATCACCCAATTATGTAGTAATGTCTCCCATTTTGAACTACTTTCCCTCCTCTGAGCTCCTCCTGGTATACTGTATATGTCCTCCATTTTTGTATATGAGTCCCCCATCCGGGTCCTCTTCCTGGTATATATGTCCCACATCCTGATGTATATATCCCTAATATTGGTATAAATGTCCCCCATCCTGGCCCCCTTCCTGGTATATATGTCCCTCATCCTGGTATATATGTCCACCATACTGGGCCTTTTAATGGTATATCTGTCCCAAATCCTGGTATATATGTATCACATCCTGGTATATATGTTCCTCATCCTGGAATATATATTCCTCATCCTGGTACATATGTCCCATATCCAGAGCCCCTTCATGTAACACATCCTGGTATATCTGTCCCCTATCATGGACCCCTTCAAAATTTATATTTCCCCCATCCTGGTATATATGTCCCACATTCTGGCCACTTTACTGGTATATATGATCCACATCCTTGTATATATATCCCCCATCCTGGTATATATGTCTCCCATCTTGGCCTCCTTCCTGGTATATATATCCTTCATCCTGGTATATATATCCACCATACTGGGCCCTTTTCTGGTATATATGTCCAAAATCCTGGTATACATGTCCAACCATCAAGGTAAATATGTTCCTCATCCTGGTACATTTGTCTCCCATTCAAAGCTCCTTCATGGTAAATATGTCCCACATCTTGGTATACATGTCCCACATCCTGGACCCCTTCATTGTATATATGTCCCTCATCCTGGCCCCCTTCCTAGTACATATGTCAATGTTTTGCAGTTGTTTTCTAACACAGTAAAATAAAAAAATGATTCTTCTCACCTTCTCCACCTCCCACAATGTGCGGCATCCTCTTCTGTAGCTGGCACAGAGGTCGGCAAATGACATTGGCGCGCCTGCTATGGGTGACGTTAATGTCACTGCTATGAGCCTCCTGTGACTGGTATGCTGATTGACTAGCAGCGTGTATTGTGGTGCAGAGACCCGATGGGTCTCTGCACTGCAATATATATAAACTGAATATGTGTCGTTGGACGCACACCCAGCTGAAATAATTGCCGACATCAGCAGTTCCTACCTTCTGTGACCATGATCGCTGGAATCAGGCTCCCAGCCCCTACACCAAGATGCTCTCAGATTACATAGCAATATCCTGCTGACAGATTCCCTTTAAGTGTGCTCCATATGCTAATTTTTATGGTCTTTATCCAGGGTGCATTACAGGAGGAATTAAATAGGAGCAAGAACTGGTCACCTTAGATCTGGTGCCCAGAAGCGTAAGACTACTTTCACACATCAGTTTTCTGCATTCAGGCACAATCCTTTTTTTTCCTGATCCAACGGATCCGGATCCGTTATGCCGGATCCGTTAAAAAACGGATCCAGTGGATCCGTTTTGCATCCGTTTTTGCATACGGTTTGTCCGTTTTTTAGCTGGATCCGTTTTTTCAAAACCTTGGAGCATGCGCAGTTTACAAAAAACGGATCAAGCAGCCGCATCCGTTTTTTGATGCATTGTGCCGGATCCGGCATCCATAGGCTTCCATTGTAAAACACGCCGTATCGCGCCGCATCCGGCGCAATGTGTTTTTTTTGCCAGACAAAAAAACGTTACAAGATACGTTGCCTCCGGACGCCGTTTTAATTAATGTTGCCGCATCCGGAAAAAAGCTGATGCAACGCAAAGCCATCAGGCACAATCCGGTAACAATGCAAATCTACGGGGATAAAACGGATGCGGTACCGGATCCGTTTTACCTGTTTTTTTCCGGATTGTGCCTGATGGAAAAAACCGGATGTGTGAAAGTAGCCTAATTGAATAATAATTCCTGGTAAATAAAATAGACAATATCAAAGAGGAGACGGCCACCATCCTCATCTCGTCTTTTCACAGCCCGGAATCTGAAGACCTGGTCCTCACCCAGAAATGAACCTCCGAGGAGGACGCTCTCGTCTCGTCTGTCCGGGAGGCTTTGTGTTGCCGTTTGGCTCGTCCTGGTTTATTTTCTTATTCTAACACAGTCCAGAGTTCCTGGAAAAGCTTCTGTGAAAAGCCCGTAATGCTTTAATGTCTCTAATGTGGTGGAAAAATGCTTTAGCAGCTGGTAAACAGTTAATTACATTAACCCTTTCTGTTGAGGTCGGTTGTTGTTTATACGGTTAACCACAAAAAAAAAAAATTACTGTCGGTAAATAGTTTGTGTTTGGCAGAAAAATACATCTGTCCCCATCGGGCGTCCGTCCCCGGAGCAGTTGTCACGCTTCCCCAGGCCGTGACATATTTGTGGTAATGGTGAGGAGACGCCATTTAGACCATGTTACATAACTGGTGGACGGGGACAGAAGCAGCTGCCAGACACAACTGGATCAGTGGTCACAATCATGGCACATTTTTGTAGGGGGGTTCCTGTAGGACTTCAATAGAGAAACCCTCATGCACATGCCGACATCTCACCACTTATCGCAGGGTTCTTACAATGGGTCCCTGCTCTGGGGGTCCGTGCTGAGCAGGATGTCAGTCAATAGCAGCGGTAATGTACTGAGCTCTGACTGTGGACATCCTCCCAGCCCCACCTACTTGACTCAAAGCAAGCGGCTACAGGGAGAACACAACTACATTTTCTCCCTGCAGTCAAATTTCCAATTAGATACCTAAATATTTACAATAGTATTTACCTGCAGATCACAACCACGGTCTTGGGTAAATAAAAATTCCTTCCCTTTAAATCGCTCTTGTTTGACTAGACTCCAATTCTGCTATATAGAATATGTGGCGCCCTGGACAAGCCAAGACGTCACAAGTACTACACCAACACACCCCACACCCCGGTCAGGCACACCTAAGTCAAACACAAATCCTTGTTGCCTCCCTCCAGGGGCTGATGTCCACACCAGGGGGTGGGCCAGGCAGTTGGTCCCGCCCACCGAGGAGTTCACAGTCCTGGAGGCGGGAAAAGCTAGCAGATGAGTTTTGGAGTGAAGTGGTAGTAGAGCAGTCTGAAGTTGGTCCGGGTATGTGGCCCGGACGGTACAGCAAGGTTAATGTTTAGAGTAGACCTGGCTCACTATATGGTAGGGTGCTCAGGAGAAAAGAGTCAACTGTAATCCAAACAATAACTCCGGCACTCCAATGATAAACAGGCAAACAGTCTGGGGTTTTTTGGTGCTTAAAAGTGATTTTATTGAAAAAATGTAAATGAAAAAAAGTCTGTCCCAACGTTTCGGTGTCGGTAGGACCTTTATCAAGGGTTCTATCAGACTCCTGGGCAGCCAGCTAGGATCTTCACCTCCGGACGCAGGCCTTCCTATGTCCCCCATGGGTCCTTTGACCAGCTCTCCTTAAGCGTTCCCTCTGGGTAGATCCTACAGCATAAGGCCAGTCCTCATGCCAGTTATCCATCTTATAAGAACTAAATGAACCTACAACAAGTATAGGAGACCGCAACTATCCAACAGACAACTTCCTTGCTGCCCCTAACACATCCTGGCTAGAATACCAGTACCAATCCTGATCAGCTGTGAGCCTTTCTTCTCAACTAATTGACAGGCTGTGTTCTGTTGGATCATACAATGTGACATGACTTCATAACACTCACTTCGTCTTTTGATCCCTATGTGGCAGCCTTGACTAGGTTCCCTACCTTCATAGCATGTCATTATACGACTCCTCTGGCAATACCCACTGGCTAACCTCGATATTTCTGTACATGGTCACAGTATTTATACTCACCTCCTTACCTTTCTTTGCTGACCTATACAGTTCCATGTTGGTGCAATTCATATACTGATTCCAATGCGTTAGTCTGATAGAACCCTTGATAAAGGTCCTACCGAGACCGAAACGTTGGGACAGACTTTTTTTCATTTACATTTTTTCAATAAAATCACTTTTAAGCACCAAAAAAACCCAGACTGTTTGCCTGTTTATCATTGGAGTGCCGGAGTTATTGTTTGGGGTACACCAAGGTTGGCAGACGGTGGTGAAAGTCTGCAGGAGAGGCCTATTGGAGCCAGCCGTAAGGACCGTGGACAGGCGGTGGCCCGGGGGTACCGGACCGGTGAGCAAAGAGAGGCCAGCACCATCCGGCAGGGCTTACGGACCCCGACAAGGCTAGGAGTCGCCGTTGAAATTGTCAAATCCATTAGCGAAAGGAACCTCCGGGGTTTCCCAGCAGCCAAGTCCCGATTGAAGGCAACAGTCCAACCGATAGAGGGAAACACAGTCACCGCCAAGGCTACAGTTCCCAGGGCCAGAGCCTGCGGGCAAAAGGGGCTCCTTCAGCACCCATCCAAGCTGGGGAGCAGGTTACCGGTGGGAACCCATTGGAACCGTACACACTACACAGGTGCAGGGAAAGGCAGTCACCATCAACCTGCCGGGAGAAGAAACACCGCAGCCGTCTGTGGGACCCGTCCATCCAGCCGTTTGTTTTACCGGAGACTTTGTGTACATCATTGGCTGAGTGAGTACCACCATGCCGTGCGGCACAGCGCTGCCCCCACGACCCTGCACCTCACCAGGCCCCGTAGCCCGCCTGCCATCCAGCCCTACCCCTCACCGGGCCCCGGGACAACCAAGCCCCCTACCCACGGAGGGGAGAAACAACATCCAGGCTTCTCCCTGTCATCGCTCCCGGGATCCCCGTCCAGAGCAGCGGTGGTGTCACCAACTTCACCACAACCGTGGGTGGCGTCACGGACAATATCCCTAAACCCAACCACCCTCTTTCACTCACGGGCGAGGAACGCCGCTCGAGTCCCCGGGATCCGGCCCACCGCTCGAGCCACCACCGAGCAGCAGCAGCAGCAGTAGCCGGACCCGAGCAGTGGGTGAGCGCAGCGTCCCCTCCTCCGCCCGCGACAAATACTTTTCATCAGTCTCATTATTATTATTACAGTGTCTGATAACACCACTAAATACAATAGATAACACAGGATCTACCATTCACAATGATTGATGTCACAGCTCACCTCCTCCTCCTGTACAATAACTGATCACATCTCTATATATAGTAGATAACACAGGATCCACGATTCACAATCACAGTTAACCTCTTACTCCTCCTGTACAATGACTGATAACATCTCTTTATACAGTAGATAGCACAGGATCCACCATTCACAATAGGTGATGTCACAGCTCACCTCCTCATCCTCCTGTACAATGACTAATAACATCTCTATATAGCATAGATAACACAGGATCCACCATTCACAATAGGTGATATCATACCTTACCTTCCCCCCCTCCTGTACAATGACTGCTAATACCTCTATATATAGTAGATAACACCGGATCCACTATTTACGATAGATGATGTCACAGCTCACCTCCTCCTCCTCCTGTACAATGACTGGTAACACCTCTATATATAGTAGATATCACAGGATCCACCATTCACAATAGGTGATATCACAGGTCACCTCCTCCCCCTCCTCCTGTACAATGACTGATAACACTTCTATATATAGTAGATAACACAGGATCCACCATTCACAATAGGTGATGTCACAGCTCACCTCCTCCTCTTCCTGCACAATGACTGCTAAAACTCTCTATGTACAGTAGATAACACGGGCCCCTGCATTTACAATATGTGATGTCACAGCTCACCTCCTCCTGTGCAATGAGTGATAACACAGGATCCACCATTCACAACAGGTGATGTCACAGCTCACCTCCTCGTATACAATGACTGATAACACCTCTGTATACAGCAAATAGCATATAATCCACTATTCACAATAGGTGATATCACAACTCACCTCCTCCCCCTCCCTACATAATGATCTTTTCTCAGATCAGATCCTCTGTAGAGAGTCAGTGAGTCTGAGCCAGTCTGTTGCTTCTTTTGTCCTCATGGTTCTCTGCACATAGCAGGAGGTGTCAGTCTACTATTAGTGTCAGTAGCAAGCGTAAAAATAGTTTTTTGTTATTTTTTGTTAAAAAAAAATATAAAAAAATTATAAAAAAAAATAAATTTAACAGTAGGTCATTTTGTGATGACCTCTGACCTCCGCTCCATGGAGACGCTGACCAGGACGAGGGCTCCATGGGGCGTCTGATGGTGAAGGCTCATGCAGAATATTAAACCATGTAATGAGCGTAGAAATGACTCTCAGCTGCTGGCGGGTGAGAAGTGATCCTTCATCTACTCCATGAGGATCCATCACGACTGCCTGGATAATGGCCGCGCTCCAGCCTATGGAAATGTTTACAGTGCGGAGAAATAATCCTCCAGTAATGATTAGATATGACGAGCTGAAAAAAATATATATTTCCGCAGCAGATCCTGCCGGTGACCTCACACGTGTAGATTTTGGTCTATGGGGTCCAGTGAAACAGCAGAGAACTTACACTTGTGTCCCCTCTTTACCTATTCTTGAAATTGCCAAAGGACTCCAACAAATTCAATGTGATATTGTAAAATTCTTGATAGGCTGCAATACACATCATAACCACTGGGTGGCCACACATAGGCACCTATAGCATAAACATCCCCCGACAAGATATCACTTTTTTTTTTTTTTTTAATAGTTGATCTGGCACAACCCATCTTGTTATTAGTTGATATAATATAAAAGGTAAGGAAAGACACATCTGTATCATGATTAGCATATTTTTGTGCATAAGTGGACTGTCCTTGGATATGAAATTGATTACTTATCCTTAGTAGTGTAGGAAACTGGAATAACACAGTTCCATGCAATGTGTAGTGGCTGGTCACGGTACTGCAGCTCAAGTTAATTCGTTCTGAGCTGCAGTACTTGAGAACGGCCACTATGCAGGGTGCGGCGCTGCTCTGCCTCAGCTCCAAAAACTTTCAAACTCCAGAGGAGAAGTTGCTATAGGGGTAAACTGTGGTGTAGGGACGGTAGAAGGGTCATAAGCGGTTGCCAATGTGCCATTTTCACGTTTAATTGGGCTAAATTAATTTAGACTATTATTAAAAATTAGCTGTAGTACCTGATGTTGCCCGGGATAGTAACTGTCTCTCCCACTCTCCTTATATCTCATTCTCCCTCTCTGTCTGTCTCTGTCTGTCTGTCTCTCTCTATCCGTCTCTCTATCCGTCTCTCTCTCTATCCATCTCTGTCTGTCTCTGTCTCTATCCATTTGTCTTTCTCTCTCTGTCGCTGTCTGTTTCAAAGTTTCTCTCTCTCTGTCTCTTTCCCTGTCTGCCTCGTCTGACTCTCCCTGTCTCTGTCTTTCTCTCTCTGTCTCTGTCTCTCTATATGTCTGTTTCTCTGTCTCTCTCTCTCTCTCTGTCCCTGTCTGCCTCGTCTGCCTCTCTCTGTCTCTGTCTCTCTCTTTCTATCTCTGTCTATCTCTGACTGTCTCTCTCTGTCTTTCTGTGCCTGTCTGTGTCTGTCTCTATCTATCTCTCTGTATCTCTCTCTCTCTCTATCATGTCTGCCTATCTATGTCTCTCTGTTTCTCTCTCTCTGTCTCTCTATCTCTTTGTTTCTCTGTCTCTCTCTGTCTTTCTCTCTATCTCTCTGTCTGTATCCCTCTCTCTCTCTCTCTCTGTGACTGTCTGTCTGTCCCTCTGTCTCCTTCCCTCTGTCTCTCCATCTGTCTCTCCACCGATATCATATTACCTCACACAGAAGCTTCTCATACTAACACTGTCCATTCTTGCCTATAGTAACCAATCACAGCTACTATTAATGACCTGTAGCTCCCAGTTCCATTGACTTAATGGAGCCAGGTTTTTTCGTGAATAACTGTAAAGCGCGAAATTAAATTTTCCCCTCAAAACATAGTCTATGACGTTCCCTGAGTCAAATGAGGCATCTGTGCAAAATTTTGTGATTATAAATGCGAACGTGTGGATTCTTTTAACACACACACATACACACACACACACACACACACACACACATACACACACACACACACACACACACACACTAAGCTTTATATATGTGCTGCTAGTCAGTTTTGGATGATCTTGATGATGTAACTCAGGGCTAATCTGACTTAATCTGTAAAAAGACCACATTAGAGATCATCTATGTACCCACAGGACTCTTGGCCGCTCTATCACCATTTACATAGTTTTGTAGATGCTCATTGAGAGGGACGTACATATTTCCCACTAAAATACCTTATGACATTTCAAATAAAATAGTTTTGAAGGGAATCTATCAGTAAGGCCAACCCTTCCAAATCACATATATGGTCATACAGGTATTTGAAATGTAAATCCATCGACATCTTTAAATCTTTTATCTGTTGCCTCGTTCCCAGTTATTAGCATTTTCATCTGTATGCAAATTAGGCTCTAGACAGTGAGCTATCAGTCAAGCTAAAGAGGCCAATGAGGAGGTGAGAAACAGCCTGCAGAGGCTTGGTCAGTGATCTGTCATGGTCAAGGCACATAGCACCTCATTTGCATATGGATTAAAATGCTAATTTCTCAAAAATGCAACAACAGATAAAAAATGTAAAAGTGTTGATAGATTCACATTTCAAAGACCTGCATGCCCATATGTACCCTTTGTGTGGAATGGGATGTTGGGGGCTTGATCTTACTGTCAGATTCCCTTTAAAAATAAGACAGATTGGTTCTTTAATGTGTTAGGATATGTTTATCTGTCGCGGGCGGAGGAGGGGACGCTGCGCTCTCCCACTGCTCGGGTCCGGCTGCCGCTGCTGCTGCGGCCTGCTGCTGCTCGGTGGCTCGAGCGATGGGCCGGATCCCGGGGACTCGAGCGGCGCTCCTCGCCCGTGAGTGAAAGGGGTTTGGTTTTTGGAATAGTTTATTGTCCGTGACGCCACCCACGGTTGTGGTGATTGTAGGGACACCACCGCTGCTCTGTATGGGAATCCCGGGAGCGGTGACAAGGAGCAGCAAAGTTGTTAGTTCTCCCCTCCGTGGGTAGGGGGTGGTTGTCCTGGGGCCCAGTGATGAGTTGGGGGATGAGGGATGGCGGGGCCGGTGCAGGGCTTGGTGGGGTGCAGGGACGCGGGGGCAGCGCTGTGCCTCATGGCACTGTGGTACTCACTCAGCCTGAGACGGTGACACAGTTCTTGGTAAAACACACGGCTGGAAAGACGGTTCCCACGGACGGCTGCTGTTGCTTTTCCCCGGTAGTTGACGGTCCCTTTTCCTGCACCTAAGTCTATGTTGGTAGCGATGGGTTCCCACCGGTAACCCCCTCCCCGGCTTGGATATGTGCCGGAGGAGCCCCTCTTTGCCCGCAGGCGCTGGCCCTGAGAAACTGGTGCCTTGGCGGTGGCGGTGTCTCTCTTTAACGGTTGGACTGTTGCCTTCAATCGGGACTTGGTTGTTGGGAGACCCAGAGGTCCCCTTCACTGACGGATTTGGCAAATTCACGGCGACTCCTAGCCTTGCCGGGATCCGAAAGGCCCCTGCCAATGGTGCTGGCTTCTCTTCGTATACAGCTCCAGTACCGCCGGGCCACCACCCGTCCACGGATCTTTCGGCAACCTCCAAGCAGCCTCTCCTGCAGACGGTCACCGCCGTCTGCTGACCTTGCTGTTCTCAGTCCGGGGCACACACCCGGACCAACTTCAGGCTTTCTCAACTGTCACTTTCTCTGTCACTACTCTCACTGTCCTCCTTCTCCTTCCTCTTTTGCTCCTCTACCACTTCACTCTTTTCTCCTTCACTTCCCTAGCTTAACTCTCCTCTCCAAAACTCTAACTCTATCTGCCCGGTTTTCCCGCCTCCAGGGCTGTGAACTCCTCGGTGGGTGGAGCAAACCGCCTGGCCCACCCCCTGGTGTGGACATCAGCCCCTGCAGGAAGGCAACAAGGAATTTTGTGTAGCTTTGGTGTACCTATCCGGGGTGTAGGGTGTGGTGGTGTCATGACCTGTGACCCCTGGCTTGCCCAGGGCGTCACATTCCCCCTTAGCAAAATGCAGACCGTCCGCGGGCTGCCCGTCCAACACCGGTTTTATTTTTCTGAAAAGATAAGAAATGGTAACATATACAAATAGAATAACATCATCCCACAGCGGGAGGCACTTTTCTTAAACGTTACGGAACATTAAAACGGTTGCTGCTGCCGCTCTCTCCCACCCAGGTATCCTGGCCCTGATGCTGCCTCTAAGAAACAGGCAGCACCCCTTGACCCCAGTCCTGAACCAAGTCACCCGAGCGGGATCTGTCATTCCCCTTCAGAGGGTAGCCACCGATTCCTGTGGTGGCTTGGCCCCAGCCTGCTCCACTGCGGGCCCTCCCTCCAACCTGCCTCTCCGGAGGCGGTAACGGTGCTGCAACAAACATATTTTATTTACAAGCCACTTAACATTTGTGGTTGCCCTGCAAGTTCACGGGCTTGTTCATAGAGAGTTCCCTATGCAACTTTTTAAAAGGTCCCTACGGGGACAACAATGCCGGCAACGGCCGGTTCAATCACGGTGCTGACAATCAGGTTACTCCATCAGTTGATCACTTTCATTTTTCTCTAACTTTAAACACTGGTGGTCCCAACGGGGACAACTTTTTGGCAGAGGACCGCCGGCTTAGCAGTCCATCCTCAATCGCGGGGCTCTAGTGCCACCCTCAGATGGTGCATCGCTGTGGACCCCGATGGTAGCTCGCTGCGGGTCATCTTCCTCTATATTCATGCGGGCATGCACATCCGCTCTACACCCCTCTCGGGCATCGATCTCCCTGCGCAGCTGCTGTTGCCGCCGCTCCCAGCCGGGAGCACTTTCTGTTTGCTCCGGTTCAGCGTGTGCGGGGGACGGGCCCAGCCAGAGTCCCTCCGTGTCGGCTACGACCGGCACCTTCAGTAATGAGGGACCCCGCTGTGACATGGCCTGCTCTGCCTCCTGGCAGCTGCATCCCCGCCGTGCCTCTGGTGCATCTTTGCTGACGGCTTCAGCCTCCGGCTTCTTCCATGGAAGCGGATCAGGGCGGTCACGAGCTTCTGCTGCAGGTCGGTCCGCCGGGGCAGATTGGCAGGGTACCGCTACCGATGGTGGTGGTAGCGGGCCTAGTGGCGGGGCAGCAGCAGCCAACTCGGGTAGCGGGGGAGGTAGCAGGGCGAGCGGGTATGGACCGGGTCCCTCAGCCGCGATGACCGACCCACTAGGGGCACAGGGGCGTGGGTCACTTACCCTCCCTTCCAAGACTCCCTCCACCTCGCGTCTCCGTATGGCCACCACCACTTCCGCCATGTCGGCCTCCCACTCCTCCAGGAGGAGCTGCATGCGGACCTGCAGACCGCTGCTTAGCTGGACGGTCCGGACTTCCACCCACGCTGCAGGTCCAGGCGCGGGGACCACGGTGTTGTCGGTCGGACTCAGCATCTTTAGCAGCGGCCCCTTCCAGGAACCAGTCAATGGCCGCAGGGTCCTGGCGTCCCTGCTTCTATAGCCGCGGCTACATGCGACCAGCCGCCATTTCGTCCCCCTTAGCCTCTTTCCGCCCCCTCCTCTATCGGGGCGGGGTTTTGGCCTTCGCGCCTCTGCTACTCGAGAAGACGCTCGAGCGGGAACTCTTCGCTCCAAAGATGGTGGCTTCTGGAATTTTCCGGCCAGACACCTCCGGCGGTCACAAGGCGCACCTCTACCCAACGGCAGAGCGGTAAGATCCTGTTCGTGACGCCAAGTTGTCGCGGGCGGAGGAGGGGACGCTGCGCTCTCCCACTGCTCGGGTCCGGCTGCCGCTGCTGCTGCGGCCTGCTGCTGCTCGGTGGCTCGAGCGATGGGCCGGATCCCGGGGACTCCAGCGGCGCTCCTCGCCCGTGAGTGAAAGGGGTTTGGTTTTTGGAATAGTTTATTGTCCGTGACGCCACCCACGGTTGTGGTGATTGTAGGGACACCACCGCTGCTCTGTATGGGAATCCCGGGAGCGGTGACAGGGAGCAGCAAAGTTGTTAGTTCTCCCCTCCGTGGGTAGGGGGTGGTTGTCCCGGGGCCCAGTGATGAGTTGGGGAATGAGGGATGGCGTGGCCGGTGCAGGGCTTGGTGGGGTGCAGGGACGCGGGGGCAGCGCTGTGCCTCACGGCACTGTGGTACTCACTCAGCCTGAGACGGTGACACAGTTCTCGGTAAAACACACGGCTGGAAAGACGGTTCCCACGGACGGCTGCTGTTGCTTTTCCCCGGTAGTTGACGGTCCCTTTTCCTGCACCTAAGTCTATGTTGGTAGCGATGGGTTCCCACCGGTAACCCGCTCCCCGGCTTGTATATGTGCCTGAGGAGCCCCTCTTTGCCCTCAGGCGCTGGCCCTGAGAAACTGGTGCCTTGGCGGTGGCGGTGTCTCTCTCTAATGGTTGGACTGTTGCCTTCAATCGGGACTTGGTTGTTGGGAGACCCAGAGGTCCCCTTCACTGACGGATTTGGCAAATTCACGGCGACTCCTAGCCTTGCCGGGATCCGAAAGGCCCCTGCCAATGGTGCTGGCTTCTCTTCGTATACCGCTCCGGTACCGCCGGGCCACCACCCGTCCACGGTCCTTTCGGCAACCTCCAAGCAGCCTCTCCTGCAGACGGTCACCGCCGTCTGCTGACCTTGCTGTTCTCAGTCCGGGGCACACACCCGGACCAACTTCAGGCTTTCTCAACTGTCACTTTCTCTGTCACTACTCTCACTGTCCTCCTTCTCCTTCCTCTTTTGCTCCTCTACCACTTCACTCTTTTCTCCTTCACTTCCCTAGCTTAACTCTCCTCTCCAAAACTCTAACTCTATCTGCCCGATTTTCCCGCCTCCAGGGCTGTGAACTCCTCGGTGGGTGGAGCCAACCGCCTGGCCCACCCCCTGGTGTGGACATCAGCCCCTGCAGGAAGGCAACAAGGATTTTTGTGTAGCTTTGGTGTACCTATCCGGGGTGTAGGGTGTGGTGGTGTCATGACCTGTGACCCCTGGCTTGCCCAGGGCGTCACATGTCTAATATATAAAGCTGAATGTGTGTGTGTGTGTGTGTGTGTTTGTGTGTGCATGTATGTCCGGGATTGGCATCTACACCGTCGCAGCTACAGCCACAAAATTTTGCACACTCACACTTCTGGACCCCGAGAGCGTCATAGGCTATGTTTTGAGGGGAAATGTTAACCCCGCGCTTTACAGTTATTCACCAAAAAACCTGCCTCCATTAAAGCGAATGGAGCTGGGAGCCACAGTGCAGCCAGAACTTCAGAAGAATGCGCAGCCACGCCCTTAAATGGAATGTTGGCATCACAATGCAGCCAGGGAAAGAGACAGACACAGGCAGGTAAAGAGACAGACACAGACAAAGACAGAGACAGACACAGGGAAACAGACAGACAGGGAAAGAGACAAACAAAGACAGGTAAAGAGACAGACATAGAGACAGACACAGGGAAAGAGACAGAGGGAAACAGAGAAAGAGACAGACAGGGAAAGAGAGGGAAAGAGACAGACAGGGAAAGAGAGGGAAAGAGACAGACAGGGAAAGTGACAGAGATAGATAGACAGGGAAAGAGATTGAGACAGACGGAGAAAGAGACAGAGACAGTCAGAGACAGACAGGGAAAGAGACAGACAAAGAGATAGAGAGAGAGATATACAGAGGGGGAGATAGACATTATAATTACATTTCTATCTATTTGTTTTGTGGTGTTTGTGTGCAGAATACATTTTTGTTAATACATTCTATTTTGTTAACAGCAGTTATTAACCCAGGCGAAGCCGGGTAGTACAGCTAGTGGCCACCCAGTGGTGGTGATGAGAGTTGCAGTATTTTGAGAAACTGAGCAATCTCCTTATCACCTGCCCATGTAGTCATCGAACTACCCAAATATATACAGTATTTTTTTTAAGAAGTGGGATCCTTCCTATTGGTGAGAGGAATTTTCAATTTCTGAATATTCAATTCTTCTTTCAGAATACACCTATCTAGAAGACAATGTTATTTTCTACATTGTCTGTTCCTTGATAACCGAAAAAGTACAATCATCTCAGATATTTGAACAACGACAGCTCTGACATTGCATCTGAGCTATACTAAGATGGTTTTTAGGTGCCCCGTGCTATATTTTTGGTCCACTCTTTACTGTTCTCTTGGGCTCAGTAATATGCTGTCCATTCCCTAATAATAACCAAGGGCTTACAATGGGAAGTCATTGTCACTAGTGATGAGTGAATCTACCAAATAGTCAAGTTCAGCACTTTGCTCAAATTTAGCCATACAACTTGATTTGTATTAAATTTATTGGATGCTAATCAAATTGACATTATTGTCCTCTGAGATCTCTCCAGACCCCTGAGCATTATAAACATGGATATACAAAAGGTAAAAAAGAACTGCATTCACCCTGCGTTCACCAGTCTCGCAATACAGGCCCACTTCATGTTGATTGTCTATTTGGCCTATTCTTGGTTGTCTTTTTCTCCTGGTCTTGGTTGTCTTTTTCTCCTGGTCTTGTTTGTGTTTTTCTCATGGTCTTAGTTGTCTTCTTGTCCTGATCTTGGTTGTCTTTCTGTCTTAGTTCATTTGTCTTGGTCTTAGTTGTCTTTTTTTTCTGATCTTGGTTGTCTCTTTATCCTGCTCTTGGTTGTCTTTTTCTAATGGACTTGGTTGTCATTTGTATTGGTCTTAGTTTTCTTTTTGTCCTGGTCTTGGTTGTCTTTTTCTTCTGATCTTGGTTGTCTTTTTGTCGTGGTCTTGGTTGTCTTTTTCTCCTGGTCTTGGTTGTCATTTGTCTTGATCTTATTTGTCTTTTTTTCTGATCTTGGTTGTCTTTTTATTCTGATCTTTTTTGTCTTTTTGTCCTGGTCTTGGTTGTCTTTTTCCTGGTCGTCTTTTTGTCCTGATCATGGTTGTCTTTTTGTTCTGATCTTGGTTGTCTTTTTATTCTGATCTTTGTTGTCTTTTTGTCCTGATCGTGGTTGGTTTTTTTTGTCTTGGTTGTCTTTTTGTCCTGATCTAGGTTGTCTTTTTGTCTTGCTCTTGGCTGTCTTTTTGTCCTGATCTTGGTTGTCTTTTTGTCCTGGTCTTGGTTGTCATTTTGTCTTGCTCTTGGTTGTCTTTTTGTCTTGGCAGTCTTTTTGTCTTCATCTTGGCAGTCTTTTGGTCCTAGTCTTGGTTGTCTTTTTGTCTTGGTCTTGGTTGCCTTTTCCTCCTCATCTTGGCTGTCTTTTTTTCCTGGTCGTGGTTATCTTTTTGTTCTGATCTTGGTTGGTTGCCTTTTTGTGTTGGTCTTGGATGTTCTTGTTAACAGGTGAGGGTGTCCAGGTATCTTTTTTATTTTTTTTACTATTATTTTTAACTCTGTTCCAATTCTTTTGAAATTCAAGGTGAAGCAATTTGCACATTTCTAATTTTAACCCCTTCAGCCCCCAGCCTGTTTTCACCTTAAAGACCCGGCCATTTTTTGCAATTTTGACCAGTGTCACTTTGACAGGTTATAACTCTGGAACACTTCAACGGATCCTGGCGATTCTGAGATTGTTTTTTCGTGACATATTGTACTTCATGTCAGTGGTAAATTTAGGCCGATATGTTTTGCGTTTATTTGTGAAAATTTCGGAAATTTGGCGAAAATTGTGAAAATTTTGCAATTTTCAAAATTTGAAATTTTATGCCCATAAATCTGAGAGATATGTCACACAAAAAAGTTACTAAATAACATTTCCCACTTGTCTGCTTTACACCAGCGCAATTTTTGAAAAAAAAAAATTCCGTTAGGAAGTTAGAAGGGTTCAAAGTTCATCACCAATTTCTCATTTTTCCAACAAAATTTACAAAAAAAAATTTTTTAGGTACCACATCACATTTGGAGTGATTTGAGAAACCTAGGCGACAGAAAATACCCAAAAGTGACCCAATTCTAAAATCTGCACCCCTCACTCTGCTCAAAACCATATCCAAGAAGTTTATTAACCCTTTAGGAGCTTCACAGCAACCAAAGCAATGTAGACGAAAAAATGAAAATTTTACTTTTTTAACACAAAAATGTTACTTTAGCCATAAAAATTAGTATTTTCACAAGGGTATCAGGAAAAATGCATCATAAAATGTATCGTGCATTTTCTCCTGAGTACGCAGATACCCCATATGTGGTGGTAATCAAATGTTTGGGCACACAGCAGGACTCGGAAGGCAAGGAGCGCCATTTGAATTTTTGAGTGCAAAATTAGCTGCACTCATTAGCGGACGCCATGTCGGGTTTGAAGACTCCCCGAGGTGCCTAAACAATGGAGCTCCCCCATAAGTGACCCCATTTTGGAAACTAGAGCCCTCAAATATTTTTTCTAGATGTTTGATGTGCACTTTGAACCCCTGGGGGCTTCACAGAAGTTTATAACGTTGAGCCGTGAAAAGAAAAAAATTTTTTTTTACCACAAAACTGTTGCTTCAACCAGGTAGCTTTTTTTTATCACAAGGGTATCAGGAAAAAATGCACCATAAAATGTATTGTGCATTTTCTCCTGAGTACGCAGATACCCCATATGTGGTGGAAATCAAATGTTTGGGCGCACGGCAGGACTCGGAAGGCAAGGAGCGCCATTTCACAGCAAAATTGGTTGGAATTATTAGCGGACGCTATGTTGCGTTTGGAGACCCCCTGAAGTGCCTAAACAATGGAGCTCCCCCACAATTGACCCCATTTTGGAAACTAGACCCCTCATGGAATTTATCTAGCTGTTTAGGGAGCACTTTGAACCCCTGGAGGCTTCACAAACGTTTGTAATGTTGAGCCGTGAAAATATTTTATTTTTTTTACCACAAAATTGTTTTTTCAAACAGGTAGCTTTTTTTTCCACAAGGGTATCAGGAAAAAATGCACCATAAAATGTATTGTGCAATTTCTCCTGAGTACGACGATACCTCATATGTGGTGGAAATCAATTGTTTGGGCGTACGGCGGGGCTCAGAAGAGAAGGAGCGCCATTTCACAGTAAAATTGATTGGAATTATTAGCAGACGCCATGTTGCATTTGGAGACCCCCTGAGGTGCCTAAACAATGGAACTCCCCCACATGTGATCCCATTTTGGAAACTAGAACCCCCCCCCATACAAAAAAAATTAGTTTGGCGAAATAAAAAATACAGACATCAGTAGAAAAAAAAAAAAAAAATGAGCGCCTGCCAAGACCAGTGCCAAACGTGAGAGCAATGCACGAGTCTCGCATCGCATCATCCACTGCAGTTTGGAAGCGAGCAACTGCGCTGGATAATGCGATGCGAGAGGGCGGGGCGGCAGATGAGAAAGGGCGCAGCGGATGGAAGATGGGAAAGGGTGCAGCGGGTGGAGGAGCGGCGGAGGATGGGAAAGGGCGCAGCGGATGGATGATGGGAAATGGCGCAGCGGATGGATGGGAAATGGCGCAGCGGATGGAGGAGCGGCAGAGGATGGGGGGGGAGGTGAGATGGGGATACCTACCTTACAGGATGGATCTAGGCAGCAGGATCACAGCAGACAGAAGAGGCAGCAGATGAAGGAGGCAACAGATCGAGGAGGGTGAGAGGGGGCAGTAGATGGAAAATGGGAGAGAGCAGGCAGCAGATCGGGGAGGGGGGCAGAGTCTGATGGGAGAGAGAGATGGCACATGGAGGAGGGGGGGCCCCGGGGGGAGGGTGGCTTGCAGCACATGTAGGGGGAGGGTGGCTGGCTTGCAGCACATGTGGGGGGAGGGTGGCTGGCTTGCAGCACATGTGGGGGGAGGGTGGCTGGCTTGCAGCACATGTGGGGGGAGGGTGGCTGAAGCACATGTGGGGGGAGGGTGGCTGGCTTGCAGCACATGTGGGGGGAGGGTGGCTGGCTTGCAGCACATGTGGGGGGAGGGTGGCTGAAGCCAGCCACCCTCCCCCCACATGTGCTGCAAGCCAGCCACCCTCCCCCCACATGTGCTGCAAGCCACCCACCCTCCCCCCACATGTGCTGCAAGCCACCCTAACCCCACATGTGCTGCAAGCCACCCTCCCCCCACATGTGCTGAAGCCAGCCACCCTCCCCCCACATGTGCTGCAAGCCAGCCACCCTCCCCCCACATGTGCTGCAAGCCACCCTCCCCCCACGTGGGGGGAGGGTGGCTTGCAGCACATGGAGGGATAGGAGGTGTGGCGATGGAGAAGGGGCAGCCGATGAAGGAGGCGGCGGCGGCGGCCGCCGATCGGGAACAGTGGGGGCCGATTCGGGGGCAGCAGCGGCTGAAAAAGGTGAGTGCGACGGCGGCGGGGACAGTGGCGAGCATGGCGGCGGGGACAGCGGTGGAGCGGGAGCAGCGGCGGGGCGATCGGAGACAGCGGCGGAGACAGCGGCGGAGACAGCGGCGGAGCGGGAGCATGGCGCCGGGGCGATCGGAGACAGCGGCGGAGCGGGAGCATGGCGCCGGGGCGATCGGAGACAGCGGCGGAGCGGGAGCATGGCGCCGGGGCGATCGGCGACAGCGGCGGAGCGGGAGCATGGCGCCGGGGCAATCGGCGACAGCGGCGGAGCGGGAGCATGGCGCCGGGGCGATCGGAGACAGCGGCGGAGACAGCGGCGGGAACAGCGGTGGAGCGGGAGCATGGCGCGGCGATCGGAGACAGCGGCGGTGGAGCGGGAGCATGGCGCGGCGATCGGAGACAGCGGCGGTGGAGCGGGAGCATGGCGGGGGGATCGGAGACAGCGGCGGTGGAGCGGGAGCATGGCGGGGGGATCGGAGACAGCGGCGGGGACAGCGGTGGAGCGGGAGCATGGCGCCGGGGCGATCGGGGACAGCGGTGGATCGGGAGCAGCGGCGGGTCGATCGGAGACAGCGGCGGGGCGGGCGGCGGGGACGCGGGCGGCGGGGACAGGGGCGGGCGGCGGGGACAGCAACTTACCGTTCTCCTCGGCTTCCAGGGACGGTCACAGGCCGCAGATCCACATTGATTGGAGAGAGTGGTCACAAGACCGGTCTCTCCAATCAGAGCTGGGGGCGGGTGAAGCATCGATCACCCAGCTCCAGCCAATGGCCAGTGCTACAGCAGCACTGATCAGGGCTGGATTTCAATGTTCCAGCCATTTTCAATGGCTGGAACATTACAGTGGCTGTAATTGGCTGAGCGGCGTTCGTCAGCCAATCACAGCCTCTGTAGGTTCGGGGAGGAGGCACCACCTCTCCTGAGGTCAGGCAGAGGTCCCCTCCTTCCCGAATCCACCGTTTAAGTAAACAAATTTAACTCCCCGGGGCTCCGGGACCGCGATTTCGCCAGGACGTACTGAGTACGTCATGGGTCGTTTAGCACCATGTCACCATGACGTACTCAGTACGTCCAAGGTCGTTAAGGGGTTAACAATAAGGCTCTGTTGACATTGGCATTGGAGACTCCTAGACTTCTATAGTGTTAGAGTTAGATCAGTTAGATCACTGGAAATCAGGGTGTTTTGTTTGGTGCATGGGTGTAAGAATGCCCCCGTATTAAGTCTGTCTGAAAGTAGCCTTAACATTGCTTAACAGCACAAATGAAAATGTCCAACTTCTATCTTCGGTCAACACAAGGGCTAGCACTCTACTAAGGGGTGACTCACTATGATGAACTTCAGACGTTTGTACAGTCTATGCAGTAAAAAAAAAAAAAAGTTTACTGTAACCAAAACAAATATCCCTTGATAGGAATGATGAAGTTGTCTGTCCCATCCATTATTTGGTTAAAGGAGCATTATACATCACAAGAAACATGCATTGTGAAGTTTTTAGATGTCTTCCCGGAATATAGTGTAAACCGATACACTGTCTGGAGCCTCAAGCAAAGACCAAACCAAGCTCTTTCCCGGTTGGGAAAAACTGTTGCCAAAATGACCGCAAAATTTCAGTAAGTCTCAGTTCTGAAGAGACCAAATTAATATAAATGTATCTGTACATTTTCTGAAGAATCTTGAAGACTGTGGAGGTCTCACAAGTGGTCAACTGACATGGATCTCGGAAAGGTTCCCAAAAATACTTTTACTCAACTTTGAGACAAATGAAGCCCAATGTCTCTTGACCTACAGGAAATATGAACTACTGTAATTTTCTATATTAAGAGTATCAAATGTAACCGCACCAATTTCCAATTGGCAACATTTCTCTAAATTTGAATGTTATAGTGAACAGTTGTATATTCTAAAATGTTATAAATGTATAAAGACATCAATTTTTGGTCGTTTGCAGATAATTATTTGGAGCAAATGTTCAGTAGATGACATGAAACATACCCAAAGTATCCATATGATATTTAGGATCAACTTCAAGTGTAACTTTTTAAAATTTGCGATTTCTTATGAATTCCAATAATTTGAGATTCTATTCACAAGGATTGCAAAAGAAAACCATCATCATTGTGTCCCGCTCTTTGGACAAGAGGTTCCTTATTTTTCACAGGTCTACAACTTGTATTTCAGTGAATCAACTTTCCTATATCATGAGAACCTCCAGCTGTGAACTCAGTGACGTCACCGCTCACAGCTGTGGCTCAGTCAGTCTTTGCCTGAAGCCGCAGCTGGTGGTGATATTCTTTAATGTGTCTGCACACTGAGACTTCAGTATGTAGCAGAGCCGTGATCGTTGTGGGACCTCATGTGGATCGGACCTGGGTGTTTAGGGGCTTAATAAATTGGAGAAAGAGGGTGTTTTTTTGTGTTATTTGAAATAAAGGATTTTTTTATTGTGTTTATCTCTTTTCACTTACAGGATTAGAAAGACCCTCATAGACCCCTATCCATTGCAAATCTAGGGCTTACTGGTAGCTGTAAGCTGTCATTAACCCCTTATATTACCTTAATTGTCACTGCACTTGAGCAATTAGGATGAGCCAGGTAAAATGACACCTATTCTACCATTACCCATTCCCTGTAGACTGTGAGCCCTCGCGAGCAGGGTCCTCTCTCCTCCTAAACCAGTCTGTTTTGTACTGTTAATGATTGTTGTACGTATACCCTCTTTCACTTGTAAAGCGCCATGGAATAAATGGAGCTATAATAATAAATAATAATAAATAATAATAATTGTTGCATTTAATGGATGTGACAATTTTGGGGCAACTGCTGGCTGATATTTTTAGCCTGGGGGGCCCAATAACCATGGGCCTCCCGAGCCTGAGAATACCAGTCCCCAGCTGTCGGCTTTATCATGGCTGGGTATCAAAATTGGAGAGGGACCGCACAACTTTTTTTAATTACCTATTTAAATAATTTTAAAAAATGCCTAGGGTCCCTCTTATTTATTTTTTCTTTCCATTATATATATTTATTAAAGTATTTTTTTTGCATACAAGCACTTACAATAACAACATATACAACATACAGTAGAACAACAAAGGAATGACTCCTGGTAAACCCAAGAGTCACAAAAAGAAAGGGGGTGCCCTTATAAAACTATATATTTAAAGCAAGTACTACTACATTGAGAAAATTATAAAAGTATTCCTTTAATTTTGATAGACAAATAAGATAAGCACACGGCTTGGGGCTGCAGCCTGTGGCCATCTGCTTTATCTGCACTGGGTATCACAATATGGGGGAGACCCTACGCCAGTTTTTAAATTAATTAATCTATTTTTGCACAACGATAAGAATGCAGATAACGTGTGTGATTCCAATCAATCACAGACACTGTCACACAGGGTGGGGGTGCAGTTTGACTGCAACCAATCACAGACAGCGGGACTGATGGTGGGTGGGAAAAACAGTGAATATGTATAAGCGTTAATGAGCAGACCCGGAAGCAATATTACAGCTACGCGTAAGACTCACTAAGTATAACTGTCCTGCTTTGCAGCTCCCCTAACTCATTCTACCACCATTTTACAGTACAAAGTTCAAGTATCATAGACTTATTTGAGGTTTGGCATCAAGACAGCTGTGTGGGTTCAAGTCCGTCCCAAACATTACATTTTTTTTAAGTCCAGCCGGACCCACCGAATCCGAACATTTGCGCGTTCGCCAATCTCTATTGATTAGCTACATTGGAGGAGCTTGGAGTGGTTTCCTTTTTGTATTTTTTTTCCCTCTGTTTCCCTTACCTTGTGTTGTATTATTGCAGTGGTGAGACTAGTGTTCTTGCTGGCCTTCTCACTAGCCAGGGTAATTTCTGGGTAAGTGAGGGTCTACACAGTGATGGTGACGAGGGGAAGGACCCATATAGGGACATTATGGAGCATAGGGAACAGACTCAGGTGAGTTGTAGAGGTGTCCCTTCTCCCCTCTCCCTATCGCTAGGGCCTTCCTTTACCATTCCCGTTGTTACCCTTCTGCTGCACTGTACATAGAGTGTCTGTACACTCTGGCGTGATAAAACATGCCCAGCACCATTTACCAAATTGCTGAAACATCAGAGAATGGCCCAGTGATGTCACATGGTCTATGATATGACATAGTCTATCCAAATTCTTTAATTGGATCATCATACCTTGTACAGTGGTGGGTAGTACCTGGGTTGTCAGAAGTCAGTGGGTCCTAGTAGAACAAAGGCGGGTGCCTAATTGACAGTTTGTACTGTAGAATTGTGTTCTATCACCAGATTCAGCAGGTAAGTGTATTATACAGCTTATACACAGATCACTCTCTCTCTCTCTCTTACTGTCTCTGCCCCTCTCCTCTCTCTCTTTTGCTCTTGGCAAGCGTGAAATGGACAGCTTCTAATTGCTTAGTGTGAAAGCGTGGCAGGTGCATTCAGACCTATGGACGTCTGACACAAAACAAAAAACCACAACAAATAAAGGGGACACCGGGGACGTGATAACAACAGAGAGCCCTGGAGCTAGTGAGAGGGGTAACTGGGACACCTCCTATCATCACCTGCAGCTCTCCCTACTCTCCTCGCAAGTCCCTATACAGTCTCTGTAACTGTCTCTGAGCAAGCACCTGAGACACTGAGAAGCCCTGTAGATGCCTTGGCTAGTGAGAGGCAGGTGAGGTACTCTAGACCCACTGCTGTACTAATAAGATACAAGGGAAGGAAAGACAAACTGGGGAAATAGCAACGAAAAAAGGATAAAGCCCGAGTTCAGACTACTTCTCAGCAGGACCTTCCACCAAAGCGGCCAGAGAACAATGAGTTTCTATCTTCAGCAAGGATTGCTGGAAAACACCTCTAATTAAACCTGAAGGGGCATAGCCACAAAGAAGCTGCAGCTGAAACACTCAGCTAGGAACTGTTTAACAACAACACTGACATTAACTCATTAGGCACCAAAATAAATGAAACCACGTTTAAATGTAGAGTCCCAGATGGAAATGAGGGATCCCAACCCTGAATCCATCACTAGTCTCCAAAAATAGACAGATGACCGTGACAGTCCTGTATTTTGATTTCTGGGGAAAATTTGAAGCCAACGAATTTGAATTTCAAATGATCGGCTCCTCTCTAGTGCTGGCCTATGTAAGCTTCAGACAGCTGAAGGAGGAGCTTTTTAAGGATAGGGCACAGCATATGGAGCCACAGATGACCAGACCAATTGGAAGCAGATATTACTTACCTACGGGCACCATGGCGTCCAGGTGCCTTGAATGCAATCATGATATCATGAATTGTGGAGATTGCAAAATCCGTTTGAAAAGTCTTTTTAAACCCTGTGTTGTATCGTTGTCTCTTCAGCGTGGCAATAAATCCTTAAAAAAAAATTCAATAGGCATCCAGGAATGGTTCAAGACAAGAACAAAAAGACCTGAAATCTGGAGAAATAAAAAAAAACTAAACAAGAGTATGGTCTACTCACTACTCCTTGGCGTTGAACCCTGTAGGTCACCTGCGGCTTTAGGGGTGCCACATGTGGATTTTTCAGTCTTACAGGAGGCTCATGGTATACACCGTGTGCAGAATTATTAGGCAAATTGTATTTTAGAGGATTTTTTTTTATTATTGATCAACAATTATGTTCTCAAACAGCCCAAAAGACTCATAAATATCAAAGCTTAATATTTTTGGAAGTTGGAGTGGTTTCTTTTTAGATTTGGCTATCTTAGGAGGATATCTGTTTGTGACGGTAACTATTATTGTGCAGAATTATTAGGCAACTTAATAAAAAACAAATATATTCCCATCTCACTTGTTTATTTTCACCAGGTAAACCAATATAACTGCACAAAATTTAGAAATAAACATTTCTGACATGCAAAAACAAAACCCCAAAAAATGAATGACCAATATAGCCACCTTTCTTTATGATGACACTCTGCAGCCGACCATCCATAGATTCTGTCAGTTGCTTCATCTGTTTATGATTACCATTGCGTGCAGCAGCCTCCAGACACTGTTCCCAGAGGTGGACTGTTTTCCCTCCCTGTATCTCACATTTTATGAGGGACCACAGGTTCTCTATGGGGTTCAGATCAGGTGAACAAGGTGGCCATGTCATTATTTTTTTCATCTTTTAGACCTTTACTGGCCAGCCACGCTCTGGAGTAGTTGGATGCATGTGATGGAGCATTGTCCTGCATGAAAATCATGTTGTTCTTGAACAATACCTGTACCACTGCTTGAAGAAGTTGTCTTCCAAAAACTGGCAGTAGGTCTGGGAGTTGAGCTTCACTCCATCCTCAACCCGAAAATGTCCCACAAGTTCATCTTTGATGATACCAGCCCATACCAGTACCCACCTCCACCTTGCTGGCGTCTGAGTCAGAGTGGAGCTCTCTGCCCTTTACTGATCCAGCCTCTGGCCCATCCATCTGGCCCATCAAGAGTCACTCTCATTTCATCAGTCCATAAAACCTTTGTAAAATCAGTCTTAAGATATGTCTTGGCCCAGTTTTTTCTTATGTTTCTTGTTCAGAGGTGGTGGCTTTTCAGCCTTCCTTACCTTGGCCATGTCCCTGAGTATGGCACACCTTGTGCTTTTTAATACTCCAGTAACGTTGCAGCTCTGAAATATGGCCAAACTGGTGGCAAATGGCATCCTGGTAGCTTCACGCTTGATTTTCATCAATTCATGGGCAGTTATTTTGCACCTTTTTTGCCCCACACTTCTTGCGACCCTATTGGCTATTTGCCATGAAACGCTTGATTGTTTGGTGATCATCACGCTTCAAAAGTTAGCTCAAACACTTCTTTTTACCATCAAACTGCCTTATCCTCTGAGAATTCTCTTCTGCATTTCTGGTTTAATATTAATTATTGCAATTGTAAATATTTAAGCAAAGTGCCACCTAACGATTCTTTTTGGAAAACTAAGGGATTAACCCCTTCACGACCGAGGACATAACAGTACGTCCTAAATCATGCAGGGGTGATCACCACCAGCTGCGGTGAGACGGAGGTCATCCCCACACATGTCTGCTGATTTGAACAGCAGACATGTGTGCCTCGCAGGCGCAGGTGAATCTGTGATCCACTCATGCCTGTTAACACCTTAAATCGTGCTGTCAAAATGTGACAGCGCAATTTAAAGCATCACAGCTGGGAACACGACTTTCCCTGCCACCATCGGAGGTCCTCTCGGAATCACGGGGAGCCGATGGTTGTCATGGTAGCGCAGGGTAAGATCATGACTCCTGTCGCTATCAAGATGTAGTTCCTGTTACAGCCGGCAGAGCGCTGGCTGTAACAGAAGACGAGTAACTGCTGGAGATTGGAACAAAAGGCACAATAGGGTCTTACCCAATATGATGGTTGGTAATATAAAGAGAGGTACACTCACCTGGTGTGGTTGTGCCAGTCACAACCCCTTATGCGCATATGTGAGTGTTCGCGTGGTTCAGTAGCGGCCCCGTGGGTGACGTGGTTCAATATAGATGACAGAGGAAAGCGGGTTTATGCCGCGCTAATAACCACTGATGCTGGTATATTAAAAAATTCCTTTTTTATTTTACAACCTACGCGTTTCAGAGACATTGCCCGTCTCCTTCTTCAGGAAAAAAGAAATCATCGATGATTTCTTTTTTCCTGAAGAAGGAGACGGGCAATGTCTTTGAAACGCGTAGGATTGTAAAATAAAAAAGGAATTTTTTAATATACCAGCATCAGTGGTTTTTAGCGCGGCATAAACCCGCTTTCCTCTGTCATCTATATTGTAACAGAAGACGAGCATTTCTCCTGATCAGAGCAATGCAGCTCAGCTCTGATCAGGAGAAATAAATGAGCGATCAGACTGCTGATCCTTATAGTCCCCTAGGTGGACCAGTAAAATAAAAAAGGTAAAAAAAAAGTTTAAAAAATAAAAAAAACCTAAAAGTTCAAATCACCCCCCATTTACCCCACTGAAAATTTTGAAAGGTTAAAAAAGAGAAAAAATATACACACATTTGGTATCGCCGCATTCAGAAACACCCGATCTATCAAAATTTAAAATCAATTCATCTAATTGGTAAACGGCAAAGCAGCAAAAAAATTACAAACTCCAAAATTACATTTTTTGGTCTTTGCAAATTTTGTGCAAAATGCAATAATAGGCAATGAAAACATAGCATGTGCACAAAAATGGTATAATTAAAAATGTCAGCGCAAGACACAAAAAATAAGCCTTCACTGAGCCCCATATAAAAAAAAAATGAGAATGGTACAAATCGCGGAAAATGGCGCAAAATGTGCGCCTTTTTTTTTTACAGACTTCTGAAGTTTTTTTGCAACATGTATAGATAAAAGTAAACCTATACATGTTTAGTGTCTACAAACTCACACTGACCTGAGGCATCACACCAACACATCAGTTTTATCACATAGTGAACACGATGAATAAAATATTCCAAAAACAATCACGCAATCACACTTTTTTTGCAATTTTTCCGCATTTGGAAATTTTTTGCCTTTTTCCAGTACTCTATATGATAAAACTTATGGTTGAATTTAAAAGTACAGCTCGTCTCGCAAAAAAAGAAGACCTCATATGGCAAGATTGACAGAAAAATAAAAAAGTTACGGCGCTCAGAAGAAGAGGAGCAAAAAATGAAAACGAAAAGTGGAAAATCGCCCGGTCGCACTCAGTGCCCTGTCTAGTCCCAAACCAAACCGAATAGTCACCCAGCAGATCTTACTTCCTTGTTGGTTAAAATGACTTCAACAATCTAATAATTTTACCCAAATGATAATACTAAAAAAAGACCAAATATCGTCGATTTTTATATTTACTTTTATAGGAAACGAATTAATAAAATGTAGCCACAACTGTAGGACATTACTCAATGGAGGAGAATGGAAGAATGTGTGAAGATGAAAGCGAGAAAGGAATCAGATTATTGTAAAAAAAAAAAGATAATGGGGATATAAGACGCGGCATGCCCTTTGATACATAAGTGAATATTCCTATTCTAACAAATATGAAATCCACACATGACAGTAATACAAACTGTGTTGAAAGCTGTGATGTTGTGTGAACATGTGCCAAGCACCGTGCAGCCATTAGCAGAGGTTGTAGTCTTCCCGTAATGTGATATTGTGATGTTCACAAAATTAACAATAAAAGGAAACCATGTGAAAATCTTTACTTTAGTAGAGATGAGCGAACCAGAACTGTAAAGTTCTGAACACCGGGTATACGGGCCTCGGACCCGAACATGGACTTCTAACTGTATGTCAGGTTCCTGTTCTGGTTTGTCATCCAAATAAAGCTTGTTGAAAGGTTGCAGACCAGCCAATCAGCAATCTTTTCCAGTGTGGGCACTTGCAGCCCTAACAAAGCTATGGCAAAAAGTCAGATTTTTTTTTTTTGCAACTAAAATAATAAAAAAAACTAGACATGTTTGGCATCTCCATAATTGAATCATATTTACCACAAAATGTACATCGTAAAAAAAAATACCCCCAAATTTATTTTTACAATTTCACCACATTTACATTTTTCCCCAGATTCTAGTACACAATATAGCTATATGGTAAAATGAATTATGTCATTCAAAAGTACAACTTGTCCAGCAAAAAACAAGCCCTCATACGGCTATGTAGACAGAAAAATAAAAAAAGTTATGGCTCTGGGAAGAATAAAAAAAAAGAAATGCAAAAACAAAAATTGGCCACGTTGCGAAGGGATTAAGGCTGGGCTACACAGCAACTCTGGCTGCAATAAAAGTTAAGCTAAAGATAGCTAGGTGTCATTACTATGTAGCGCTATATAAGTGAATGGGGGCCTGCGGGTACTGCGGCCACCACAAGCAAATTGCAAAAATTGGTTGCTTTAGAGGAGCTGATGTTTACATTAGAGGAGCTGGTAGTTACATTAGAGGAGCTGGTAGTTACATTGTAGCAGCTGGTGGTTACATTAGAGGAGCTGGTGACTACATTAGAGGAGCTGGTGACTACATTGGAGGAGCTGGTGGTTACAATAGAGGAGCTGGTGGTTACATTGTAGTAGCTGGTAGTTACATTAGAAGAGCTGGTGGTTCCATTGGAGTAGCTGGTGATTACATTGGAGGAGCTGGTGGTTACATTAAAGGAGCTGGTAGTTACATTGTAGCAGCTGGTAGTTACATTGTAGCAGCTGGTGGTTACATTAGAGGAGCTGGTGACTACATTAGAGGAGCTGGTGACTACATTGGAGGAGCTGGTGGTTACAATAGAGGAGCTGGTGGTTACATTGTAGTAGCTGGTAGTTACATTAGAAGAGCTGGTGGTTCCATTGGAGTAGCTGGTGATTACATTGGAGGAGCTGGTGGTTACATTAGAGGAGCTGGTGACTACATTAGAGGAGCTGGTGATTACATTGGAGTAGCTGGTGGTTACAATAGAGGAGCTGGTGGTTACATTGTAGTAGCTGGTAGTTACATTAGAAGAGCTGGTGGTTCCATTGGAGTAGCTGGTGATTACATTGGAGGAGCTGGTGGTTACATTAGAGGAGCTGGTAGTTACATTAGAAGAGCTGGTAGTTACATTGTAGCAGCTGGTGTTTACATTAGAGGAGCTGGTGACTACATTAGAGGAGCTGGTGACTACATTAGAGGAGTTGGTGACTACATTGGAGGAGCTGGTGGTTACAATAGAGGAGCTGGTGGTTACATTGTAGTAGCTGGTAGTTACATTAGAAGAGCTGGTGGTTCCATTGGAGGAGCTGGTGGTTACATTAAAGGAGCTGGTAGTTACATTGTAGCAGCTGGTAGTTACATTGTAGCAGCTGGTGGTTACATTAGAGGAGCTGGTGACTGCATTAGAGGAGCTGGTGACTACATTGGAGGAGCTGGTGGTTACAATAGAGGAGCTGGTGGTTACATTGTAGTAGCTGGTAGTTACATTAGAAGAGCTTGTGGTTCCATTGGAGTAGCTGGTGATTACATTGGAGGAGCTGGTGGTTACATTAGAGGAGCTGGTCATTACATTGGAGGAGCTGGTGGTTACATTGGAGGAGCTGGTGTTTACATTAGAGGACCTGGTATTTACATTGGAGGAGCTGGTGGTTACATTGGAGCAGTTGTTAGTTACATTGGAGGAGCTGGTGGTTACATTAGAGGAGCTGGTGGTTATATTGGAAGAGCTGGTGGTTACATTGGAGGAGCTGGTGGTTACATTGGAGGAGCTGGTGGTTACATTAGAGGAGCTGGTGGTTATATTGGAAGAGCTGGTGGTTACATTGGAGGAGCTGGTGGTTATATTGGAAGAGCTGGTGGTTACATTGGAGGAGCTGGTGGTTACAGTGGAGGAGCTGCTGGTTACATTGGAGGAGCTGGTTGTTACATTAGAGGAACTGGTGGCAATAAAAGATGTGCAGCTATAGATGCCTAGGTGTAATTGCTGCATAGAGCTATACAAGTGAATTGGTGGCTTTGTGACCCCGCAGGTACTGCTGCCATGACAAGCATATCACAAAATTGATTACATTGGTTACACTGGAGGAGCCGGTGGTTATATTGGAGGAGCTGGTGGTTATATTGGAGGAGCTGGTGGTTATATTGGAGGAGCTGGTGGTTATATTGGAGGAGCTGGTATTGGTCTGCGGTGATAATCACAACATAGAGGCAGGGAGATTTTGGATGCCATATTCCTACAGGCTGTTATCACACAGTCCTCATCACTGGTGAGATATGTAGGAATGTGCAAAGCTGTTTTGTGGTGACCTTAACTGGCAGGTTTTTGAGACCATAGAAAGATCAGTCTTGATTCATTATTAAATTTGTGTATTTTTTCCTCTAGTTTTTCCACCAGATTTTCATTTGCTCTTTATTCTTCTTTTAATTTCTATATCTAATATATGTGTTTGCTTGTTTTTATATCCGGCATTGGGGCCAGGGTTTGGAGTTTCCAGAAGTTTTCAGCTGAATAATCAATTGTGACTTTACAAAAAAAAAATCATAAAATATTTGCACAAACGTACTGAAGTCCCCCTTGAAGTGATTTTATGTACTTTAGTGAAATATGAGAGTTTTTTGTGCTAAAAAGTTGCAGAGAAGGTTAAAGATAAAAACAAATAGCATTTTTAATTTTGCACAAAATTCGTCAACCAAATGCTCCATTTTGAAGAACTTGTCTCACTAAATGTCAATAAATGCCACAAGACTTTAAAAAAAAAAAAAAAATGACAAATTGAGATTTTTTTTCTATCATGCATGTTCCAGACCTATAGACAGTTTTGTTGCTGCTGGTGCAGAGTGCTCTGCAAGGAAAAGTAAGACTGAAGTGAAATTGAGGTGATTGGGTTTGATGTTTCCAGATATTTTCACTTGATCCATCGAATTAGAACTTTTTAATAAGTCACAAAATTTTGTTGCAAATGTTGTATAGCTTCTCTCCATCTTCCCTCCCCCTTCCTGCACTCCGGTCGGAGTAAAGACATTTTTTTTATTTAATTTTGTGAAAAATTCATCAACCATGTCATTTTGAAAAATTTGGTGGAAAAATAATCTTAGCAAATAAAAATATGTGAATTTTCTTAACCTTGATATTACTATCTATATGTCCTTAAATTTTCGAACGCATGATTTCAAGATTTGTTAACTACAAAACCTTATAAAAATCATTTGAATGAGAAAAAAAGTGTCTAAGAACCCCCCATAAATGATTAATTGAGCCCTATATGTACAAAAACATAAACAAAAATCATCATTCTGATAATCAGAATGGTTTATTATGGTATTCCAATGTGTCAGGAAAATATATTGTCCGTCCAAGAGTTTTTGAAAAAGATCAAATTTCAAGTTGTCAACCCTGATGGTGACCACCATGAGCGCAGCCAGTGACCTAACCACGGCCACTTTGCAAAGGAGTGAAAAAGATGACTAACACCCTCTGATGATATTGGTATTGTCATTTCTGATATGTGATACTAACTTATTATTGTATGTTGATGTTTAATGCATGATTAATGCCTCCTAAATCAAATATATGGGGAGGGCGCAGGGTAGAGAAAGACTAGCCAGTCCTGCAGTTGTGAGAAGTGAGGTGCGACCAGGAGCCCAGAACGTAGAGATCTTGATTTGTGGGGACCCTGAACAGGTGGAGACGTAGGGCTGAAGGGGCAATGTGTAGGACGGATCTTGAAGCATTATTGAAAGAAGACTAGGTTGGCCAGGCTGAGGCATGTGAACCAATCAGAAGTTGGATTTGGACAGTGATGTGTGAGTTGGAGAGGTCAAGTCAACTATTCTGGCCTAGCTAACTATATGCCGCTGTCACAGGGTCCTTCTCCGATATCATACAATCAGCAGAGTGAGAAATGAGTGAGCAATCCAAGTAACCTTTATTCCAAGCAATCCAGAAGGTCCATAACATACTCCACCACACAGAGGGTAAAGTAGTCCAGTAATGGGATAAATGTCCCAGAGATCAGTCACAATCCTCCAGCAGTCCTTTTCCAGGTAAATCAGGGTTTCTCAAGGGCTCTCTGGGGTGCTTCCTGTAGCCGCAGCTTCTCCCATAGAGGATGAATCTTCCTGCTTGTCTCTTGTAGTTCTTAGACAGACTGAATAATCCCCCAAATAAGCAGAGAGTTTGGGTGGATTCCAGGCCCCCTCCAGCACACCTAGAGACAGAAGCACTGCAGGGGGTTATTAACCTGCAGACAGGATAAATAATACATAGATTGGACAGAGCAACACACCTAAAATACGAACCTACACAAAATGACACACAACCCACAATATCCCACCATCAAAGCCGCTACTTGTGCCTACCAAGCCTGTGCCTCTGGTAAGGGTAAATGTGACTAATTCATTATGGGCCAAATATATAGAAATTCTATCAGGTTTACCAGTAAAACTCACTTTATTTTCAGAGTCTGGACTGAATCCTTCTTTGAACAAAAATATTCCAGCACTGGAAGAACCAGGCCAAGGTAGATGAATGTCATAAAACTTCACAGTAATTATTTAATTAAAAATGCCAGTTGATCAGATATGGGAAATAAAACTTGGAGGGAAGGAAAAAAACAAAGCGTTTCGGCCTAGGCCTTAATCATGGTTTACCATGACTAAGGCCTAGGCTGAAACGCGTCAGTTTGTTCCTTTCCCACATAGCAATGATTAAGGCCTAGACCGAAATGCGCTAGATGGTTCCTTGTCTCCAAAACCATGATTAAGGCCTAGGTCAAAACGCGTCAATTTATTCTTTCCCCCTAAACCATGATTAATGCCTAGGCCGAAATGCATCAGTTTGTTTGTTTCCCACATAACCATGATTAAGGCCTAGGCCGAAATGCATCAGTTTGTTTGTTTCCCACATAACCATGATTAAGGCCTAGGCTGAAATGCTTCAGTTTGTTCCTTTCCCCCATAACCATGATTAAGACCTAAGCTGAAATGCATCAGTTTGTTCCTTTCCCCCCAAACCATTATTAAGGCCTAGGCCGAAATGCGTTAGTTTGTTTCTTTCCCCCACAACCATGATTAAAGCCTAGGCCGAAACGTGTTAGTTTGTTTTTTTCCCCCATAACCATGATTAAGGCCTAGGCCAAAACACGGCAGTTTGTTCCTTTACCTCATAATCTTGATTATGGCCTAGGCCGAAAGTGTCAATTTGTTTCTTTCCCCCAAAAACCATGATTAAGGCCTAGGCTGAAATGCCTCAGTTTGTTTTTTTTACCCCATAACCATGACCTAGGCCTAAATGTGAAGTTGTAAACCTGGGATTTCTGTACCATCCCATAGTATGTGGCCCTACTGTGAATAACATCACAACAAACCCAGACGAACCGGTGTTACACGCAACAGAACACCCCTCGGGTTCTTGCGATCCTTGAAGTTTCCCTGTTGCATGGAAACTGGACATTTTTTATCATGGCAATTCTACGGAAACTTTCGGATCTCTAGAGTAGATCTATACGAAGCTTCCCTACCCTGATATAAACCTTGTCAACTCTACTCCGAATTATCTAGCTTTTCAAGTATCTTAAGCCATTGTAGGACAAATACTTCAATAACTGTGAAGCCCCATCAGTCTTCTTATTTTCGAATATATGACTATATTAGCAAAAATGACTCAAAAACATAATTCTCGAAACAAGAAAGAAGAGTAGAACATCAACACAGTTGAAACAGTGATCTTGATTCTTGAGATTTGACATTGGGTCCTCAAAGTTCTTGTTTTACAGTGAGGTCCTGTGACCTTCTTGCATAGAACACACATTTTTTCTTCTTTAAAACCCACAAAACCCCCCAGAAATCCACTTTTTGTAGGCCTTTCTGTCTGATAAAATATTGAGTATCCTCCAGCCAGCTCCTCTGATCCTGTTGGGAGGCCTCTTTGGTGAGTCTAGTGTCAGTTCTTCGAGGTCTGGATGTATCACTTATGTGTTTGATGTTGTTGAGCTCATCTCATTCTTGAACTTCTCTTGTGTTTTGGAAGCGTAACATTCTTAAGATCTATCCTCTCCTGATTTTCCCAGAGATCTGGAACGGTGTCAGGGTAGTAGACATAACATGATGTAATACTAGCACATAGTCTTGTCTTCTTACTTAGTAGACCTATTTTGCTGCCAGAGAATTGTTCTAAAATGTAGTTATTTTTGGTACACGAACAAGTCGAAGCTTCATAGGTTCATAGAGTTAAAGGTAGCGTCTCAGGTGAAGTTCTGCTCCATTACTTGATCCAAAAAAATATTGTTTGAAGTAAAGGAAGGGGAGACATTGGTTCAGAAGCCATACTTGTCCCACCCTTATCCATCTGGCTTGATTGACATCTATGCATCACTCTACATTTTCGTGACTTTAAGGTCTTCTTCTAGCACAAGTGCAATATAAGCAAAAATGAAATTTTGCACACTCACACGTCTGGACCCCGAGAGCGTCATAGGCTATGTTATGAGGAGAAATTTTAACCCTGCACTTTACAGTTATTCGCCAAAAAACCTGCCTCCATTAAAGCGAATGGAGCTGGGAGCCACAGTGCAGCCAGAACTTCAGAAGAATGCGCAGCTACGCCCTTATATGGAATGTTGGCATGTCACAATGCAGCCAGGGAAAGAGACAGACAGGGAAAGAGGCAGACACAGACAGGGTAAGAAAGACATAGACAGGGTAAGAGACAGACACAAAGAGACAGACAGACAAAGAGACAGAGACAGGGAAACAGACAGGGAAAAAAAAGGGAAAGAGACAGACAGGGTAAGAGACAGACAAAGACAGGTAAAGAGACAGACAAAGAGACAGACACAGGGAAAGAGACAGAGGGAAAGAGACAGACAGGGAAAGAGAGGGAAAGAGACAGACAGGGAAAGTGACAGACAGGGAAAGTGACAGAGATAGATAGACAGACAGGGAAAGAGATTGAGACAGACAGAGAAAGAGACAGAGACAGACAGGGAAAGAGACAGACAGACAAAGAGATAGAGAGAGACAGAGAGAGATATACAGAGGGGGAGACAGACAGAGAATGGGAGAGAAACAGAGAGACAGTTACTATCCCGGGCGTTAATACATTCTATTTATACATTCTATCCTGGGAATGTTAATACATTCTATTTTGTTAACAACAGTTATTAACCCGGGCGAAGCCGGGTAGTACAGCTAGTAAGTAAATAAATAGCAATAGTGCATGGAACTAAAATAGGGTACTTAGTTAACATTATTTTGCCCAAAAAAATTAGAGCCATCCCACTTTGTCAAGGTGACCCATATCGGGATGGTCCTAGGAACTATTGTTTATAACCTCACCAAATGTTCAGTGATGAAAATGTGAATAGGCATTGAGCAAAGACCGGGGCCTCCCATTCTTTGAGTTGGACATTGTGTTTATATAACTTCCCATTGCTGGGTGTCCATGTTGGGCCCCAATCCTGCTTAATCCTTATTCACATTTATGCCACTAGACACATGGTAAGGTTTGAAAGGGAAGGTGCAATCAAAACATCAAAAAAAGCATTTTTTTTCAATAACTGAAAAAAAGTAAAGTATTAATGTTTTAATATTTTGTTTAAATATTATCATTTGTTTTTAATTGACCAAAATTTAAAAGTTTGATATTTTCCACTCTTAAACACTAGGGGGAGCAGCTGCTGAAAACCTAGTGTAGAACTACTGTAGAACTAGCTCATATTACAGCTGTAGTAAAAGTGGAAGGAATCTGCTCTCATGTGTGTGATGTCACCTCCCCCTCCCCTTCTGGGTGTTTGCAAAATGATAATGATAAGGGAGGATAAAGTTTAGGATCACAGTGTGGAGCCATTTTGTTGGTGACTGCAAAGTGATCCTGAACTGGGGTAAGTGTCACTGAGGACAGCTGGCAGAGTGCTCCACTATATAATGTGCCCCACTGTATAATGTGCCCCATATACTCTGCCACCATATTACTGTGCCCTGATATACTGTGCCCCCATATTCCTGTGCCCCCATATTCCTGTGCCCCCATATTTCTGTGCCTCATATTCTTATGCCCCCATATTCCTGTGCCCCCATATTTCTGTGCCTCATATTCTTATGCCCTCATATTCCTGTGCCCCCATATTCCTGTGCCCCCATATTCCTGTGCTCACATTCATGTGTGAGTAATGAATGATAGATCATCGCTCCCCGCCGCTGTGCTCACCTCAGACCGCCGCTCCTGGCAGCTTTTCCTGTTAGCCTGATGTCTTCGAAGTTCCTTCTGTCAGTTGCCAAAAGCGGAGGTCCAAGGTGAGCATAGTGGAGGGGAGCGATGATCAACAGCATGAGCCTGGTATTGAACTATAGATGTCACGCTGTGATCATTGCTCCCCGCCGCTGTGCTTACCTCGGATCTCCACAATCGGCAACTGACAGGAGGAACTGATGAGATACCAGTCTGACAGGAGAAGCTGCCAGGAGCGGAGGTCTGAGATGAGCACAACGGTGGGAAGCAATGATCGTAGCGTAACATCTATAGTTTAATACCAGGCTCACGCTGCAGATCGTCCCTGCCTCCATGCTAAGGGGGCCAGTTGAGCACACAGTAGACGCTGAGGGCTTCACAAAGATGGCGGCAGTCTCCTCCCAGAGCAGTGATCTGGACAACCAAGGGGGCGTGTCCAGATCACAGCAGGGAACAGGCACAGTGCGGGAGATAGGGTCGGATGCTGACCACTATCTCTTATGCACAGGGACTGTCATATTTGAGGAAACTGTCATTACACACAAAAAATCCAAGATGGCAGCCCCCCTATGTAAGCAAAAATACAAATAAATAAAAACTAAATAAACAATTAATTTAATTTTGTATTACAAATAATTGATTCCATAAGCAGTATTATTACTACAAAAATTACAAACCATGGCACATTCCCTTTAAATATTAGATGCTTTGACCATCCGGAAATGGGTCACCTTGACGTGGTGGGATGGCTTTAATTTTTTTTTTATAAAATAATGTTAACTAAGTACCCTATTTTATTTATATGCAACATTGCTATTTATTTACTTAGTTTAGGATATTTTCTCATTCTTGTTTATTTTTTGGGGGTTTTGGTGTCTTCAGGAAATAAATTAAGCCAGATTGGGTGAAATTAAATTGATTGACAGCAAGGTTCATTTATACATGTGTCCATATCCTTGACTGCAGAAGAGTAATTTGCCCCTAGAGCAAGCCATGTGTAAACCCTATATTTTGTGCTTGTTCAGATTAATCTGGTTTAATCATTTGGATGGTGCTGCCAATTTCTGATAGAAGCATTTAAAGCACCATTCCAGCTTTTCTTTTTTTTAGCGCTGGAGTAACACCTTAAATGTAAGTTCCCGGTGTTACACTCACCTGCCGCCAACTGCATTATTTTTTGGTGCCATCTTGTACCGGTAACTTATGACGGGCCGGAAGTCAGAAGTTACCTAACAATACGCTCAATGTAACACTATGAGGCCCAGAACCAGGCCAGAATGAGGCTCTCATAGACTCTTATTGAGTTGTGACCTCTGGCACGCTCCAGGAAACACTAGAGCTTCCGACAGCACCAGAGCAGTGCTGAAAACAGATGAAGACGGCGGCAGATGCGTGTGGTGAAGGGCACAGGACAGGCAGCGGTCGTTGTCATGGTAGCAGGAGACAACAGGTCACAGCACAGCCTGTCATTAGCCCCTCGCCTCCTCGTCGCCGCACCACACACAGGAGAACTCCGTAACAGTCCAGGCGACACCGAATTCACTTTCTCAGGAAATAAAGTCCAGTCAAAGTTTCTTTTCTCAAACAAGCAAACTTTATTTTCCGTTATCTCCCACATCACCTCTGTCCGTGCTTCGCCGGTATTGGTACACTTCCCATAGGGGTTCCTTCTGTTCTTCCTTCCCTTACATAATTTAGCAGCAGTCCATATCCCTGGAACCTGTGTACCTTCTGTCACCTCTAGGCCTCTCCTTTTGTCACTACGCTTCACACTGGCACCGACCGTGTCATGAAGTCCATTGAGCCACTTCACCCTACCCACAGGGGACACTAACACGTAAGAAGGACTGCAACCGACGGCTCTTCCGTCCGTGCCCAGGTCATCCAGTTATAAACTTCTACTTGAGGGCACACTGAACTTCAGTGAGTGAGTAATACGTTGAGTATCATTAGCTAGGTGATACGAACGCCAGACCCCTGACCGTCAGGACTATACACCTCTCCTAGGGGGATGCAGTTAGTCAATCCTTCAGATCCCGCGTGTCACGGTCGCAGGGGTGACCCTTAGTGTCAGAATCTTCAAATTGGGGTTCTATTCAGTAAATCTCCTCAGGGACTCTCCTATCCCCTTCCCATTGTCTCTTGCATATATATCCTCCACTCTCCTCCTACTCCTGCCGAACCAGGTACCAGGACAACCGTGTTGTTCCCTGCTACCTGGTGGCGATTCTACACAAGGATTTACACTTTACATTTGTTATACAGACCTTCAGTGTGCCTAACCCTAAACCCCCCTATATGCGTATAAGACAGGGGGCAGGGGACTTACATTTAAAGCAGCACTCAAAAGGGGAAGTAGAAAGCACTCTGGAGTGGTGCTTTAAATGGTTGTAATTGGCCTGTATCTAGGAAGGGGCTTACTAAAGCCAACTTCGATCTTGAGCTCTTAGGAGATCGTTACTCCACCTGTATAATGCAATAATGAAGTATTACAATATATACGGAACATTCGATCAAATAAGACTAAAATGAAGGATGATAAAATTCTCAAATTAAAAAGATAAATTATTAAATATATAAGATACATCCCTCTTATATCTTTATCGAAAAATAAAGAACTTATATGAACATATTTGATATCACTGAGTCCATAGAAGTCTGATCTATAAAATCACAAAATTACGTATCTCATGGGGTAAACACTAGAAAGAGAGTGCCAGAATTAGAATTTTTTAAATAATAATGGCGTAAAAAGCCCATTATGGTATCAATAAAAACCACAGCTCATTATGCAAAAAAACAAGCTCTCACACAGCTCCATGGAAAACTAATAAGTTACGGGTCTCAGAAAGCGGTGACATAATTATTACAGCCGATGCTGTGTTCCCTCACCCAATTGAGGTATTCATTCTTGTGCAATCGTCTTATGGATCACGTTCCAGCTCAGTGATTTAACTGCGGTTACGTCTAAACAGCAAGGTGTAGTGTAGGTCATTTACCCGGTCGTGGCGTGAGCTCGGTTGTTGTATACCTACACCAATTCCAGAACAAATTCAGGCCACTTCTGATTGTCTTCCAATGTTCTCAGCATTTGAAGCAACGTTCTATTGAAACGTTTGCAGACCCCATTTCCCTTAGGGTGTTAGGGCATTGTTCTGGTCCTCTCAATGTCATAGAGTCATTGTAGTTCTTCCATGACTCTCCCATGGAAGCATGTCCCTTAATCAATGTTGATCCTCTTCGGCATCCATACAGCCGGTTGAAGTCTTGACAGATCGCTTTTGACGCTGACTAGGCTGTCTGGTTCCAGGTCGAGGTTATGACTGTGAACTTTGTGAAATGGCCCATCATCACCAGGCAATATTCACAACCTTTATGAGATGGGCATATCATAAGGTAGTCCACCAACTATACTCCTAACCGCTCAAATGTCCTTATCACCTGGGTGGGTGCCCTCTTCTCTGGAGACTTGGTCAAGTCATGCTGCCGGCAATTTCAACTAACTTCTTCCACCACCTTAGCTGAGGCCAACACAGAAGCCTCTGCAGCCATTGGAAGGTCTTTTCCGTTCCAAGGTGTGTGTCTCTCTCATGGGCCTCCTTCACCACATGCGCCACCATCCCTTATCACTTACAGTATCACAACTTGCCTCATAGTCCCAAACACTTTGGATAACTGTATCCACCTGCTTCATTCTCATTGACTTAATGTCTGTAAGGTGTAACGTGGTAGGGGATGGTAGTTGTGGGTGAGGTCTGCGTTTCTTGCTCTCCGGCACGCTACATGAAAGAGAGACTCTTGGCTGGGTGTTTGGACTTGTGTCACAGAGGTGATACGCCTTTGCAGGCCACATGATACCGATGGCTTTGACTGGCCAGGACCAGATATTAACTAGTTAATTGAGGGAGACCACAAACTCTTTATTAACCGTGCGTTACTAACAATGATTTGATGTCAACTATGTAGATTAGATGGCGGGTACACAACTTCTTGTATGTTTCTTCATGAATACAGAGTATCTCTACACACAGTCTATTCACATCTTTAACCTCCCTTGTTCCTGCCTCCATCAGTTTGACTAGCTTCACCCCAACCCAGCATAGCACCACAGTACCAAGTCATTTCTTGGTTTCGGTTTTGGTTCTGCATCTTGTCCTCCTCTTAAAGGAGATGGTTTGACAAACTTAGCTTTCACCTTTCTTACGCTTAGGGAACTCCCACCCGGGGCACTCACTTCATCTTATGTATTGTGCCGTCCTGACCTGTTACCATAAGAGTTATAATTTCGGGGCCATACTGCTAGGCGACCTGTCTCTACTTATCTCTTAGTCCTGCAGTCAGTTCACTCTATCTCTATCCTTTACTCTGGTCTCTTCTCAATTTTCTCACTCTAGGGACACCCACGTCATGTGGCCTTGTAGACTAATCAGTCATTAGGTATGTGGCTGTCAGATGCTGAGTTCTATCTGATCTTCTTACAGCAAACCATCACTGTCCCTTTGTACTAGCTCTTCCCACTCTAGGCTAGTCACAAACATTAACTTCTTGCCTTACTGTCAGCATAACACAATACAGCATCACTAACACATGTCATCATTCACATTACACATTACCAACACATCACATTATACATTACATAGCATCACAATAACGCATTATATAATACACATTACACTATACAACAATACTGATGTCTTCGAGGGGGAATGTGGGCAGTAGGTCCATCTCCTTACAAAGGCACCAATGGACAAGGTTGCTCTCTCCTTTGTGCTGGGTCACCCATGTTAGTAACTTCGACAGCTCTGAAACTGTCTGTTGTAGTTGTACCCATTCATCCCTTGGGCAGCCCAGCACTCGACTCGATCAGCGGTCCCCTCCTGATTATTGAGAGGCCTTTTATAATCAGAAACTGTGCCACAGCTGTCACTTTGATCCATTGATTCCTTCAATCTCTTCCCCAAGGAAACATGCACTTCACTCTTAAGTTCCTGCTTGTTCTTTCTCTGTCATTTCTGACCTGCAGATGGCGCTGTTCAACTGCGAACACTCAGAGAGACTATGTGTGCTGTATCCCGTCTACTACCTTACAAAGACACAGAAGTGTAAATGTCAAGATTGGGCCAAGATGTTTCTGAAGACAGATTGTACATAGGTTTTATGATGAGATGACAGTGACTCTTGAAGGACCAGATGGATAGGCTTGTGGCTGGATCAGTAATGGGCACAAACCTCCACTTTCACACCAGCGAGGTGGAGGTGGGTACTGCTATGGGCCAGTATTTTTTAAAAAGAAGTTACTTGGACCTTTTTGGGTTTAAGATGGAATCAAAGTCAACTCGCAAACTTCTGCCAGTTTTTAGAAGACACTTTTTTCCAGCAGTGGTACAGGAGAAAGTCTTCATCCTTCAAGAAAACCATGATCTTTCTGCAGGCCAAGGATCCATCGCAACATTGAATTCTCCACTACTCGGTGCCACTAAAGGCTTTAAAGAAAGAATTATGACCCAGACACATTCTCACTGGACCTAAACCCTACTGAAAACTTGTGGGCTCTTCTTATACTGGAGATTTATGGTGAAGGAAAATAGGACATCGCTGATCAGTGTCTCGGGGTCTGTGGTTGGTGCTGTCCAAAAAGATGATTAAAAAACTTACAGACTACAGCTTATGACTGTTATTGACTAAGGGCAGAGCAATGTACTATAGTGTGCATGCGCGAAGAAAGGTCAAAGACCGCCCGCGCATGCGCACTACAGTACTTTGATCTGCCCTCACCTGGACAAATTAAAGTGCGCATGAGCAGGAGCACAGCGGAGGCGACTCTGGGAATGATACAGGACACGTCATGCCAATGGGGCTGAGCAGGAGGACGGCGATCACCTAAGATGGAGGAGGCGCCTGACCGAGAGCGCGACACCCATTGGACTGGACCGCCCCCTAGGCAAGTATTATAAAGGTGCTTTTTATGTTATACAGAGCGGCCTGGGCCCTTATATACAGCATTGCAGAATACTGTATATAAGGACTCACTGGTGGTGGCCGCAGCTTATAAGGGAAAAACCTGGTGACAGGTTCCCTTTAAGGAAATAGCTTGAATTTCAATCAAAATATTTTGGTTCTATATATGTTCTGCATTACAGTTCTGAAAGTTTCATGACGCCATAAAATCCTTGTACATGGGATCTGCAAGTCTTACGCAGTTTGATGCTGTGACACCCCTGAACTAGTCAGGGTGTAACAGGGTACTGCACTCATATCTCTTTTGGTGCAGAGCCCAATCCCCCATGGTTCTGGGATCCTGACCTTTGGTATTGCTCCATCAGCATTCAAATCCTAGCCACACCTCACACCACACCCTGTCAGGCACACCAGTGGGTGGTCTAGCTGGAACAGGGCCACCCGCCTAGGGGTCAGGCAGACTGGTGGGAGGGGCTGAGTCAGAACAGCGGTAGACCTCAGAGAGTGAGGAGCTGAGGGAGTTGTAGCTCCCTGGGAGACGTTGGCTAGGTCGCAGACGGTGGTCTGGGACCAGAGGAGTCGGAGACCCGGTCGCAGGGTATTAGAAATGCGTGCCAGACTTAGTTTGGAAGAATGGTCAGCACCAGAAAATCTAGTAACCGAACCGGTACCGAGCATGGCGGGGTACTGGACCCTACATCAGGGAGTGGGATAAAATGGCAAACACTGTCTAAAGGTGCTTCAAAAAGCAGGAATAAGAGTAATAATAATAATAAATGATATATTAATAATGACACTTTATAACTGATTCTCAAGCCTTTATTGTATGAGACGCCGATGTCTGAATGGGAAAATGCTGATACTAACGGCCAATTCATAAACTTGCTGATTTGGCTTAAAATTTGCTCTGGAAGAAACAGTTTATGATGCAAGTAGAAAACATGCAGTTATTTCCAGCTCACTGACTCATCATTATTAATATCTGACCACAAGCTGGAACGCGGCAGAAGACAAATAAGTCAGAACGTTATATAGTCAACTGACTCCATTACCTTTGGGCCTACAAATACATTTGCAATTTAGAAAATTCTAGCTTTTTTTCCTTTGCAAAAAAAAAGAGACATTTATAATTCATTTGTTTTAATACAATTGCAATAGTTATATAGAGTTGTTATATTGCATTGATATTTCCTACAGCCATAGCAGTTACATTGTGAGAAATTGCAGTATCATTATGTAGTGCCCCTGACACCATCAGTGTGCTACAAGGTTTTGCATCCCCACCAGGATGCAGGGGCTACCCCATTAGGGAACCAGAACCCCACTGCCAGTAACACCAAAAACCCAGGTAATCCCAGTTTTCCCCAACAATCCCTCATACAATTGTACCCAGCTAGGGTGGGACTAATGGATGGCCGCCTAGAGGTAGAGCCACTCCAGTCCACTAGTTGACCAGGTGGGAGGGGCAGACTGTGGAGAGTAGTCGAGAAGACAGTAGTCAGAACTGCGTGACTGCTGAGAGTGTCAGACAGCAGGAGTGTGAAGGTGGAAGCGAAGTGACATTCTGACTCAGGTTAACGGTGACCTGATACCCAGGAGAGGTGGTTGCCGGTGGAGTATGGTAGAGTACTCCTGGAACTACGCACCGACAGGGTACAGGACCCTACGACAGGAAAGAGCTTCAAGCCGACCTGTTAACACCTGCACAGCAAAGGGGACCATCAAGAACCTCGCTGACCCTAAAGAATCCGAAGACTCAGTAGCAAAGGGAGAACCGGGGACAGGACCAGAGACTCCAACCCCACAGGGTTCACGCTACTGTCAGGCGGACAGAAGTGAACAAACCACAAACCAGGGACTCCCAGTGTTCCATACCACGGGGACCCACTTACCAGAGACAGGTGCAGGGGAAGAAGGTGCCAGAGAACCAAACTAGCACTGGGACGAAGGGGACCTTGAGGCGAAACCAACCGGCCTCGGGCAACCAGTCAACATCTGCAGAAAGTGAGTAAACCAGTTGCACTGATGGACTTCTGATGCCTATTGCACCACACACCCGCTGGGGCAAAACCCTACTTGTGGAGGGACTACCATACTAGCTGCCAATACCACCAGCCCTAGTAGAGACATTCTGCAGTAGTGGCTCCCTACACTTAGCCGCAACACTGCAAGTGGCGTCACAAGTGAACATTATCATATTCTCCCCTATAAATATCCCCATTACAAAAAGGGCCCGGGGCACAGGACCGGGCAATGGCCACCACCGTGCCATTCCCAAGAGAGACACTACCCGAGACCGAGTACCCCATATCCATGGGTGCTACAGTTACACGCTGCGCAATAGGTAATAAGCAACTGATGTTACTATTATTTGCTTATTATCACTTACAATCAGACTAAAAATGTGGCAGAAGGCTGCAGTTTATGTGGGCATGTATGGATATCAAACTAGATTAGTAAAATCAGATATGTATAGGTAAATATTTACATTTTTTAAACATTTTTTTCAACCCCTTCCCAAAAATAATGCTAGGTAGGTACTCAATCAAAAAGTCAGCACCTGTATGTGGGTGCTGTATTGGTGAAGTAGGTACAGATATAATATTTGGCAAAAAATTGTTTGCGACACATTCACTTTGTGAGCTAGACAGTGACAGTTAGGCCTAGGACACACGGCGAGAAAAACGGTGCGAGTGGAATTCGATAAAAAATCACATTCCGCTCGGACCAGTATTACTCTATGGGGCAGCACCCATGAGTGATTATTTTCTCAGCCCTAATCGGACCGAGAAAACAATTGCAGAATGCTGCGGGTGAAATGCGATCCTGTTCCACTCACACCTATGCAAGTCTATGGGTCGAGAGAAACATCACACTGCACTCGCAGTACAGCGGTGTACCGCGAGTGCAGAGCGAGAATGGCAATAGCCGGCAATGGAGGAGAAAGGAGATAAATCCATCCCTCTCCTCCACAGCATCGGCCCTCCGCAGCTGTGGTCTGATCGCACAATCGGACCACAGTCGCATGCCACTCACATGACACTCGGCTCCCGCTGTGCTGCCAGCGTCAGCCGAGTGTCATGCAAGCACTCGCACAAACCCCCGTGTGGCCTCAGCCTTAATTGTCCGGATTTGGGGAAATTGTCTATTGCATTTAAATAACAAACAATTATTCCCCCCTTAACAAAAATGATTGCACTGGAAATGCAAAAACTCTGGATAGTTCCTTATGATAAGCAATCACTTTGTCTCTGACAGACACTAATTTAAGATTATTTTTTTTGTGCCGTTTTGCTGCTGCTTTCTAGTGCATTAAGAATAAAGAAAAAAAATGTGTAATAATAAGCTAAATGCAGCAGGAAAGATACCAACTACACCATATCACTGATCAGTCACACTGAGTCTGGCACAACTGCTGGAACCTCACCTGTCTCTCTCTCCCCCTATCAATTGAATCTCTGTATTATTCACTATTCTTCTTCTTCTGTTCTGTACTTTTACAACACATGGAAGATTTGTCAAGTTTTTTATGAATTTCTCTTCCTATATATATATTTCTGAGCTGTGAGCTGTGATGTCCTCTAGTTACCCTTAATAAAGGGCTGCATTCCCTGCTTCGGCTTTTAAACAGACTATGATAGTCTTTCCTGATTGGCTGCACTGTGTCATGTTATGTCATAGCTGCAAAGCATTATGGGGAAGCCATTTTCCTTGCTTCTTATGCAAAGTCAGCCTTTTGTGCCAGATGCAATTTTTTGCAATGTGTAAAATGGAAGCAGATACATTTTGGGTAAATTTTTGCAAATTGTTCAAATTTACCGGGATTTGCAAATTTACTAAAATTCTACACAAATTTGATTTGCATTGAGTCAATTTGCTTAGCTTTAGTAATAATTTAGAATATACCCATGTTTCCCCGAAAAAAAGTCAGGGTTATATATTATTTTTTGCTCCGAAAGATATGTTAGGGCTTATTTTCAGGGGATGTCTTATATTCTCCCATAAACAACAATCCACATTTAAATATTAAAAAATAATCATGCCATCACATTCTGGAACATCAACATTTTGTGTTAATCGAATTACTGGATCAGATGGACATTTTCTTATCTGATCTGCTGTTTTCATGGTCCAGTCCTATAGTGGTGGGTACAGACCATATGTTCAAAGGTTTAAATTACCTGCTTAAATGTATTATTCTCTATGTACTGGTCAGTTTACCCCGAAAAGAAAGCAGACACCCCCAAAAAGCACTTACCAATCCCCAAAGAATTAGAGTTGGCAAGTGAATGGGCTCTCACATACAAATCTGCATCACTGTCAGGTGCACCTGCGTTCTACAGTGGTTGGCTGCCCCTGGTGACTGGAAGCAGTATCACTCACACGGAGTGACACTGGTACCCAATCTGTTTGTGAGAGCTGCTGTGCAATGCAACTGGAATGAAGAAGGACCTGACAATGATGTAGATCTCTGTGTGAGAGGTCATCCACCACTGGCACTTGAAAACTGTAATTGTTTGGGGTTTGGTGAGTGCGATTTGTTTTAAAAAAAATTTTTGGAGGAGTGTTTGCTTTCTTTTGGGGGTGTCTGCTTTCTTTGATGAAGAGTCCTGCTGTCTTTACTTAGACACTTCCTTATGGAACCTCAACTAGGGATTATTTTTGGAGTAGGGCTTATATTTTAACCATACTCAAAAAATCCTACTAGGCCTTATTTTTGGGGTAGGTCATTACTTTAAGACCTAAAGGTCACTCAGTCTGAAAAATTGCTAGAGCCTTAAAGGTACCCTCAAATGGAATCATGAAAACCATCAATTGTTATAATGAAATTGCCTTATATGAGGACCGTGTCTCGAAAGGAAGACCAAGAATTACTTGTGCTGCAGAGGATAAGTTCATCAGAGTTATCAGACTGACAATCCGCAAATTGACAGCACCTCTGGTAGCAGATGACTAGAATGACGATCTGGGACTAACGAAGAAGAAGGAATGCAGAGAAGATGATGGTGAACTATAAGTCCTATCTGTACTTAATAAAATAGATCTTTAAGTTTGACAATCTCTACTTGTTAGAAGAATCCATGTCAATAATCTGAACACAAATTATACCAATCAGTGATTGGAAACCTGGTAGTAACTGTTCAATTTCCCTGCAGTGCCACCACTGGTGAAACTGAGTAGTACACCATACCCAGTTCAATAAACACACATTGTTTTCGCATTCCTTTTGCAGCACAACTTTTGTAAAATTACCATATTTGGATTACTTTACTGCAATAAAAAAGTATTTTTAATGGTTTATTCTAGAAATGGAATAAATCAGTTGGTAGGATGAACACATTCCTCATAAATTATAGGCTAATATGCTGTTGTCTTTTTGTGTCTCTCATTTTCTTAACCGTTTTTAATTACAGTCTGTTCCCATTATGTTCATGGCATTGGGTTTTCTTCTGCATGTATCAGATCAAAAAGATTTCCAGTAAGAATATCCAAAAAAAAAAATAAAAAAAAATCAGAGCCATTTATAATTTTTGGCACTAATTGTATGGTGGGGAAAATATCTTTCCTGCTGGTAATTCATCCCATGTGTCCGGGAGAATGGTACGTGTTCCGATCTGGCTCCTCCAGCTAATAGTACTAGCTCGAGATTTTCATTGCAGGATGCAGTGGGGTGTTCATCCCGTCTATATCCCAAATATGTCTTGGATTATTTAAAGAACGTGGCCTGTATGCGGCTGAGGATTTGCTCTGTTAGTTGATAACAGTATGAAGCTTGTGCTTTGGAGACATCTCCCAGCCGGGCATAGCACAAGGCTTCATTCCGGTAAAGGCTTAGAAGCCAAAACTGTACATTTTCCACTGTGGGCAATTGGCCACGTCTATGAGGTTTTGATTAAGGGGCTGAAAAGTAGGAATAAGTCAAATACTGTATACAGAATATGGAGTACAGCTGTGATGTATCCACTGTAGACAAAAATAGTGTCACTATCTGAGACACTTACCTATGGGAGTGAAGGAAGTCATGGTCGTTAGGCCGTAGTGGCTCTACAGCGCCCCAGAGACCCTCACTGCACTACAGGGAACTGCATCCTCTTGGGGATGCAGGACCTACCCCCTAGGACCTGGAGTACCAGTGCCGATTCCACCAACACACTAGTGATGTGTCGGTCGTGAACGATCCGACAAAAAAATCCGGCTCCCTGCTGTGACCGACAGGAGCTGGATCCTCAGTGTGGGCCAATAAAATCTCTAAACGGCTCTTTTTGCCGCTGAAACCCCGCCCACCCACGGCTAAACTCCGCCTACCCAACAATCTAATTGGTCCCTTGTAAGTGGGCAGGATTTAGCCGCGGGTGGGCGGGGTTTTGGCGGCGTTACTATAATCTTAAGTATATGTTCACCGGGGATGAATACATATTTAATAAGGAGCCGAGAACGATCTGAAATATCCGGCTCTTTTTGGTGAGCGGAGCCATGGGAATCGGATCACCAAAATGAGCCGGACTGCCCATCACTACAACACAGTGAATCAGGACCTTTTTGGGTGGTGTATTGATGGAGGGGGATTACCACAGTAACATTTCAGTGCATTGCCTCCCCTGCGTGGGAAGAACATTCATGTTTATTAACCTCTACCTTTTATTCCAGTTCAATAAAACTCTACTTGCTTACAGACCAGGGACGTGCTGTGTTTAACCAAGGAGGCATGTATCGCCCCTGAGACCCTCAGGGCACTACAGTGAACTGCATCCTCTTGGGGATGCAGGACCTACCCCCTGGGACCTGGAGTACCAGTGCCGATTCCACCAACACACATCTAAAATCCTAGTTCTCCTCTCCACACTGGGCATAGAGGGTTAACCATGTAAGGGTATGGTCAACATGGGAACGAGTCCCTGGGTAAAGCCAGCCTGGTGGGAGGTGTCAGCAGTCAGTCAGTAGTAGTCAGAGGAGAGTGAAGCACACAGGAGAGATGTGCGGACGTGTCTGAGCTGGGTCCGTGTAACAGTGACCCCAGGGGCACAGGAGAGAGGTCGCCAGAATGGGACCGAGATACCGCTGGGACAGGAGCACGAACAAGGCACAGGGCCCTTGGTCAAGCACAAGTTTCAGACTGTTTGGCAAATACCTGCACAGTGAGGACACCTTCACGGATTTCATCAAACCAAATAATCCGGGGGCATCAGCAGTAAACTAGGATCGGGGTTCGGACACTTAACCCCCCACAGGGTCCGCACTGCCCGCCGTACAGAGAAGGAGACTGTACCCCAAAAGGGATAGTCGGGGTTCCCTAACGTTCAAGATACGGGTTATTAATCTACAGAGAGGGCCGAGGACAGAGCAACCTTGGTCACTACATTGGCACTGGTCCTCCAAGGGACCTGAACCAGCAATCCCTGGGTCCACAGTGCGTAGAGACTGTTACAGACAACCTGGTGTGGTCTCCGTTATTGCCCCCGTTACGTCTCCCAGGCACAGCTCTATCTGCGGAGGGCTCACCATCACAGCTGCCACTACCACCAGCCCTGGGAGTACCTACATTAAGCAGCGACAGTTCTCCATCCCTAACCGCAACCCACAGGTGGCGTCACATGACAAAAACTCTTATCTCCCCTGTAAATACTTCCCATTAACAAAAGGGGCCCAGAGCATGGGACCAGGCAACTGCCACCAGCGTGACATTCCCATGTGTTACCGCCCGGGACCGAGTACCCCCTTCTCTGGGCGCTATAACCCCTTTCTGGTGTCAGGAACAGGATACGGACAAGGCCCCTTAACACGGGTGACGTGTGCATTAAGAACTGTATTATATGGACTGTTTGTGTAAAGACTGTTGCCATCTTGAATGCTGAAGAACTGCTGCTCCATCACTGTGCCCAAAAAGAGCACTAAACTGCCAAAGTGTGTGAACAGAAGCCCAGCCCACTAGCCCTATAAACGCGGGTGGAAGTCGGCAGTGACCGGATCCGGAAGCTCTCAGAGTACCCCAGTCCCCACGAGAGTGCCGAGAAATAACCAAGGGGGACTGGCAAGATGGAGGCGCAGGGAGACGGCTGTGTCTCCTGATGCGGCTGCAAATGATCCAGCAAGTCGAGGGAGATGATGGGGATGGTAGAGGCGGTGTGGTCCCAAGCAGAATGGGTCCTGCACGAGAAGCGGCACCAGGAGCCGATAAGCGAGGCATCATCCTCAGCCCCACTAGCCCCCACGGTTGTGGAACCAGCAACATCCGTGCCCGCTGACCCACTGGTAACACCAGATCCTCCCACCGCGGCCAGCCCAGACCGGGCCGTGGCACCTCAGTCCACAGCCAGACCAGGCCGCAATGCCACCGTCCATGACCAGACAGGACCTAGTTAGGCTGCGGGACACAGCCCTGGAAGACCCGACGACCAAAAGAGAAGGTGCTGGTGACCAGCCTGACCTGGAGCCCGCTAACGGTGATCCGGATGCGGGTTATTTGGATTCAGGGAGCATCAGGTTCAAGAGGGAGTCCGGTGTGGCTGCTGCAGCACAGAGGGCTGCCGTGAATGAGGAGCCCTGCCAACCCATCATTCGGCAGCTGAACCAGGAGCGACAGGTTTGGGCTGCCAAGAAAAGGCAAGTGGTCGCCCGCAACTTGCATGAGAAGCAGAGCCTGCGCCAAGCCAGCTAGGGAGCTGGGATCTTCTCAGATGCAGCTGTGGTAGCGGAACCAGGCTACCCCAGCAGTTATGTTAAAATGTTATGTGTGCAGTTATTATTCCTTCTAAAAATGTTTACCTAATCTGAAAATGCTTTAAAAAATTTAATCATCTGGAACAGTCACCTGATTTTCCACCAGTTAAGCTAAACATGGACCATGGCTGCAGGACTGGCAGCAGCCAGCACAAACTTGTGCTTTTGTAAATAGTTGCACCCAGTGTGCCTACCAGAGTAGTCCTCTGCAACATCAGGACATTAATTCCGCCACCATGGAGAGGAAGGTTGGAGGAAAGGTCTGGGATAGAGAAGGCCCAGACCTGGTCACCAAAGGGACCGGTGACCTGCCTCCTCAAAGGGTTTTGGTGAATCAGGACCTTTTTGGGTGGTGTATTAATGGAGGGGGATTACCACAGTAACATTTCAGTGCATTGCCTCCCCTGCGTGGGAAGAACATTCATGTTTATTAACCTCTACCTTTTATTCCAGTTCAATAAAACTCTACTTGCTTACAGACCAGGGACGTGCTGTGTTTAACCAAGGAGGCATGTATCGCCCCTGAGACCCTCAGGGCACTACAGTGAACTGCATCCTCTTGGGGATGCAGGACCTACCCCCTGGGACCTGGAGTACCAGTGCCGATTCCACCAACACACATCTAAAATCCTAGTTCTCTTCTCCACACTGGGCATAGAGGATTAACCATGTAAGGGGATGGTCGCCATGGGAACGAGTCCCTGGGTATAGCCAGCCTGGAGGGAGGGGTCAGCAGTCAGTCAGTAGTAGTCAGAGGAGAGTGAAGCACACAAGAGAGTTGTGCGGACATGCCTGAGCTGGGTCCGTGTAACGGTGTACCCGGGGGCACAGAACAGAGGTTGCCAAGACAGGTAGCGAGATACTGCTGTGATCGGAGCACGAACGAGGCACAGGGCCCTTGGTCAAGCGCGAGTTATTTTGTTGTTTTTCTTTATTTTATTTTTGTGCTGTTCCCTGGCGTTGTCCCGTTGAACAGGTAGGTAGGTCTCTAAACCAGGGTCCGTATAAGAGACAAGGACAGGTTGGGGGGGTCACGCCTCACTACCTTCAAGTGTACCTGTGGCTTGAGGGCAAGTTAGGGTTCTCTAGCTTAGAGGGTCAGAGAAGCCCCTGTCCCTGCGTAGTGGTCCCTATGCATGACACCATGTCTGCTTTTGGGCCCTGTCGGTTGTCTAGTGGTACGACTTCCCTTAGAGCGCTGTAGTGAACCGTAGGTTCCGGACCTCTTGAGCTTACCTCAGGGTTCCCTGACTGGCCCTGACACCATAGCCACATCTTCTTATACTCGAACTCTACCCAGAACTGGCACCCTTCGAGCCCATCTAGCTAACCAACCCAGTGGCCATCTTTCACTCCTCCTCTACATTGACTCAACCCTATCTTACCTAACATCTGATCTAGTGTAAGGGGTGGATAGACCCCTCACCAGGAAGTCTAGTTAACCCGGAAACGTTGTTAATAAAAATGTTTTTATATTTTATGCATGTATGTTGTTGTCAGGGTATCCCCCTAGTGGCCGGGTGGGACGGCTGTCACCACAGTAGAGAGGAGGAGCCGGCAGTTTAGGAGGGAAGAAAGTGTGTGAGTGAGTCAGTTGTCTCTGGGACAGGGAAGAAGAAGGAACAGCCAGGGGCAGAGTGTGGCAGCTGAAGTACAGGGGAGCCGGAGAAGACAGGAGCGGGCGGAACCTCGTAGGGTGAAGCAGTCCGGTGTGGGTCCGGGCTGTGGGTAGCCAGAAGTGGGAGCCGGGCGAAGTGAAGTAGTCAGGCACGTCGCCCACTTGAGGGAACGCTATAGTAGACTTCCCCTCAGCTGAAGGAAGCGCCATAGCATTGTGCTTTATTACTGCCAAGTGTGAAGAACTGCAGAGAATAAAAGATGTTTGTTGTTTGCATTGACCCACGCCTGAAGAGTATTTATGCGCCGGATAACACCTGCACCACCACACTCTGCCCCACAAAGGCACCTCCTGTTCCCCCAGTGACGGCGACGCCAGGGGTAAGCCTGTCAGCTAGGGCCACGACTACAAGGCCGGAGGCACCCCTGGCACCCCGTTACACTACCATAGCTCCTGCCCGAACACCAGATGGCACCGACCGATACACGATCCCGACTTTCCTACATCAGGGACCTACAGTTTGCTAGCAGCAGCACATGTTATCACATACATTTTTGTTACTCAACAATACCTGCAATATTGATAAAAGCCAAAGACAGGCTGAAACATTGATGTATTAAATTGCTGTCTCCCCCAAAAAAAATTTCATATGCAAAATTCCTTTAAGAGACATATTTTGGCTGATTGAATTGTAAATAAAATTTTATTGTGAACTACCTCAGACTGCAAATTTCTACTACTTACTAAGTTTGCAGACTCTTTTTGCATTAGTGTGTTCAGGAATTGTTCTTCCACTGTAGACTGGTAATGGTGGTTGCACATGCTCACTAACGCCTCATGTACATGGGACTTTCAGTCGCCCATTCTTGCCATTGGTGGAATTCTCAGCAGCCAAACCTCAGTGATCATACCTTAAGCAGGACTAATGTGGGTGGGCTTCTATTTCCTCAGACTAGACTTAGCCACGGTTGCTGTAATCACACCCACTCAGGGGGATTCACATCTTCACAGTCCACCATCATAGCTTCAGTGCAGGCTTCTAAAGTATTATTCGTTTCACTGGGTCTTCTCCCGTATCAACAGAGTGAGAGATGAGTGAACCCGAAGAATCTTTATTACAGCCGACAGATCCATAAAACAATCCATCTCACATAGGCTAAAATAGTCCAGAAACACGGCTATAGTCCAGTAACAGGATAAACGCTTTGGGAGACAAGAGTCACAAGCCTCCAGCTGCCTTTTCCAGGGTAATCAGTGTTTCTCCAAGTCTCTCTGGGATGCTCAGCGTCCCACAAAGGATCCATCTACTGATTCTCCCCTTGTCCTCCTCAGGCCCAAATGTTATTTCGAGTAGTAAGCAGAAAAGTTAGATGGTTTTCAGATACTTTATCCCCGACAAAACCTAGGGATGGAGGCACTACAGGGGGCGATTTTCATTGGCGAGCAGGGGAGTCATGAATGGACAGTCAGGAAATGTCAGCAGGGGTTCATCAAGAACCATAGACACATCAAGGCTATGTGTCCACGGTAGAATGTACCTGCGGATTTTTCTGCATGAAAATCCGCGACTTTCGCGGCAAATCCGCACCTTATTTTTGCCACGGATTTACCGCGAATTTGCCGCGGATTTTGATGCGGATTTTTTTTTTTTCCCCATTCTATACCCAAAATCCGCACCAAAATCCGCAACAATAATTGACATGCTGCAGATTTTACCGGATCAAAATCCGCGGCAAATCCGCCGCGGAAAAATCCGCAGCATGGACACAGCATTTCCAAAATGCCATTGAAATGGCTTGGAAGTGCCGCTGCTGCAGATTTTCGGAAAATCCGCGGTAAATCCGCAGCAAATCCGCGGCAAAATCCGCGCAAAATCCGCAGCGTGGACACATAGCCCAAGGCTGCTGATGGTAAGGTAATAGAGCTAATATGATTAAGACTCCACACAGAATAATACAGGGCAACAAGGCAACACTCATAAAATCAGTAAAAATATAAACATGCACAAAATGATACCAACCCACCATCACAATTCCCATTCTTGAAGATGGAGCTTTCATGCAATCTTTGGCCCAGGGATTTCTTCATAGCCTTATCGTTTTGCAGTTCTCCTGATCTATTGCTCTTAAACGTTACCATCTCCTAGACTTTTCAAGTTCAGAACTGTTCTTGCTTTCTCATTCTCCTGGACCTTTCGAGTTCAGAACTGTTCTTGCTTTCTCATTCTCCTGGACCTTTCGAGTTCAGAACTGTTCTTGCTTTCTCATTCTCCTGGACTTTTCAAGTTCAGAACTGTTCTTGCTTTCTCATTCTCCTGGACTTTTCAAGTTCAGAACTGTTCTTGCTTTCTCATTCTCCTAGACTTTTCGAGTTCAGAACTGTTCTTGCTTTCTCATTCTCCTGGACTTTGAGTTCAGAACTGTTCTTGCTTTCTCATTCTCCGGGACCTTTCAAGTTCAGAACTGTTCTTGCTTTCTCATTCTCCTGGACTTTTCAAGTTCAGAACTGTTCTTGCTTTCTCATTCTCCTAGACTTTTCAAGTTCAGAACTGTTCTTGCTTTCTCATTCTCCTGGACCTTTCGAGTTCAGAACTGTTCTTGCTTTCTCATTCTCTTGGACTTTTCAAGTTCAGAACTGTTCTTGCTTTCTCATTCTCCTGCACTTTTCGAGTTCAGAACTGTTCTTGCTTTCTCATTCTCCTGGACTTTTCAAGTTCAGAACTGTTCTTGCTTTCTCATTCTCCTGGACTTTTCAAGTTCAGAACTGTTCTTGCTTTCTCATTCTCTTGGACTTTTCGAGTTCAGAACTGTTCTTGCTTTCTCATTCTCCTAGACTTTTCAAGTTCAGAACTGTTCTTGCTTTCTCATTCTCCTGGATCTTTCGAGTTCAGAACTGTTCTTGCTTTCTCATTCTCTTGGACTTTTCAAGTTCAGAACTGTTCTTGCTTTCTCATTCTCCTGGACTTTTCGAGTTCAGAACTGTTCTTGCTTTCTCATTCTCCTGGACTTTTCAAGTTCAGAACTGTTCTTGCTTTCTCATTCTCCTGGACTTTTCAAGTTCAGAACTGTTCTTGCTTTCTCATTCTCCTGGACGTTTCGAGTTCAGAACTGTTCTTGCTTTCTCCTTCTCCTGGACATTTCGAGTTCAGAACTGTTCTTGCTTTCTCCTTCTCCTGGACTTTTCGAGTTCAGAACAGTTTTTTTTGCTTTCTCATTTTCCTGGACTTTTCAAGATCAGAAATGTTTTTGCTTTCACTGTGTTCCCGTCCTCATTTTCTACGAGCTTAGGGTTAAACATTATGCATTTGCACTTCACCCTGTAGCTGTCTCGACTGTTAATTCTTCTCCATGAATTTTTATTAATAACTGATTTTACTTTTCCCAAAAGTGTCGTTCTCCTTATGCTTCTGGTGGGTCGTCATAAATTCCTGTGGAATTCTTCTCCATCTTCCATTTGCAACATCCGCCATCTACGTTTCGCAGAGCCGCGCTTTACCTGACGACATAATCCTCGTCTTAAATGCATTCAATTTAGCCATCAATCAGCTCCGGCGGCGACACTTAACACCCTGCAAAATATTCCGAGCAGTATCCTGGAAACAAATTAAAACTGTTCCCACTTCCTAAGCCCTTCTAACATATTTCGACACCTTCTTGGTAATTTTCATCGATCCTAATGTTTCACACCCTTTTCAATTAGACGGCAACAGAATAATCCCAGAGAGCGTTTGCCCCGGCTCATACGGGATATAAATTAAAATCCCATTTCAACAGGTTATAGAAAACTGGTATTTAACATCCGGATTTTGGCACCGATCTCCCCCCAGCAATCGTGTTCGGCTTGGTGAGTCATTATGAGGAGGTGGAGCGGTGACATCAGACGAGAGGGGAAACACATGGTCAAGTTAAGGTTCCATCGCGGGATTTAGGAATCAGTTTAATAAAAATATCCAGACAAGGGGATTACGGCTGTTGGCAGATGCAGAGTGTTTGCCTGTCTTAGATGTAGGATTCCGAAGACAAACACCATTCTTTATATATTTTTGGCAATCCTAATGCTCCTGTGTCTTTGGCTGCCCAGGCTAGATGTGATTAATACCAAGGTTTTGGCTTTTTTCACACTATTTTTTATGGCGCTAATTCATTTATTATTAAGTCGTAAGTCATTAAAGACATTTAGAGAGAAATTGCATATTAGATAGTCAGTCGCGGCTACAGTTCACCTAATGTCAGTTAATGGTGGGAAGTTCTGTAGATGCTAACCATGGACCCCATGGCTGCCATCTTCCAGTGGTGTAACTTGTATCTCATGGGCCACAATGAAATATGTTCAACAGGGTCTCCACCTATCACAGGTCATTTATAGTAGTGGTCTGCTAATATGTGTAAAGAAAACTTTTGGGTCCCCTTAGGAGCCAGTGACTGGGTGTAACCCAGTATAGTTGCGTATAAAGAAAGTACATACAGAAGTGGTGCAGCATATTATGTGAGCTACAGAGCTTTTTGAAGTTCAAGTTATGTAATGCAACTGGAATAAAAAGTTCAAAAACTTTAAAAATAGGTAAACAATATTAAAATAAAAAATCCTATTAAAAATGCTTTATAACAAGCCTGCACAATATAGAGCCCGAGGGGCCCCATATGTCCCGTGAAAGGTTTCCCTGCAGCGTGCAAAGAGACGAGAGACTTCGGTTGTCATCTTCTTCTGTCCAAATGTGTTTGAGACTTTGAGACCAGAATACATTGGAATACACGAGTGCAGGGATAGTGGCAGAGAGGAGTGCTCAACTGCCCCAACGTGCAGCAGCGTGATGAGGTCATTGCTGCTGTCAACGCCGTGCTGAGTGCCGCGCAGAAGAGGCGAGGACAGTGAGGATTGGTAAGTGCTCCATAGAAGAGCCAAAGATTACATGGCTTTACATCTACTGGAAAGAGGAGGGGGAATGGAGCCAGGTGTTACTGTGAGTTCTTAATACGAGGCGGAAATTATGAAAGGGGGCACAGTATAGCAAAGGGTAGTATCTGTTTGTGTGCGAGGGGGGATATTATGGAGGAAGGCATCGTGAGGGGGGGTATATTTTGGAAAGGGGCAGAGTATGTGGATGGGAGTATATTATGGATAGGGTCAGTGTGTGTGTGTGTGTGTAAGGAGTATATTTTAGAGACAGGAAGTGTGTGGGAGTGTGTGTGTGGGAATGTATTAGGGGAGGGGCAATGTGTATGAGGGATGGTATATCATGGAGAAGAGCAGTGTGTGTGCGGGGGTGTATATTTTGAATATGTTATGGATATGGGCAGTATATATGTGTGTGTAGGGGGTGTGTTGGAGTGTGTGTGTGTGTGTGTGTGTGAGAGGGATATTATTGGAGGGGCAGTTTGTATGAGGCATGATATATTATGGAAAGGGCCAGTGTGTGTGTGATGGGGTATATTATAGAGAGGGGCAATGTCTGTGGGGGGAACATTATGGAGAAGGATGATATGTGTGTGTGAAGGGGTGTGCTATAGAAAGGGCAGTGCTTGTGTAGGGAGGTATATTATGGAGAGGGGCAGTGTGTGCGGGGGTATATTATGGAGAGGGGCAGTGTGTGCAAGGGTATATTATGGAGAGGGGCAGTGTGTGTGGGGGTATATTATGGAGAGGGGTAGTATGTGCGAGGGTATATTATGGAGAGGAGCAGTATGTGTGGTGGGGTATATTATGAAGGTCAGTGTGTGTGTGTGTGTGTGGGGGGGGTATATTCTGGAGAGGGGCAGTGTGTGTGGGGTAATATGGAGAGGGGCAGTGTGTGTGGTTGGGTATATTATGGAGAAAAACAGTATGTGTGTGTGGAGGGATATATTATGGAAAGGGATAGTGTGGGTGTGTGTGTGTGTGTGTGTGTGTGTAGTATATATTACGGAGAGGATCAGTGTGTCTGTGTAGGGGGACTATATTATCTCGGGATTGTGAGCAACGAGAGACCCCACCTAGTGAAAGACAGAGTAGTGCCGAAAAATGCTGTAGAGAGTTGCAGAAGGAACAGCTCTGTGTAACGGAGAGTAATATGGCGGAACAGAGGCCCGTGTTGGGAGAGTGGAAGTTGGCAATTTCCCGAGGAGGCTTGATGATAAGACGCACGCAGGTGCAGTGCTTGGTGGTCCTAATGGAAGAAATGTTTAGTGAAACAATGAAGCTGCATGACGTGGGTGTCCCTAGAGCGAGAGGAGACCGGGAGAGTGCTGGCGTCATCCTGCGTGGAGAGACTGAGCTATGGGGAAGTGAGGTCATGACCCCATTCTCTGACTTCAGAGAAGCAGCTATTATCAGGAGACTGACTATCACTAAGAGCAGGGAGCGCACCTCCTGATGCATGATGTAAGGTCCCATAGGGGAAGGGGAAAAGTGAGAGCAGCCCCTGTCACACTGAATTACAGGTATTGTAAGCTTAATAGAACTGCACTTGGCATCTCCTCTTTATAGTTAATGAGAGCACAGACCTGTAGAATATTTTTCTCCCCGGAGAACCCCTTTAAAACTAAAAAAAATCCAAAAATTTTGAGTTTTGAGATTATGAGGAGGAAATGGCGGATTTCTGCACTAAAAACAGTGTAAATTAGAATGGATTTTTATGAGTGTTATAGAGCAGAAACTCTCTGAATCATTTTAAAATACTCAAAATTTGGATTTGTTGATCAGTCGGCGCGTGTGCAGATGGAGCTCTCGGCTCAAGAATTCATCTGCGCACACGCTGCCTGCTGCCCATTGATCTCCCAGCAGCGGACTTAAGGAAAATGGCGTCTGGAGGTGGAGCGTGCGCAGATGAGCTCTTGAGCCAAGAGCTCCATCTGCACAAGCGCCGACTGCGGGCGCCATTATTTTGAAGTCCGCACTGTCAATATTTTTAGGATGGCACCTGCAGCCCCAGCCCAGAATAGCGCCCTCGACCTGTAGCCTCAGCACATTGCCCGCAGCCCCAGAACAGCAGAGCAGCCTCGGCTTGCAGCCACAGCCCAACACAGCGCATCTCCAACACAGAACACAACCCACAGAATTGCCCCTGCGACCCCTCTACCACCCCCGGTAAGCAACATTCGAATTATAAAACGCACCCCTCATTTTCCTTCTATGTGTTTTGGGAGAAAAAGTGTCTTTTATAACCAAAAAATATGGTAAATAATATTTCTTATTTTAAGAAGTTTTTCATTTAATGACCTTTATTACCTATCCATCACCGAGACCCCCACTAATCACAAGAACAAGCATCATACTTAATTCATTACTGCACAATCATAATGAGGAGGAATTTTAATCAGTGAGGGCTAAACATTCTCTTTGGCAAGTAATTACAAATCTATGAGACTGATGGAAACAGGTAGGACTACATCCTGTAGATAGGTAATTGTCACCAGCATCTTCCAGATTATCAAAATGGTCTTCAGCACAATTCTTCCTCCTGAGAAGAGTGTTCATGTTCTTCTGGTGGAAGATTCACAGACATGAGATGCCTAGTTGGTCTTCTTTGTGATTGTGTGAATTATTTTTTCTCTTGACCTCGTTTTGTAGGCCAAGTGCTTTTTGAGATCATAACAGTTTGGTGGCATTCTCTTTGGATTTACAATATTTGATGGTGAATCGAAGTTTAAGTTCTTCAGAAATAGCCTTTTCAAGCTTGATGAACATCTACAATTTTAGGAGGTCCTTCTTTATCTAGGAAAGGTATACAAGCTCGTCTGGTGAAGACTAGTCCTCCATAGGAAACCTGAATATTGATTGCTCAAAGTTTAAATAGTATCATTTCTTCAGGTACTGTCATGCTAGGTATGGGGAAGTACCAAGAGAACGGCAAAAGGGAAGGGAAATCCTGTGTCTAGGGAAGGGGAAGATGGTCATTCCTGACCAAACCTATTGCTGGTTACTGGGGTCCCTCACCACCCTAGATAGGTTCTGCATCTATGTGCCGAGTCTGATACCTGACCCTAGGGATCCTTAGTGCTGGGCCCTAAATAGGGAATAGATGGGATGAGCTCTTTGTCAACCCCACTAAACACTATAGAAGACACAAGGAGGACATATGGGGGGAAATGCATGAACTACTTATCCACAGATGTCTTTGGGTAGAAGTTCCGCAAAGTTTTCAGCAACGATACCACAGAGGAGTACAAGCCACCTGCTTCCAACCAAGACCTAAATTAACTGAATAATATCACCATCACCAGTCCAAGGAAAGAAGGGGCATATAAGTACCAAGAGAACTGAAGATTAGCAGCTGGTGGAAGATGAGCTCCTCCTAGGTCCAAACGGAGGAGAGCTGAATCCAGCCGGAAAGCTACCTATACCAATGAATACTGACAGCAGGAACAATGGAAAGTCAGAGATTATTCTGGGCAGCCAAGCGATTTGACCTTCTATGGCCAGAAACCACATGACTGTCTGTCACCTGTGACACACTCGTGACAGGTACAGCTACGACATGGAGGATCAATACGAGACTTTTGGTCTGTGCACTTCTGAACTGTCAGTCCTAGACCTCAGAGATTTTTGGCCTGTGTTTCAACCACTTTCCTGCAAATCCTGGATAGAGTATCAGAGGAAATCAAAAGCAAAGCATACAAAAGAAAATACGCAAGTAAATATGAGTATTGGCTTCTAGCTCCTACTTCCTTTGGCATATCTTCATGTGCAATGCTATATTTAGCAAGATTGAGAAAATACTCTTCAATACTGGAGTCAGCTGGCCAAAAACTGCTAAGCTTTCTAATCATGATCGAAGCTTGTTTTTCTTTGGTAACGTGTTCTGTGGCATTTACATTTACAAGTACAAATATCTGGTTTCAAGAACGGTTTGCAAGATGTAGAAATTAAAGTGTTGATTTTGTGAAGTTCAAAGCATGGCCTTCACGTTTCTTCAGTGTAGATATGGCCTACGCAGGATCTATGAAGAAAAACCCTGGATGCTATCTTATCTGATCTATTACCTGATCCATTGACCCATAGAGTTGGGGTCACATATACAGGTAATGTAGACTGGATCTCCGTGGTAACTTTGGTCGTAACATCTGTTGCTTGGCTAAAGTTTGTTGGGCATTGCTACTTCATAGCTGGGTAATATAAGTTTATAGGATCGTATCCCCAAGGATTCTGTGACCGCGAGAAGCAAGTCGTAAGAAGTTCAAACTAAATTAAATGTGACTTCACGTACTTGTAGTGTGCTGTGATGTAGCAACGATGTCGAACCACCTTTGGTCGCGCGACAGATGTTGCTGCTAAGGTCAACATGTAGCTACAGCCTAAAATTAACCAAACCCACCAATTTCAGCAGGACCAGCCATTCACCCAACATGAATATGGACCTCCCCATTCTGCCCATAAATAAATAAAGATTCAGGCATGATAAATTACAATATCTGGTCCGCTTATTGTCTGTTAGTGGCTGACCCTCAGTTGAGTGTGCACGAGTATGGTAGGGTGGCCAGAAAAGATAGCTGTCAGCTGGAAACCAGAAAGGCATTTTAGATTTTTTACAGTACCCTCTTTGTTGATTAGGGATAAAAATGGGGGTCTTTCAGCCCATTGTTCACCACTGACATTCCACCATATAAATGTCACACATGTGCAAGGGATCACCCTGGTGCACCGGTCAATAAAGAGGTTAAAATGAGGATGAAAAGGGAGAGGCAGGCCTTAATGATAGGGAACGGAGGAAGGGTCCCCACCTGACAGTAACCTATGTCTGAACCCTGAGCTCTCCTAACATCCACCTTCAGTCGCGCGACAGATGTTACTGCTAAAGTTACCATGTAGCCCCAGCCTAAAGTTAACCAAACTCACCAATTTCAGCAGGACTGGCCAATCACCTACCATGAATGAAGACCCCCCATTCTGCCCTGAAAGACAGAATGAATCAGGCATGCTAAATTACAATACACAGTCTACTTAGTGGCTGACTCTGAATTGAGCGTCCATCTGTATGATGGGGAAGCCAGAAAAGATAGCAGTCAACTTGTCACAGAAAGTTCACTTTAGAATTTTTGCAGTACCCTCTTTGTTGATTAGGGATAAAAATGGCGGGGGGGGGGGGCTTTCAGCCCATTGTCCACCACTGACATTGCATCATATAAGTGTTGAACTCACCTCAGCGAACCGGCCAACAAAGAGGGTGCAACATGGATGGAAAGGGAGAGGAAGGTCCTAATGATAGAGAGCAGTAGACAGGTCACTACCTGACACTAACTTGAGTCGGAAACCAGAGCTACCCTAACGTTCCTATTCAAGTCCTTCCCCTCATTGCCGTCACGTGCTTAGTCCCTAACTGTCCCTCCATTCACCCTGTATAGTGCCAAGGCCAGTCAGTACACTAGACATCACCACTACTGTAATAAGACACAGGGGAAGGAAGACAAACGGGGTCATAGACAAACAAGATATACACCAATTATTGCAGCCAAACACCAAGGTCGCAAGAGGCTCAACTTCAGTGACTTCAAAAGACTTGCTCTTTCCACCGTGGTCAGTTCAGAATGATGAAATTCTATAACCGGCATCAGGTGATGGAACATGTGACTATTTAAAGGGTAGGGGAAGTGATCACAAGTCAGCTGCAGCTGAGAATGAACTAACAAGGAACTACCAGCAAGGAAAAAGTCCTAAACCCTTGCTAAAAGAAAGCAAATATGTTTAAAACCCACAGTCTCACAAGGCAATGTGAGGCTTAAGGCCACTTCACACATAACGAGATCGCTAACGACATCGTTGCTACGTCACAGTTTCTGTGATGACACAACGACTTCACCAGCGATCTCGTTATGTTTGACACGTACCAACGATCCGCCCCCTGCTGTGAGATCGTTGGTTGTTGCTGAATGTCCTGGGCCATTTTTGGCTCGTTGGAGTCCTGCTGGGCAGGATGGATCTGTTTGTTTGACACCTACCAACGATCTCGTTAACTACCTAGATGAGAACTTAAAGTGTGACACGTAGGCGTGTAGTTGCGTCACCTTTTCAGTGCCCCCTCTGCACCGATTGGTTGGCGCTGAGAACAGTACTGCGTTCTGATTGGGTATCGCTTCATGTTTTATTCCTTTTTGAGCCTTGCTTTGAGGATAGAACCTGTGACTACACCCAGATTCATTCGTACTTTGTTCCCGATTGCTTGCTTGCTTTTCGGATCGAAGCTGAAGTCGCAGGTTCTATCTTCAAAGCAAGGCTCAAAAAGGGACAAAGGATGAAGCGATACAAAGTTGCCTTCTAGGTCGGCCGCCTAATCATAACGCAGTATTGGCCACCAATCGGAGCGGAGGGGTGTGGAAAAGGCGACGCATATGCACACCTACGTGGCTTACAGCGTCAAACACTACGCCCCTATTCGAGGTCGGAATCGTTACATAGCTACTGTGTGACAGGGTCCCAACGACCAATGAGATCGTTATTCAGGTCGCTGCATCGTTACTAAAGTAATTGGGAAAATGACTGTGACATCTCACCAACGATTTAACAATGATCTGGAAACTGTGACATAGTAACAATCTCGTTAACGATCTCGTTATGTGTGACTGGACCTTAAGATCCCAAACCTGTGACATATCTCCCAAGGACGAGAGACCTTCGTGACAATAAGACAATGGAGGCCAAAACAAAGATCCATATTTGAGCCTCTATTTTTGGAAAGTAGAAAAACATAAATTCTTAATGGCAGAGGGCACATGATCTGACCTATAGCAAACTTCTAAATGTGTCCTTCCTCATGTATTAACCAGTTCCTTGTAAAAGGCAAGGTGGCTAACAGAGAAGTGCTTAAAAAAATAATTCTGTGAAAGTACAACTCCCTACATGATGCGGGGACAATGGTACCACCACACAATCACACACATACATGAAATACACAATGGGAGCAGGTGAGCAGAAGTGTAACTGTAACACCCCGGGAGCGAGGGGTTTTCTCCCGACATATCGCCAGGCTGGGGGTGCAGATCCTCTGCGTAGTCACAGGCTGGACTGGCCCGGCCCGGTTTCGTGACCCCGAGACGTTCAGGAGGGAGGGAAGGCAGTGGACACAAGGAAGGATGGAGGATGGGGGTGGTAGTGACGGTGAGGAAAGTCTTTTTCGATCATGACGCCACGTCTGGTCCACGGCCAGGGATGGGCCGCCGCTGCTGCTCTCCGGGGCTGATGGTGAAGGTCGCAGCTAGGATGGTGTCACTCTCCACAGGCGAAGCGGGGTTACCCCAAGAGGATGATGAAGGACGGACGGGGGTGGTGGTAGTCCCCGTTGGCGCTGCAGCGCTGGTCAATGGCGCCGCTAAAAGAGGGGCAGAGGCAGGGGCTACGGTTCCAGGTCTTTTTACTCACAGGTAGTTCAGGCGCTGCCCCAGAGTAGCGATCTCTGCCATGATGGGCTCCAGCCGATCCAGGATAGTCGGCGGTCACCGCCTGTACCCGTGAAGGTCTTTCTAGTGAAGTATCCATCAGTTGCTATCCGGAACATGGGCCGAGCCTCCAACTCTAAGCCACGGGCGCAAGTAGAGAGAGGAATGCTCAATTCCAGTTGTCTGTGCGAGATGTTATCCCAAGCTGTGCCCGGGAAGGTCTGCTCTAGTGTGATGGTTGTGCTTACTCCTTACCCCATGTGGTGCCCGCCCCCAGTGGTTGTCCTAGCGACTGGGGAAGTCCCATGCTTCATGATGGCTAACCTCCCTGTCTGCCCTAGTCCACCCCCTGTGGGAAAGCACCTTACTGTTGTAAGTGTGTGCTTTGTGAAGGCACCAGCAGTTAACCCCCTCATAACCCGGGATGGATATTACCCCTGAAACGAGGTGTAATACCTTGTGGCGCCTGAAGCTCAGGGGCGCCACATAACAATGGCGGTTGAAGAGAGTACAACCACTTACTGGGCCCGTGGAGTTACAGGGCCCGCTGATGCCAGGGACGGTTTCAGCTGAATGTGCATCTGACTCTCCCAATACTGGCTATAGAGGATGAAGAGGGCACTTCTCACCATGGGAGCGGGGACAGATAACAGGAACAGAACAACAGGACTGGTGATATTATTACAGAATGGGGGACATTACTAGACATTACTACAGGAAAGGGCCTGAATAGAGGAAGGACATTATAAGAGGATGGGGGACATTATGACAGTTAGGGGCAGAGACACAGGATATTATTACATGAAGGGGCAATTATTACAGAAAGGCCCAAAATGGAGAATATTATTCCAAGAGGGGTCCAGATGCTGGGGGACATTATTACAGGAAATTAAATATTATGAGAGAATGGGGACATTATTACAGGATGGGCATCAGAATAAGGAACATTATTACAAGAAGGGGCCAGGATGGGTGGACATCATTACAGGGAAGAAGATATTACGACAGGATGGGGGACATTATTACAGGATGGGTGCCAGAACAAGGGACCCATATGACTCTAGTTATGCCATTAAATATTGATCTGTCTCCCTGCTTTTGGTCACTCCTCCTTCCAAGCTTTCTACAGACGGCATCTTTTTGTGATTGGCTCAGTATGGATGCTCTAGAAGACTGAAGAAGAACTGGTTAGCCTAAAAGTAGACCACAGCCACTAAAGGTGAAGTGGGAGGACAGGCGGCATTGCTTTTTCCCTCAACCCACATCAGTAACTCAATGTAATGCTGATATTCTCGGCCAACCAAGGCATATCAATCTAGATGGCAGTGGCAGGTGTCCGCTACATTCTTGCCAATGGGGCAAAAGAGAGAGAAGACTACGACAAGTGCAGAATGATCAATTGTGATCTACTTAGTCTTACTGAAGGGATTACAGCATCACGCAGCTGGGGAGCCTTTATCACCCCTCAATACTTATGTCTCAGGTTTCTAATGATGGTTCAGCAGTGGTAGCATGGTTCGTCTAATGAGAATCAGTAGACCACAGCGGTCTAATGGGATGTTTATGTGATTTCATAGGTTTTGATGAATTCTTCTTTGACATAATGGGTGATTCTGTTGACCAAGCAGTCCATGGCTGGCCTATTCTACTGTGGGTCAAGTGATAATCATAGTGCTGGATGATAGGGTGAAAAGTTAATATTTCCTTTAGGGACTCATTCGGTGCCTTTCTTGAAGCTTGAAGTCAAGGAATGTACTGTAGATAAAAAGACAAGTGCAAAGATCAATATGGATGAGCGATGAGAAGAAGTTACAAGTTGTTTTTGGAAACATTGCAATTCTTCTCACTTTTAGCCAGTATTAGATAGGAAGCACTCAATATTCATTGGGATCATTAGGACATTGCTTTCTGGCTGTGGGTGAGAGAAAGTCCTTTCCAGACACTGGAATAACTTTTCACAGGCTTCAAAAAGAGAAATCTGCTCAGAAGGAGGAATTGGTTTCTATAGTTGAGGGTTGTAACGCCTGCCTGGATCCACAGACGCAAATGGGATGTAATGGACAGACTAGAGGGAAGCCACTCACCAAGCAGGACCCCCAGAACCCTGAAACCCTTCAACCCCTACAGGGTTATACATACAGGGATTTGGAATTACACAGGGCCCTGGAGATCACTACCTGTGGAAGGCTGCAGTTCGATGAGAGTAGTCGTCAGGCAGGGTCAAACCAGGAATAGCAGAACAGGGACAGAATCGGCTGGCAAGGACGTAATCAGAAAACGTGGCAAAGGTCAAATCCGGATCGGGCAGCGAGGTACAAAAACAGCAGGAAGGAGGGTAGTCAGAAAACACGCAGAAGTCAGCACACCGGAATCACTCAACAGAATAGGGCAGACCAGGAGCCAGGAAATCAGAACTATCTCTGGCAGAGGTCAGCCGACAGGAAGGGAATTAAGAGGGGTGGGGTGTCTTCCCATTGGCCGCAGCTGAATGATGGCAACCTCAGCTGGAAGACACATGCCACCCATAGTCAGCCAGTGGTACTGCAGATCCCAAGATAACCCAGCCCAGTGGATGATCGGAGCCTGTGCCCACCGGTGCCGCTGGCATCGACTCCTCTCCCATCACCAGCACCATCCATGGCAGGAACACAGCGTCGCCTGGCGATCGGAGCAGAAGTCGCTGGAGCGGACTTCGGTGGTGACGTAACAAGGGTAAGTCCACTGATTCTTGGAAGACAGTGGGTCCCATTTCTATATTTCCATCATATGCAGTTCTCTTCTCTGTTAACAACAAATTTAAGTCTTACAGCCAAAAGGCCAAGGGAGTTTCATTTGGGTGAGAGTTTTAGTCCTTTCCCTTCTGCCCCACTTGTTGATTTACTGGTTTCTCTCTTTGTGGAGCCCCAAAAATGCACCAAAAAAAATAAGTCTGATTCATCATAAATTTTTACACTAAAAATGTTTTAGTCAATGATGGTACAAACCTTGACTTTCTTTGTTAGTGTAAACCTCAAAGTAAAAAGTATTGAAGGCAACGGACATCTTCCTTATTATACTTCATTAATTGTAGCAGATAACTAGCATCTTCCCAGCAGTGCAGGTCCGCTGAAGCTGCACTGTACCTATACCCCTTTATGTTAAGTAGCTAGGTTTCCCAGCAATCTTTGCTGCATATATAAAATTATTTGTATGCTGGCCACCTTGGTGGAAGGAGTTGCTGTGGATTTGTACTAAAGTTGTATTCTCTCCATTTTGGCTGTTTTTCCTTGTTTGTCTCACCTACTCTCGTATTATATTAGTGCAGCAGTCTCTCTAGTGAACCTTGCCTTCCTACTCGCTAGCCAGGACTATAGTAGGGACTTTTCAGGGCTTCACGTGTCTGCTCAGCGACAGGTGAGGAACCTGTATAGGGTCTGGCTAGGAGAGCAATATACTGCTGCAGATAAGGGCAGGAGGTGTCCCATCTACCCTCTCACTAGTACCACGGCCCACTGTTGTTATTGTATTTCTGATGTCCGCCTTGTTTGTGGTGTTGTTGTGGAGTGTTTTTGTTGTGCGTCAGACATCTGTAGGTCTGAATATGCGCGCCATGTCTAAAAGCATGAAAAATATATCCGGTTCCTGGGATAGTTTTTACTTTGAGATATTTGGCAATGCAGTAGTGAATTACGGTACTCTGAGGAGTGGTGCATGGGACACCACGAATTAACCATTAAAGTAGACCTCATTTATTTGGCCATTCAGTGGATTCAGTCTTATGAAAAAGAAGATATTATCCATGGCTTACCTTAAGAAGTACCATCACATCTGCACCATCTTCCCAGGACGGGACAATGGCCGCTCATTGTGGATGATTAATGAAGAGCTTAACTTTTGCCTTGTCATTGCTTCATACAATATCGCAAATTTCAACCCATTTTTCATTAACATCATGTGTATCTTTCTAAAAGGAATATTCACTTATGCATCAAAGGGCATACGGCTTCTTATATACTCCATTATCTTCTTTACAATAATCTGATTCCTTTCTCGCTTTCATCTTTTCACATTCTTCTAATATACTCCATTAAGTAATTTCGTAAAGTTAAAAAATATTTATGTCCTGATGTTTTTCTGTAAAGTAAGAGAAAAATGATTCAAAATATTTGGGCTTTGGTATAAACATGTCACGCCTGGGCGAGGGAACACCCAGTGTGCGGCGCAACACACGGGGGAACACCTCACGATATGGGAAAAGGGAGAGGAGTCACCACCTCACACTCCCCTGTGATTGATCCCTGAGCTCCCTCGTGTCCCTAGATCGGTCCTTCCTCCCTTGCACCATCACATGCCTACACCCTCACTGACCCTGAACTTACCATGACTAGTGAGAAGATCAGCAGGACAGTAGTCCCAATACCACAATAAAACAGCAAACGAAACGTAAGACACACGGGGTGGGGAAAGAAACAGCAAATAGCACTCCTAGCTTTCTTCATCAGGAACCTTCACAGATACAACTGAAGCAACAACTCAGCTACTCCAGAGACAGTCTCCTTCAAAGTGGTCAGTAAAGAGGTTCTATCACTGGCATGGAGTAAAGCCAGGAGTGAGTAAATATAGTGGAAGGGCATGATGACAAGATGCCACACCTGTGATAAAGGTTATGAGTAATCTCAGCCACAAAAGAAAGAGTCCTTAACTCTTTCAGCATGTTCACTGAATGATCTGTAAGAGATTGTTCATTGCACATAGGCTGCCATGGTTCTTGGCAGAACAAGTCCTGTTTATACAAGATAATACAATGTAAATGAAACTTAAGAAGAAACTGGCAAATTCAAAAGCTCAACATCTCAGCTAAGAGCTCAGATAAACTACATCTAAAGCACCATAGTGGTGCCCTTAACTGTAAAATACAATAGAATTATTTTGACCACCCAAATTGCATTAAAAAAAATTTCATGGGGGGTTGACTTCTTAAAAGATGTGGACAATCCATTTAGAGAAAAATCTGGTGTAGATGGAGGTCATCTTCATAATGAAGAGCCATCAATAAAATTCCTACTTCTGTGGTGAACCTGTAAAGACATTTGTTGACTTACACACCTGTTGAGGTAGTCCAGGAGCCAATAACTCCATTATTTATTCTCTCATCCATTTCTGTTGGACTGGTTTTAGCAGTTGACTCAAGGGGTAGAGGAATTTGGCTTAAAATTCCCTGTCGATCTGTAGGTGCGCGTGCGTTGTGATTTGGAGGTCCATATACAGTAGTTAGACCATGGGTATCTGATTTATCTCGTCTAGTCAGTATTGGGAAGAATGGGTGAGGTGTTGGAAGCTATGGTGTCCCTCTTGGGTCGACCAGCTGAAATGGGCTGGTCATTCTCCAAGGTGAATTTCTGCATGGATACTCTTGTTTCCGAGAATATGGAACCTCATAAAACATTTCCTCGTTGAATTCAGAAAAGACATGGTTGCCCATGAAAGCAAGGATCATATATGGTAGAATTTTAAGAAAAGATGTTAAAGGGAACCTGTCATCAGAAATTTAGCTTGAAACCTAAAAGTTTCCCCCTCTGCAGCTCCGGGGCTGCATTCTAGCAGGTTCCTGTACTTTTTGTGGCCCCTTTTAAACCAAATTAAATACTTTATAAACTTGTACCTTTTGCTATGTAAATTTTGTAAATCGTCCATTGGGGTGGGCTCTCTGGTGACCGTTGCTGTTCCTCCAGCAGATTGACGCCATCCCCCCACGCTCCATTTCATCCATCAGGACGCCGCCCACTGCACCCGAGGTGCCGCCCACGCCAGGATCGCTATAGACGTGTGTCACAAGCACGAGATTATGGGCGGCGCTGTGATTGCATCGCAAGTGCCCGCCCATAATCTCGTGGACGCGCTTTCCCCCACTGCCTCCAGTGTTCTGCGCAAGCGCTCGCCGGCCAAATGACCCGACGTCACCTCCTTCCCATCTTACCCTGCAGCAGGGCAAGATGAGAAAGAGGTGACGTCGGGTCATCTGGCCAGCAAGCGCTTGCGCAGAACGCTGGAGGAAGAGGGGAAAGTGCGGTCACGAGGTTATGGGTGGCACTTTCTGATGACACTCACAGCGCCGCCCATAACCTCGTGCCTGCGCAAAACGTCACCAGCGGTCACACATGCACACAGTGCACAGTACCGCTACAGTCGCACAGCGCATGCGCGGGACCACGGGCGCCCAGGGGCGGCGTCCTGAGATATGAAATTCAGCGTTGGGGGGCGGCGTAAATCTGCTGGAGGAACAGCAACTGTCAGCAGAGAGCCCGCCCCCATGGACGATTTACAAAATTTACATAGCAAAAGGTACAAGTTTATAAAGTATTTAATTTGGTTTAAAAGGGGCCACAAAAAGTACAGGAACCTGCTAGAATGCAGCCCCGGAGCTGCAGAGGGGGAAACTTTTAGGTTTCAAGCTAAATTTCTGATGACAGGTTCCCTTTAAATTCTGCTTGTGCGGTGGAGGAAGCAGGGTTGTCTTGTTTACAGTCATGGATGGGTTGAATGGTCCTCTGTGTATGTCGCGGGCGGAGGAGGGGACGCCGCGCTCTCCCACTGCTCAGGTCCGGCTGCCGCTGCGGCTGCTGCGGCCTGCTGCTGCTGCTCGGTGGCTCGAGCGATGGGCCGGATCCTGGGGACTCGAGCGGCGCTCCTCGCCCGTGAGTGAAAGGGGATTGGTTTTTGGGACAGTTTAATGTTCGTGATGCCACCCACGGTTGTGGTGATTTGTTGACACCACCGCTGCTCTGTATGGGGATCCCGGGGACTGATGGTATGGAGCAGCTAGATGTTAGTCCTCCCCTCCGTGGGTAGGGGGTAGTTGTCCCGGGGCCCAGTGATGAGGTGGGTGATGCAGGGCTTGGTGGGGTGCAGGGACGCGGGGGCAGCGCTGTGCCTTGCGGCACTGTGGTACTCACTCAGCCTGAGACGATGACACAGTTCTCGGTAAAACACACGGCTGGAAAGACGGTTCCCACGGACGGCTGCACTTGCTTTCCCCAGTAGTTGACGGTGACGGTCCCTTTTCCTGCACCTAAGATGATGATGGTTGCGATGGGTTCCCACCGGTAACCCGCTCCCCAGCTTGGATATGGGCCGGAGGAGCCCTACTTTGCCCGCAGGCGCTGGCCCTGAGAAACTGGTGCCCTGGCGGTGGCGGTGTCTCTCTGTAACGGTTGGACTGTTGCCTTCAATCGGGACTTGCTTGTTGGGAGACCCAGAGGTCCCCTTCACTAACGGATTTGGCAAATTCACGGCGACTCCTAGCCTTGTCGGGATCCGAAAGGCCCCTGCCACTGGTGCTGACTGTTCTTCGTATACCGCTCCGGTACCGCCGGGCCACCACCCGTCCGCGGTCCTTTCGGCAACCTCCAAACAGCCACCCCTGCAGACAGTCACCGCCGTCTGCTGACCTTGCTGTCTCTCAGTCCGGGTGTGTGCTTCAGCTTCAGGCTGTCTTAACTGTCACTTTCCCTTTACTTCAGCTTCTCTCCTTAGCTCCTCTACCACCTCCTTCTACTTCCTCCTCCTAAACTGCACTACCTGGTTCTCCCGCCTCCAGGGCTGTGAACTCCTCGGTGGGCGGAGCCAACCGCCTGGCCCACCGTCCTGGTGTGGATATCAGCCCCTGGAGGAAGGCAACAAGGATTTTTGGTAGCCTTGGTGTTCCTAACTGGGGTGTAGGGTGTGGTGGTGTTATGACCTGTGACCCCTGGCTTGCCCAGGGCGTCACATTTACATAGGTATGGGGGGGGGGGGGGTCATCCTTGTCTATGAGAATTGGTCTTTAGTGGTTGCTTGCAAAATAGGATGAATTAAGGAGCACTTTTTCTTCATCCGAATTGCAATATCTTCTGAAGCTGGTGGAGCCAAGGCAGGCGTGAAATGTATTCATCATTGGAAATATCTAGGCCATGTTCTTAGTGCAATTTTTTCTGCTGAGTTTTTCTTTTTTCAGGGGGCGGGAAGGGGTAGGATCTGTTCAAGCAAAGTGGATGTGATAACTTCAAAGAGAGATTAAGGCTCACCGTGGTTAGGTAATCCATAGAACCCGTTGCACACCCAAGCTGGAGATTAATCCACGGTCAGGGCTGTCGGACCAATAGTAGGAAAAGTAGGAGAAAAGAATGGATATCAAAGCAAAGTGGATGTAATTTCATGAATAAAGGGCAATATAGGGGTTGCCGAACTGTGGTGCATATTTTTTCCTACAAATTTCTATGGACATGACCTTATGGTGTCACCCGTATGTCCATCATCATCTTCTCTAAGTCTGGCTTCTGCAGGTTTTTGGCAAGCTGGTTTTGGATGTTGTTGATTGTTTACTTTGTGGTTTGTATGTGAGTAGATGTTTGTTTGCTGCTGTCTCATCTTGTTGGTCTCAATCCTTGCCTGGCGTGAATCTTATAACTGGGAAACTTTAAATTTAAAGTTGGATTTGTGACTGACTGAACTTCAGCCTGGATTTCCATGGAGCCACGTTGTCCTCCACTTGTTGGAATCAAAGGTTTACATGCGTTCCCTGGTTGCTATCTGCACTTACTGTACGCGCCAACATTCTTATATTGCATATTAGAAGTAATAAATTCATCACCCTCTGTGACTGGACCTGTGCCGCCCCCGTGCCAGCAGCTGAGCTGCTCGGATCCGGGTTCTCAGTGGCTCGAGGGGTCTCCAGACCCAGGGGTCGTGCGGCCACTCAAATGAAGGGGGTTATTTACAGGGCATTGTTAGAGTTCGTGACGCCACCCGTGGTATGTGGTAATTTGGAGTACCACCGCTGCAGTTGGGAGTACCCGGAGGTGATGGAATGGGGGCAGCCAGGTGTTAGAACCCTCCACAGGTAGGGGGGATGCTCTGGGACTCTGTGATGGTGAGGGGAAAGTGCCGTTGGGTGCGAAGGGGGTCACTTGCGTACTCACTCAGTCCATTAAGCTGACACCGACAACTGGATAAACCAAAGTTCTGGATACCACTGCCGCTGAGGGGAGCTAGTTCGGATCCCATCCCCAATGGTGCTGCCTGGAGATCCGTGACCTGCCTCCTAGCACTAAGTTTACTTCTCTGTTGGTGTGACACCCTGGACTAGCCAGGTAGTCACAGACACAACACCACACACACCCCTTCCCCGGATAGGTGACAACAGTCACACTAAAATCCTTGTTGCCACCCTCCAGGGTCTGATGTCCACACCAGGTGGGGCGGAGCCAGGAGGTTGACTCCGCCCACCGAGGAGTTCACAGGCCTGGAGGCGGGAAACAAGTGCAGTTCAGTCAGTGAGTGAGTGAAAGAGTTGAGGAGGAGAGAGACACACACCGGCGGACCTGAGTCCAGGCCCGCCAGTGGAACTGCAAGTGTCTGGGTCGGAGCCCAGACACCTCCAGCAAGGTCGGCAGACGGTGGTGGCCGTCTGCAGGAGTTGGTGTACGGTCGGTGGAACTGTAGGACCGGGGTCGGGCGGTGGCCCGCCGGTACTGAACCGGGGAGCCGATTGGAACCAAGCACCAGGCAGGGTACTCAGACCCCGACCAGGCTAGAAGCCGCCCTAATAGTCAAATATGCGACTTGCAGTCTGGACCTCAGGGGTTCATTCCCGATTGAAGGCAACAGCCCAACCAGCCAGGATAAGTGCCACCGCCAAAGGCAAGAGATCCAAAGGGCCAGCGTCTGCGGGCAAACGGGCTCCCCCGACACTTACACGCCGGGGAGTGGACTACCGGTGTCCAGACACAGGAGTCAAAAGCTACATAACATAGGTGCAGGGAAACGACAGCCATCATCAACCTGTCCAGGAAGAACATTGCAGCCGGCTGCGGGCCCCGTACATCCTGCCGTTTGGTTTACCAGAGACTCCGTTATCTTGTATCAGAGTGAGTACACCAGTGCCATCAGGCACCGCACCACGCTGCACCGCAACACTGCGCCCTGCACCCGGCCCTCACCTTCCCGCGGGCCCCCGGGACCATTACCCCTGCTCACGGAGGGGTTAACACCAAGCTGCATAACACCGTCCCGGGAGGCCTAGTTAACGGCAGCATGGTGTCCACCATACAATCACCACAACCCGTGGGTGGCGTCGCAAACTTTATCAATTCCACCAAACAATCACCCAAACCCCTGCGTGCAGGGCCGGCGTCAGCACGCGGCATACCCGGGCAAAAGCCGGGGCCCTGGAGAGCTGGGGGGCCCACTCGGCCTCGTCAGTTCTGCTGCCCCCGGGCCGAGTTCCGGGGACCGCAGTCCTTGACACTGGAAACTGTGGCTGCCAGCCCTTTAAGGCCCGCAGACCACAGCGTTCACTGTGTTCTCCTGCATTGAACATCATCTGTGGGCGGAGCTACCGCCCGGTGTCCTGCTCGGTCGCACAGATGAAGGAGTCACAGTGCCAGCCAGCGACCCCCAGCACATCGCTTCCCTCCAGCGCTGTGTGGGCCCCATCTGCACCGTGACCTGATCAGTATGTGGGACATCACTCCCTCCCCGCCCCTCCCTGTCCCCCCATGCGTGTGTGGGCCCCGCAGAGCCACGTGTGTGGCCCCCGGAGCCGCGTGTGTGGGCCCCGCAGAGCCGCGTGTGTGGGCCCCGCAGAGCAAGGTGTGTGTTTGTATGTATGTATGCATGCAGCAGAGCAGTATGCGTGTCTGTATGTATGTATGTATATATGCAGCAGAGTAGTATGCGTGTCTGTATGTATGTATATATGCAGCAGAGTAGTATGCGTGTCTGTATGTATGAATGTATATATGCAGCAGAGTAGTATGCGTGTTATGTATGTATGTATATATGCAGCAGAGCAGTATGCGTGTCTGTATGTATGTATGTATATATGCAGCAGAGTAGTATGCGTGTCTGTATGTATGTATATATGCAGCAGAGTAGTATGCGTGTCTGTATGTATGTATATATATATGCAGCAGAGTATGCGTGTCTGTATGTATGTATATATATATGCAGCAGAGTATGCGTGTCTGTATGTATGTATATATATATGCAGCAGAGCAATATGTGTGTCTGTATGTATGTATGTATGCATGTATGTATGCAGCAGAGCAGTATGCGTGTCTGTATGTATGCATGCAGAGCAGTATGCGTGTCTGTCTGTATGTATGCATGTATGTATGCAGCAGAGCAGTATGCGTGTCTGTCTGTATGTATGTATGTATGCATGCAGAGCAGTATGTGTGTGTCTGTCTGTCTATATGTATGTATGCAGCAGAGCAGAATGTGTGTGTCTGTATGTATGTATGCATGCAGCAGAGCCGTATATGTGTGTCTGTATGTATGTATGCAGCAGAGCAGTGTGTGTGTGTGTGTGTGTCTGTCTATATGTATGTCTGCAGCAGAGCAGTGTGTGTGTGTCTGTATGTATGTATGCATGCAGCAGATCAGTGTGTGTGTCTGTCTATATGTATGTATGTAGCAGAGCAGTATGTGTGTGTCTGTCTATATGTATGTATGCAGCATAGCAGTGTGTGTCTCTGTATGTATGCATGTATGATGTGTATCTATGTATGTTAGTGTATATGACTGTATAGATTTGTCTGTTTATATGTATTTTTGTGAGTTTGTCTTTAAATATGTATATGTACGTGTATGTATCTGTGTATGTGTGTGTGTCCGTGTTTATGGGGCCCACTGGGACTCTTCCGCCCGGGGCCCACAAAAACCTGGAGCCGGCCCTGCCTGCGTGCACCGCCACTACTCCTTTCAGAGCGACGTGACCCCCGGGTCCGTGAGAGGCTCGAGCCACCACCCGCAGTACACGAGCACGGATCCAAGCGGCTCAGTGGCCGCAGCCGAGGCCGCGGGGCGGTACATCGGTCCCGGTAGTATGGAACTTGCCGGGTCCCGCTCCCTACTATAGCTAAGTGTGGGAGCTTGCTCTCAGGGTTGACGCTTGGGATTTTCTGGACTGTTAAGTGGAAAGTCTTCCCCCCTCGTTGCGCTAGTATCTTGATTTTGGAGCGGGTGGAGAGCGGATCTTGAAGGCTCCGTTCTCGTCGGATGAATTGTCAGGTTGCCTGAAGCTACTCCCTGTCCTAGGGTCCACGTACCCAGTCATGCCTGGTCCCAGCCCGGTGATGGTGCAAGGCTGCCAGCTGTCTTCCTCGACAGTTCTGTGCCCCTTGCCACGATCCTCTGCGACCGGGGGTCCAGCTCCTCTAGGCCCAGACCACCGTCTGCCACCTAGATAACTTCCTAGGAGCTCGGCTCCTGACCTCCTCTCTCCTTCACTTCCAACACACTTCTCTCTCCTCCTGATACTCCTGACCTGCGCTACCCAACCCCCCAAGTGGGCGACCCTATTCCATTCAGGCCGTCCACTGGTGTGCCTGGTGGGTGTGGTGCAGAGTGTACCTAGGATTTGATTAGCTGATGTAGCCAACACCATGTAGTTGGGGACCCATAACTAAGAAGGAGGTGGATATTGCACTGAAGGGCAGATTGTGCATTACCCTGTGACGACCTGATAGTCCAGGGGCATCACAGACACATAATCTGAATTATTGTCTGCTCTATCTATGGACTTTGTAACCCCAATCTCTTCACAGTCTAGTCAGTCTCCATTTTTTCAAGCAGGAGGCTTCCTCACTCATTTGAAAGGTTGCTCAAGGTGTGGAGACACGGGGGTCAGTGGGTGCTCTCGTCCACTGATCCGGCCGCCTTTAGAAAGACAGCGTGGCTCAGGGCTCATCCCAACTGAACGCCGGTCTCCTTAAACGTGGGCGTAACACTACTCAGACAACACAGGGTGAGGGAACCACAATAATTAGACTTTATTGGATCCCCAAACAATTAACTGCACATAACACATAACCAGCAAAACACACAAATGTAACAGGCAACAGTGTCTCACCCTTCCGCTGGCTCACCAGGGATTTAGAATGTCCATGACTCACAGGTTCCAGGGCCACTTACTCCAATCCAGCAGCACCCCGCTTTTGGCGGGCACCCACCGTGACTGGAATAACGCCAGATTTAGGAAGCTGTCTGAGGTCTGCAAAGTCTGTAACAGGTGACTGAACTGTCCCAACCTGAGTGTCCTCCTTAGGTAGTCCTGGTATGATGATACAATCCTGGCAGCCGGGGTCGAAATCCCTAGACTGTGGATATGGTCTCCAACTGGAACCGGAGTCCCTAGATTGAAGCCATAAGATATCCTGATCCTCTAGTCAGCTCCAAAGAGCTTAGACTGGATCCATCAGCATCCATCAACCACCTGGTGGCTTAAAGAAGTCCCTTTTATAGCCACAGCCTTCCACTTAGATACACTGCGTCCTCATCGATTGGTTGGACAAGATCGCCTCTCCCATTGGATGAATCTCAAGCTGCATAGACAATGTTCATCCAAAGGATGTCTACAGAAAAACTGAGGGTATACATGTAGTCTGGAAGTCACAGACTAGATAATGGCTACTAAGGTAATTTACATTAGATTAGCAATACACAACTACATTACAATGAATGCTCAGAGGGGCCTGGCAGACACAATGGTTTAGCAAACATGAGTTAACAAAAACTTCAATACTAAACTCCCAAGAGTCTTGTAGAAACAATGAGGGCTTATCCCCCATCTATACACACAGAAGAACAATAGTCTGGCTGAATTTTAAGAAAATTTAACCCATGCTAGGCATTGGGTGTCCATATCGTCACACAAGGCACATACTAAAGTGAACAGGGCAGTGTCATGTAATGGTGGCATTTGTGTGCATCATTGAGACCTGGCATTGGATAAGGGATATTTTTTACAGAATAAGGCTATAGATCTGGTCTTCTGTGACCACTTACATGGAAAGCCTGTGAGTCCTACTTCCCTAACTTTAAGTCTGTGAGTCCTGCTTCCCCTGCCTACTCAATAAGAAAGCCTGTGAGTCCTGCTTCTCCTGACCACTCCTAGAGAAAACCTGTGAGTCCTACTTCCCCCAACCTCTCATAGAGAGGTTGTGAGTCCTTCTTCTCCTGACCACTCAGAGAAAGACTGTGAGTCCTGCTTCTCCATCCACTCATAGAGAAAGCCTGTGAGTACTGCTTTCCTCTGACCACTCATAGAGAAAGCCCAGGAGTCCTGCTTCCCGTGACAACTCATAGAGAAAGCCTGTGAGTCCTGCTTCCCTGACCACTCATAGAGAAAGTGTTACGGGGGGGACCGGCAGATTAGGAACAGGGGTATATAACCCAATCGCCAGTCGGGGCCCACCGTGCTCCAGATGGTAATGGAACTGCTGGCACCCTGTGGGTTAGGCAGAGACTATAGAGCTGGATGGCTCTGAGATAAATCAAGGAACCGGTCACGTGTGTAGGGACACGTCAGACCAGGCGACAACCCAGTTAGCGTTTCGGTGGAGCGGACGCTACTCCGACCACGTGTGTAACAACACGTCAGGCTGGATGGTAACCAGTTAGCGTTGACCGAGAAGACCGCTGCGACAGCGCCCTGTTGGCCACGTGTGTAAGACACGTCAGGCCGAGCGGTCCTCCGATTAGCGTTTCTGGCCACCACTCGACTGGCCACATGTGTAAAGGACACGTCAGACCAGGTAGTCACACTAGTAGCATTTGACTGGGAAGCCGAGGAGGATAATAGGGTTCACACACCCAATCCAGGAACACCCTGTTAACTTCACAGGGGTTCTGGGGTGCGCTGTCCGTGCGCGTAGAGGGCACAACCGGACAGGTCGCGCAACAGGTACACTGTCCGTGTGCGTAGAGGGCACTCTCGGACAGGTGACGCAACAGGTATTCTGTCCGTGTGCATAGGAGGCACAACTGGACAGGTGACGCAGCAGCCGCAGCCCAGTTAACGCCACTGGACTGCTCTAGCACAACAGGAACGGTAGCAAGGAAGCACAGCGCCTGACCCTCATGTGCTGAGCCACGAATCTTGGCGTGACAGGCACCGTTCGCCTATCCCTACCTACCGCTTCCAACAAGGCTTATGCCACCAAGAACTCTAAATGAAGATTGCGCACCTCCATGTTGTCTCCAGCCCCTTTTATAACCTGGGTCCGCCCCAAACCCAGGGTGGAACCACCAAGGTCCAATAGCAGAGTGCCATGTCATCAGTGACGTCACATGTGACCTATCCGGAACCGCCACGTCATTGATGACCTCATGGCAGCCTCGCCCCAAACACTTCACCAGTCATCGTCTGACGACCAATGGTGAGGTGCCAGATCATAGGGGCAGGCCTCTGCGAGCCAGTCCGGAGTATCCACGTCATCAGGACACCTGACACCCTCTGCCCTATCAGGGCCTGCCACCTCACGGACATGCTCAGTGAGGTCCTTGCCGGACCTAGCCTCTGATGCACTAAGTGCCTGAGCATGCTCAGTAGGCACATCCCAGAACTTAGACACAGCACGAAGTCCAAGTACCTGTGCAAAGAGGCTGTTAGGGTTAATTGTGGGAGCATGCTCAGTAGCCTGAACTGAGGACTTAGTCTCAGACATAACACAATCAGGCTGAGCATGCTCACTAGGCAACACACCGAGCTTAGAATCTGGCTGGGGTAAATCGGCGCACGCATGCGCACTAGCCGCCTCTCCACACTCAGACGTGGTGGAAGGAGCAGCCAACTGGACGACCCGAGGCACGGCCAAGAACGGCAGCCGGCGCCTGGGCGCAACAGGAACCGCAGCAGGCTGCTTGCGGCTATGGCGGCGCCGGTTCGTAACAGAAAGCCTGTGAGTCCTGCTTCCCCTGACCTCTCATAGAGAAAGCCTGTGAGTATTTCTCCCCTGCACCAATCACATTATGAGGACCCTGCAGTAGTTTTATGGTGGTGTAGCACCCATGGGGAAAGGGGTTAACTTTACTCGTCACCGGGCCGGTGATGTCGGGTTAGGGGAATGTCACGGGTGGCCCTTGCCCGGTTTCGTGACTCCGAGGTGTACAATAAAAGGGAAGAGGATGGAGGATGATTGGGAGTTGTCTCGTGACGTCACCTGCGGTATGTGGCCAGGGATTAGCCGCAACTGCGGTCGCAGTCCTCTGGGGCGGATGGTGTCGCAGCTAAGGTAGTTCAGCTTCCCGCAGGCAAAGCTAGGCCCCAGGGAGGATGATGGCGGTAGTAGTGGCCATTGGCGCCGAAGCGTGGGGCGATGGTGTCGGCAATGAAGGTTCGACATGGCAGTTGTGGTTCCAGGTCTTTACTCACTATCTTTAGATTGCCCGGGGGTACCGGTCTCTACCGTGATGGGCTCCAGCCGATCCCGGATATGTTAAAGGTAGCCACTGGTATTTGAAAGTGTCCTTTCCCAAGGGATGTCCCTCCAGAAGTGGGGAATCCGGGCTGTGCTTCCCGCTCCAAGCCTCAGGCTCCGTGTAGAAAAAGTAGGAAGAAAGTGGTGTCGTGTTGACAGAACTGAAGTTCTGACTTGACTGAAATTTGTATAAGAGTTGCTCCTACTTCTTCCCCAAGTGGTGCCCGCCCCCCAGTTAGTTGTCCTAGTGACCGGTAAAGTCCCATGCATCATGATGTCCACCCCCCAGCCTACCCAGGTCCAGTCCCCGGTGGGAGGACACCTAAGCTGTGTGTAAGGTGAAATGTGGAAACACCGGTGGTTAACCCCCTCCTTACCTGAGATGAATACTGCACCTTAAGTGAGGTGCAGTACCCTGTGGCAACTGAAGCCTCAGGGACGCCACAGTGGCTATTGTAGTATTGCATAGAGTGTGTACATTAATACTATGTGGACTGTATATAGATTTATTAGATGGCATAATATAGTGGTATTACATAGGGTGTGCATAACTGTAATATGTGACTATGTATGACAATATTAGATTTTACTTGCCTTGCATAATATTAGTGTCGCGGGCGGGGAGGACGCCGCCGCTGCTGCGCTCTCGCCAACGCTCGGGTCCTGCGCTGCTGCGGCTGCTGCTGCGGCTGCTGCTGCTCGGTGGCTCAAGCGGTGGGCCGGATCCGGGGACTCGAGCGGCGCTCCTCGCCCGTGAGTGAAAAGGGTGGTTGATTTGGGGTATTTAGTCCGTGACACCACCCACGGGTCGTGGTGAAGATGGGCACCAACGCTGCTGGTGACGGGGATCCCGGGAGCGATGGTAGGGAGCAGCTGAGATGTTGTTTTCCCCATCCGTGGGTAGGGGTCGGTGGTCCCGGGGCCCGATGATGTGACGGGGAGGCAGGGTTGATGAGGTGCAGGGTTGCAGGGACAGCGCGGCGTGGTGCCGGATGGCACGGGTGTACTCACTCAGTAAGAAATGTACAAAGTCCTCGGTAAACCAAACGTCTGGATGGACGGGTCTCGCAGCCGGCTGCCGTGTGTCTCCCCGGACAGGTGATGGCGGCTGTCTTTCCCTGCACCTTGATGTTCTTATTTGACTACTATGGATCCGAAACGGTAGTCCGCTCCCCGGTGTATGGGTACCGGAGGAGCCCGTTTGCCCGCAGGCGCTGGCCCTTGGGTCTCTAGCCTTAGGCGGTAGCTGTATACCCTCACGGTGTGGGCGGTTGCCTTCAATCGGGACTTTTGCTGTTAGGAAACCCCTGGGGTTCCGGTCACATTCGGATTTCACTATTGTTGGCGGCTCCAAGCCTGGTCGGGGTCCGATGGCCCTGCCTGTGTGTGCTGGCTTCACTTCGCTCCCCGGTCGGTACCGGCGGGCCAACGCCCGACCCCGGTCCTACGGTTACGCGTTGCTTCACCACTCCTGCAGACGGCCACCACCGTCTGCCAACCTTGCTGTCAGTGTCTGGGCCACAAACCCAGACACCCAAGTGCTCACTCCTCTCACTTCAAACTCCAAACTTTATCTGTCACTTTTCCCGCCTCCAGGCCTGTGAACTCCTCGGTGGGTGGGGCCAACCGCTTGGCCCCGCCCCACCTGGTGTGGACATCAGACACTGGAGGGAGGCAACAAGGGTTTTGTGTTTGGCTGGTGTCCCTGTCTAATGGGGGTTTGAGTGTTTGTGTGTTATTTGTGACGACCTGGCTAGTCCAGGGCGCCACATTCCCCCTTGGTGAAATGCAGACCGTCCGCGGGCTGCCCGTCCATCACCCGTTTTATTTATTTATTTTTTTTTTTCCAAAAGCTGTAAAAATATAAATAACATGTAAACATTTTGAACATATAAGCATTTCTTGTGAGGACACTTAAACGTTGCACATATAAACAAAAACATTTTTAATAATAACTGACGGACGGACGGATGTCTTCCGCTCTCCCACCGAAGCAACCTAGCCCTGATGCTGCACCTAAGAAGTGGGCAGCACCCCTTGACCCCAGTCCAGGTTCAGGCTGCCCGAGCGGGAACGGGTACGGTAACTCGCACCCGGCTGTCACTTCAGGGGACCCCACGTCCAGCGGGACCCCTGACCCACGGAGGATGGCCACTGGTCCTGGTGGTGGCCGGGCCCCAGCCTGCTCTGCTGCGGGCCCATCCTCCAATCTGCCTCTCCGGAGGCGGCAACGGTTTCCATCCCATAAAACTATTTACATGCCCACCAGTTCATGGGTGACCTGCCAGTTCTCGGCCATGTCCATGAGTAGTCTCTCATGCAGGTGGTACAAACACACAGAAAGTCCCTCCGGGGACAACTTGCCGGCAACGGCCGGGATAATCACACAGATAATCAGATGAAGGTCACGGTTGATTAATGTCATTCATTTAAACTGCTGAGGGTCCCAACGGGACCGCTGCCACTACTTTAGGTCATACTCCTCCAGGACCTCTTCTAGCTCCACGTCCGGACGGCTTGGTGGAGGAGGAGGGGGCTGGGGCTCACTGCAGCTCTTCCTCTGCTTGACGTCCAGGGTGAACCAGCCCGTCTCCCCGCAGTGGCAGGTGTAAGTCACCAGGTCTCCCGGCAACAGATCACGACCTGGATGGTTCGTGAGGAGGTGCGAATTGACATCGCGGCGGGCCACAAATACTTCAGCCTCCAGGCCTGGTTCATAGATGAATCCGAACCCCCTCCGTTGGTCAAACTGCCGGACTTGGCCCTCGTACACCGGGCCCCGCACCCGAAAGGTGGCATGGCGGAGTGTATCCTTCTCTCTGATCACCCTCGCCATCACTTCTGTCCTCTGCTGCTCCCTGGTGGCAATCTCCCGGCCCAACGGGTTTGGTTCCCTGTCCCAATAAGGGGCGTTGGCAGACCTCTGTGCCCGGGTCGGGCCCCGCTGGACCGTGCCAACACCGGCCACTACTGGTTCTCTTTCGTGGGGGTCCTGTGGTGTCGTGGCCTGTACTGCTGCTTGGCAGTGGCGGCCCGGCGCAGCCTCAGCCGAGGCGGGGAATTCAGGGTCAGTTAGCCTCACCGGTTGGGCCTTCGGGCCTGCAGCGGCCGGTTCTTCCACGGCTGGGCGGACTGCTGGATCCGGGACGGTCTCAGGTGCGGCCACTTCCGGGGCCGACGGCTTCTCATCGCGGACGGCTACTTCCCACGGGGCCTTCCACGGTAGCGGGAGGGACACACGCCATTCCTGAAGAACGCCCCCAGGCATGTCCTCTAGGGCGGACGGGTTGGCTTCCGCTACCGGTGTTGGGGGTAGCGGACCGAGCGGAGGGGCGACAGCAACCGGTACGGATAGCGGGGGAGGCAGGAGAGTGAGCGGGTGCAGGCCGGGCCCCTCAGCCGCAGCGGCCGGTCCTTCTCGGACACAGGGGCGTGGGTCGCTTACCCGCTCCTCCAACTCTACCTCCACCTCGCGTCTCCGAACGGCCGCCGCCACTTCCTCCATCTCAGCCACCCAGCGCTCCATCAAGAACCGAACCTGGGCTTGAAGGCGGCAGCACATCTGTGCGGGGCTTCCACCCACGCCGCTGTTCCTGGCGTGGGCTCTGGGGTTCCAATGGTGCCGGACGGACGGGACATCATGCGCAGCAGTGTTCCAGGAACCAAAATGTTTGCAGAGTCCTGGCGTCCCCGCTTTTATAGCCTCGGCTACATTAGACAGACACACACCCGCCCCTCTTGGTTCTCTTCAGCACTTCCGCTTGTTGGGGCGGGGCTTTGCTTTCGCGTCTTCCCTGCTTGGAGAAGACACTCGAGCGGGAGATTTTCGCGCCAAAGATATCGGCGCTTCAAATTTTTCGGCCGGACGCCGCCGGCAGAGATCACAAGGCGCACTTCTACTGGTAAATAGATGGGTTCAATCCTGTTTGTGACGCCAAGTTGTCGCGGGCGGGGAGGATGCCGCCGCTGCTGCGCTCGCTAACGTTCGGGTCCGGCGCTGCTGCGGCTGCTGCTGCTCGGTGGCTCGAGCGGTGGGCCGGATCTGGGGACTCGAGCGGCGCTCCTCGCCCGTGAGTGAAAGGGGTGGTTGGTTTGGGGGATTTAGTCCGTGACGCCACCCACGGGTTGTGGTGAAGGTAGGCACCGCCGCTGCTGGTGACGGGGATCCCGGGAGCGATGGTAGGGAGCAGCTGGCATGTTGTTTTTCCCCTCCGTGGGTAGGGGTTGGTGGTCCCGGGGCCTGGTGGTGTGACGGGGAGGCAGGGCAGGTGAGGTGCAGGGTTGCAGGGACAGCGCAGCACGGTTCCGGATGGCACGGGTGTACTCACTCAGTAAGAAATGTACAAAGTCCTCGGTAAACCAAACGGCTGGATGGACGGGTCCCGCAGCCGGCTGCCGTGTGTCTCCCCGGACAGGTGATGGCGGCTGTCTTTTCCTGCATCTTGATGTTCTCGTTTGACTACTATGGATCCCCAACGGTAGTCCGCTCCCCGGTGTATGGGTACCGGAGGAGCCCGTTTGCCCGCAGGCGCTGGCCCTTGGGTCTCTAGCCTTAGGCGGTAGCTGTATACCCTCACGGTGTGGGCGGTTACCTTCAATCGGGACTTTTGCTATTAGGAAACCCCTGGGGTTCCGGTCACATTCAGATTTTACTATTGTCGGCGGCTCCAAGCCTGGTCGAGGTCCGATGACCCTGCCTGTGTGTGCTGGCTTCACTTCGCTCCCCGGTCGGTACCGGCGGGCCAACGCCCGACCCCGGTCCTACGGTTCCGCGTTGCTTCACCACTCCTGCAGACGGCCATCACCGTCTGCCAACCTTGCTGCCAGTGTCTGGGCCACAAACCCAGACACCCAAGTGCTCACTCCTCTCACTTCAAACTCCAAACTCTATCTGTCACTTTTCCCGCCTCCAGGCCTGTGAACTCCTTGGTGGGTGGGGCCAACCGCTTGGCTCCGCCCCACCTGGTGTGGACATCAGACACTGGAGGGAGGCAACAAGGGTTTTGTGTTTGTCTGGTGTCCCTGTCTAGGGGGGGTGGGGGTGTTTGTGTGTTATTTGTGACGACCTGGCTAGTCCAGGGCGCCAGATTAGCAGGCTATGTATGTCAGTATCATATGCAGTATATGGCAATATATGGCTGTGTAAGGGGATATGAATGATGGGGAAGCAGGTTATGGAAAAATAAATCTGTTCTGTGGCCCCCCGCAGTATATTCATGCCCCTGTCTGTGCGGTATCATTACTGATAAGTGGTGTCTGCACCGGATTGTTTATTGTGGCTCGGTGAATGTTGGATCATGTTTTCCAGGTGGAGGGAAGACGTGGTGTGTTTCTTGTGCTTGTTTATTTGGCAAGTGCGCGCTGCCCCGGTTTACGAATGCTCCTGTTCCTGTCTGTGCTGTATATTTCTGTCCTACTTGGGATATTTAAGGTGAACAATCAGAACCACATTTATGCCTGCTCCGGCTCGGCTTTGATCTATTAAGCAAATCAGCGACAAATCGGCTGCAGACCAGGTCTGGATTCAACCCAGGTCAGGGGGAGGTGATGAAACGGCAGGTCTCACATCTTTAATCAAAATAAAGATATTAATTCCCACTGACTCCCGGCCAATCATTACACTACATATGTACATATTTGGCCTAACTTAAACTGCAAACATTTTGGAATATCATGGGCACTGTATGTATCTCTTTGATACTCTTCCAAAGCATAGGAAATGTATCCAAGTTCTTTAGGAAGAATTACAGAAAGCGGCAAAAGGAAAAGCACAGGCTGTACCTATTTACATTACATGTCAGTCCCAGCGCTGAGGAGCCTCCGCGGGAATCTGCTGAGGCCTAATTGCCTTTCATCCTGATTTCTAATGGAAATCAGATCTGAGCCATTGCAACTTTTTTTATTCTAATTACAGGATAAATAATAGCAATTTTGGATACATTTTCTGTATCTTGTAAAAATTGCATCAGGGTGAAGTTTGGGCAAATTGTTTGAAAGAAATGATTTTTATGTCTTGAAATTATCTGAAAACTCAACCCAAGTTGTAAACAGTGGTGCTCGATGGGCCCTGGTGCAAAATTTGGACCTGGCCCCACCCCACCTTAACATATATGTCACCCATTCTAGTATATATGTTCCTCATTCTAGACACATCCTGGTGTATATATAACCCCATCCTGGTAAAAATGTCAAAATCCTGGTATATATGTCCCCATCCTGGGCCTCTCCTGGTATCTACTGTCCCCCTCCTGGTGTATACTGTCCCCTCTCCTGGGCCCCTCCTGGTATATATTGTCCCTCTCCTGGTATCTACTATCCCCCTCCTGGGGCCCTCCTAGTGTATACTGTCACCCTACTGGGCCCCTTCTGGTATATACTGTTCCTCTCTTGGTATATATATCCCTATCCTGGGCACCTTCTGGTATATACTGTCCCCCTCCTGGTATATATATCCCAATCCTGGGCCCCTCCTGGTATATACTATCCCACTCCTGGTATCTACTGTCCCCCTCCTGGGGGCCTCCTGGTATCTACTGTTCCCCTCCTGGTATCTACTGTTCCCCTCCTGGTGTATACTGTCCCCTTTGCTGGGTCCCTCCTGGTATATACTGTCCCCCTCCTGGTATCTATTCTCCCTCTCTTGGGGCCATCCTGGTATCTACAGTCCCCCTTCTGGTATACATGTCCCCATCCTGGTCACCTCTAGGGATATACTGCCCCCCTTCTTGTATCTATTGTCCCCTCCTGGTCCCCTCCTGGTATATACTGTCCCACTCCTGGTATCTACTGTTCTCCTGGGGCCATCCTTGTATTTACTGTCCCCCTCCTGCTATATACTGTCCCCCTGCTGGGCCCCTCCTGGTATATACTGTTCCCCTCCTGGTATATACTGGCCCTTTCCTGGTATCTACTGTCCCCCTCCTGGTATATATGTTCTCATCCTGGTAAATCTGTCTCCAATCTGTCTAATGCAAAAAAACAACAACATTGTACACACCTTTCCTGGCTCACACGTCGCACAGCATCCTCCTGTGTAGCCAGTGCACTGTGGCCGGCAGCTTTCCTCAGTGTTGGTGCTATTGCAATGCATGATGTCATCGCCATGTGCCACCCTCAGTCACTGGGACACAGATAAAAGCTGCTGGCTTCTGTTTGGCCGGCAGCATGTATCGCAGTACAGAAACCCTATGGGTCTCTGCATCGTGATGCATTTCAGCTGGCTGTGCAGGAGCTGGAGCCGACAGGCCCCCTGCACCCATAGACCCGGTCACAGTTATGATCCCTGCAACCATGATCATTCTTCCCCTGGTTGTAGGTTAAGGATGTGTTTATACATAGCTTAGCCCCTTTACCTGATAAAACTAGAGTATATAGGATTTGGTCAAAAGTGTTTCATGTATATTTATTTAACTTACTTACATACACATTTATTTTGCTCACTTATATAGCACCATCAAATTCCACAGGGATTTACATTCATCACCATCACTGTCCCCATTGGGGCTCACAATCTAAATTCCCTATCAGTATGTTTTTGGAGTGGGGGAAGAAACCAGAGATATCTATTTTTGACATTGTCCTTGGTGGAATGTGAACCCAGGACCCAAGCATAGGTACTAACCACTGAGCCACCCAGCTGGGGAAGGATGCTTATTTGCAGGACTGGGAAAAGACGTTGGAGAAGTTAATGGCTCCTTAGGGCACTATTAAGTTGAAGGCAAAATGTATCCATTAAAAAGTACATTCTGCCTTTACAGGGAACCTGTCACCAGGTTTTTCTCTTATGAGCTACGGCCACCACTTGTCAGCCCTTGTCACGGTCTTCTCTCTGTTGTGGAGTTTAGTGACATGTTCTGTGTTAGGGTCTCACTTTACATTGTGAGACTTTGCTGATTAAATGAATTCCCTTTCCTTTGGGGAGGAGATAGTTAATTTCACTTTACCTTTCAGGGAGATGCTGGTGGTTCAGACCTCTCTACCATCAAGCGTACCTCTGAGCTGAGGAACAGCACAGGATACACAGTCTGAGGGTCAGCTTAGGTGCCCCGGTCTTACCATCCAATCCCCATGACAGCCCTTATATACAGCATTCTAGAATGTTATATATAAGATCTCACTGGGGGTGGCTGCAGCATCTTATAAGAGTAAATCCTGGTGACAGGTTCCCTTTAAACTTAATACTGGTTTCAATCTAAGGACAATAATGTAGATGCAGGAGTCAGATGAGGACTTTCCTGTACTATGTTAGTTGAGGACCACTATCTGACATAAGGAAAGAGAAGCTTCCACCTCCACTGAAAACCACACAGGAGACTCACGTAATGTAAAACATACTTGTCAGATCACTCAAACAGCTTTGTGGCTCAAAGGCAGCGGGAAGACTTTATTGACTCCTCAGAAGAGATGGCCAATATTTTGGGCTCTTATGTATGGATGAGCGAACAACAAACTGTAAAGTTCGGGGTTTATACCGCACACTGAGTGTCCGATGCTCAAACTCGAACACAGACTTGTACAAAAAATAGTCCATGTGCAAGCTCGGATGCTGATCGTATACTAATAAAGTTTGTTGAAAGGTTGCAGCACAGCCAAACAACAAGCTTTATTTCATTGGGAAGATGCCTGTAAGCTGCTGTGAACAAAATAAAGAAATTTAAAAAAATTAAGAGGGGTCCCAAATATTTTCATAAGCAGCATAGGTAAAGAAAACAACTGCAGGCTGCAGACCTCAGCTGTCTGCATTATCTTGGCTGGTTATCAAAAAGAGGGGGGGATCACACACCCTTTTTAAATTATCTATTTAATTCATTTTAAAAAATGGAATGGGGTCCCCCCTATTTTTGATAACCAGCCACAGTAAAGCAGACAGTTGTTGGCTGTTATTATCAGGCTGGAAAGGCCCATTGGTGTTAGGCCTTTCTCAGCCTAAAAATAGCAGCTAGTATCCACCCCAGAAGTGGCGCATCTATTGGATGTGTGACGCCCTGGGCAAGCCAGGGGTCACAGGTCACAACACCACACGCACCCCACATTCCCTGCAGGTACACCAAGCTAACCTAAAATCCTTGTTGCCTTCCTCCAGGGGCTGATGTCCACACCAGGGGGTGGGCCAGGCGGTTGGCTCCGCCCACCGAGGAGTTCACAGCCCTGGAGGCGGGAAAACCAGGCAGTCAGTTAAGGGAGGGAAGTGAAAGTAGAAGGAGGTGAAGTGGTAGAGGAGCTTAGGAGAGAAGCTGAAGTAAAGTGAAAAGAAACACTTCTGTAAAGCCTGAAGTTGGTCCGGGTGTGTGCCCCGGACAGTGACAGCAAGGTCAGCAGACGGCGGTGATAGTCTGCAGGGGGACTGCTCGGAGGTTGCTGGAAGGACCGCGGACGGGTGGTGACCCGGCGGTCTGGAGCAGTATACGAAGAACAGTCAGCACCAGGGCAGGGGCCTTTCGGATCCCGGCAAGGCTAGGAGTCGCCATAATTTGCCAAATCCATCAGTGAAGGGGACGTCTGTCTCCTAACAATCAAGTCCCGATTGAAGGCAACAGCCCGACCGTGAAGGGGAGACACCGCCACCGCCAGGGCACCAGTTTCCCAGGGCCAGCGCCTGCGGGCAAGAGTAGAGCTCCTTCGGCCAAGCTTGAAGCCGAGGAGTGGGTAACCGGTGGGAACCCATCGCTACCAAAAGGACTTTACATAGGTGCAGGGAAGAGACCGTCACCGCTAACTGCAGGGAACCGCAGCACCGTGAACCGTCCGAGGGAGCCGTCCAACCAGCCGTTTGTTTACCGAGAACTGTGTCATGTTTACTGGCTGAGTGAGTACCTCCGTGTCGTGCGGCACAGCGCTGCCCCTGCACCCCTGCACCCCCACAGGCCCCATACCCGCCTGTCCACCATTCCAACCCCATCACCGGGTCCCGGGAGCAACAAGACCCCTACCCACGGAGGGGCAAATCAACAACTGGCTGCTCCGTACCATCACTCCCGGGCTCCCCAGAAAGAGCAGCGGTGGTGTCCACTTAATCACCACAACCGTGGGTGGCGTCACGGACAATAAACTATCCCAAATCCCAATCCCCTTTCACTCACGGGCGAGGAGCGCCGCTCGAGTCCCCGGGATCCGGCCCATCGCTCGAGCCACCGAGCAGCAGCAGGCCGCAGCAGTCGCAGCGGCAGCCGGACCCGAGCAGTGGGAGAGCGCGGCGTCCCCTCCTCCGCCCGCGACAACTTGGCGTCACGTACAGGATCTTACCGCTCTGCCGTTGGGTAGAGGTGCGCCTTGTGACCGCCGCAGGTACCCGGCCGGAAAAATTCAGAAGTCGCCATCTTTGGCGCGAAAAGTTCCCGCTCGAGCGTCTTCTCGAGTAGTAGAGGCGCGAAGGCTAAAACCCCGCCCCGATAGAGGAGGGGCCGGAAAGAAGCTAAGAGAGACGAAATGGCGGCTGGCCGCATGTGAGCGTGGCTATAGAAGCAGGGACGCCAGGACCCTGCGGCCATTGACTGGTTCCTGAAAGGGGCCGCTGCTAAAGATGCTGAGTCCGACCGACAACACCGTGGTCCCAGCGCCTGGCCCCGCAGCGTGGGTGGAAGTCCGGACCGTCCAGCTAAGCAGCCGTCTGCAGGTCCGCATGCAGCTCCTCATGGAGGAGTGGGAGGCCGACATGGCGGAAGTGGTGGCGGCCATACGGAGACGCGAGGTGGAGGGAGTCTTGGAAGGGAGGGTAAGTGACCCACGCCCCTGTGGCCCTAGTGGGTCGGTCATCACGGCTGAGGGACCCGGTCCATACCCGCTCGCCCTGCTACCTCCCCCGCTACCCGTGTTGGCTGCTGCTGCCCCGCCACTAGGCCCGCTACCACCACCACCGGTAGCGGTACCCTGCCAATCCGCCCCGGCGGACAGACCTGCAGCAGAAGCTCGTGACCGCCCTGATCCGCTTCCATGGAAGAAGCCGAAGGCTGAGGCCGTCAGCAGAGATGCACCGGAGGCACGGCGGGGATGCAGCTGCCAGGAGGCAGAGCAGGCCATGTCACAGCGGGGTCCCTCAGTACTGAAGGTGCCGGTCGTAGCCGACACGGAGGGACTCTGGCTGGGTCCGTCCCCTGCACACGCTGAACCGGAGCAAGCAGAAAGTGCTCCAGACTGGGAGCGGCGGCAACGGCAGCTGCGCAGAGAGATCGATGCCCGAGAGGGGTGTAGAGCGGATGTGCATGCCCGCATGTATATGGAAGAAGATCGCCTGCAGCGAGCTACCATTGGGGTCCAGAGCGGTGCACCATGTGAAGGTGGCACTAGAGCCCCACGTGTGAGAATGGACTGTTGAGCCGCAAAAGGCAGCGGAGTACCGTTGCACAGTCCCCGTTGGGACCAAAGTGTGAAAAGGTTTGAAAGTTTAAAGATGATGATAAGATGATAACCGAACAGTCACCTGATTCACCGTGATTTGGAAAACCGGCCTTTGCCGGCACCGTTGTCCCCGTGGGGACCGTTTGAAAAGAGTTTGCATGAGGAACTGCTCATGGACAAGCCCGTGAACTTGCAGGGCAACCACAAACGTTAAGTGGCTTGTAAATAAGTTGTGTTACCGTTACCGTTTCCGCAATTGCCGCCTCCGGAGAGGCAGGTTGGAGGGAGGGCCCACAGCAGAGCAGGCTGGGGCCCAGCCACCACAGGAACCGGTGGCTACCCTCTGGAGGGGAAGGACAGATCCCACTCGGGTAACTTGTGCTGGACTGGGGTCAAGGGGTGCTGCCTGGGCTTTAGGGGCAGCATCAGGGCCAGGTTGCTTGGGTGGGAGAGCGGAAACCGTAACCGTACACCGTTTGAAACCGTTTAAGAAATGTGCCTCCCGATGTGGGATGATGTCATAACTTGTAAATATGTTACCGTTTTCCTATCTTTTCAGAAAAACAAAAAGGAAAATAAAACCGGTGTTGGACGGGCAGCCCGAGGACGGTCTGCGTTTTGCTATGAGGGAATGTGACGCCCTGGGCAAGCCAGGGGTCACAGGTCACAACACCACACGCACCCCACATTCCCTGCAGGTACACCAAGCTAACCTAAAATCCTTGTTGCCTTCCTCCAGGGGCTGATGTCCACACCAGGGGGTGGGCCAGGCGGTTGGCTCCGCCCACCGAGGAGTTCACAGCCCTGGAGGCGGGAAAACCAGGCAGTCAGTTAAGGGAGGGAAGTGAAAGTAGAAGGAGGTGAAGTGGTAGAGGAGCTTAGGAGAGAAGCTGAAGTAAAGTGAAAAGAAACAGTTTTGTAAAACCTGAAGTTGGTCCGGGTGTGTGCCCCGGAAAGTGACAGCAAGGTCAGCAGACGGCGGTGATAGTCTGCAGGGGGACTGCTCGGAGGTTGCTGGAAGGACCGCGGACGGGTGGTGACCCGGCGGTCTGGAGCAGTATACGAAGAACAGTCAGCACCAGGGCAGGGGCCTTTTGGATCCCAGCAAGGCTAGGAGTCGCCATAATTTGCCAAATCCATCAGTGAAGGGGACGTCTGTCTCCTAACAACCAAGTCCCGATTGAAGGCAACAGCCCGACCGTGAAGGGGAGACACCACCACCGCCAGGGCACCAGTTTCCCAGGGCCAGCGCCTGCGGGCAAGAGTAGAGCTCCTTCGGCCCAGCTTGAAGCCGAGGAGTGGGTAACCGGTGGGAACCCATCGCTACCAAAAGGACTTTACATAGGTGCAGGGAAAAGACTGTCACCGCTAACTGCAGGGAACCGCAGCACTGTGAACCGTCCGAGGGACCCGTCCAACCAGCCGTTTGTTTACCGAGAACTGTGTCGTGTTTACTGGCTGAGTGAGTACCTCCGTGCCGTGCGGCACAGCGCTGCCCCTGCGCCCCTGCACCCCCACAGGCCCCATACCCGCCTGTCCACCATTCCAACCCCATCACCGGGCCCCGGGAGCAACAAGACCCCTACCCACGGAGGGGCAAATCAACAACTGGCTGCTCCGTACCATCACTCCCGAGCTCCCCAGAAAGCAGCGGTGGTGTCCACTTAATCACCACAACCGTGGGTGGTGTCACGGACAATAAACTATCCCAAATCCCAATCCCCTTTCACTCACGGGCGAGGAGCGCCGCTCGAGTCCCCGGGATCCGGCCCATCGCTCGAGCCACCGAGCAGCAGCAGCAGCCAGACCCGAGCAGTGGGAGAGCGCGGCGTCCCCTCCTCCGTCCGCGACAGATGCGCCAATTCTGGTGCTTTACCTGGCTCTGCATCTGGAGCGTAAGCACCTTTGCCCATGCACCGGTACCTATCACCTGCAAGTTGGATCAACACATGCACCTCAAGTAGGGGTGACCTGTTTCTAACCATAATATTCATCTAGACATAGTGTGGTAATCACTGAGAGCTACAAATCCATGGCGCAGAGTAAAAGGCATAGAATACATTACCCCTTGCCATGAGCTGGCAATGTCACTACTTAAATGCCATCAGTCCCTTGCAATTTTTCATACTGTCTTGGATTTGAGCATTATCTTAGCCTAATATCCTGCAAGAACACATATTGGACTGTAGTACTGCTGAAGGAGTGTCGGCGCCTTCACTAAGGAGACTCTGGGTGCACATGCTATGTCAGGTGGGGTGCATGACACTTACTCGTTACTTATGGCCGGTGTCCTTGTCCGTCACACCGCTGGTGGTCTTCATCAGACCAGACAGTCAGGAACACAAGCGACACCAGAGCTCACTTAGCCAAACAGAAAGTTCAGTTTATTCTTCACACCATTATGACAGACATGGCCTTCGTTTGCTTCCTTCCTCCTAGTGTGGGGTATAAATTCTTGACCTGTCCTCCCTCCGCTATCTTGGATCTTGTCCTCAAGCTCCGGAGTCTGTATCTCTTTTCCCCGACTCCTGTCACCTTTGTTCGATTTGGGCCCTAGTGCCTCTCTAGCTGGATGACTCTCTAAGCCCACCGGGGTGAGTCGTAGGCTCCGGACCTCTCGAGGATACCTCAGGGTTCCCTGACTAACCCTAGCACTGAGGCCACATCTTCTCGCACTTGAATGCTATTGCGAACTGCTTATCTTGAGACCTTCCAATTGTTCTCTTTCCACATCTGTCACTACCCCCATTAACCCTATCTCTTCCATCCTGCCGCTATCTCAACCCAACCTCTAGGTGGCACCTTTGCTGACCAAAGGAGCATAGCGGCTTAAAGTTTCCTCACTACTGGCATGCTGGAATGGTGTTTCAGTCTCCGCAAGGAGAATAGCTTCCCCTTTAGGGCAGAAGTGAAAAACAGGTGCCCAGAACTTAGCCATAGTCATATATGTTGATGTCTCTTTGACATAAATAAGGCTGTATTAGTTTTAAAGAGTTTGAATAGTGTCCAAAACAGTTCTAGGAGACCTCAGAGTGTTAAAAACATCCATATCTTGGAGTCTGGAAGACTTGCAAATCCAGGCAAATTGATTTGGGGAAAAATTCTGCAAATTTGGCAAATTTTATTCTTAAAATTTTAGCATTATTTAAATTATACCTGTTCACGATCTTCCCGATTTTACTAAACCAAATGTTAAACAATTCATGACCCTACCAGAATTGGTTCACTGGGATGATCTTGGTGGTGTGGCCATAATACAAACCATGGACTTGAATATGGATTTAGCGGATCTTGAGCCCTGGTTGATAAAACTACATTACAAGTCTATGAAGGCTTTCTTTAGGTAGACCTGTCAAGACAAACCAAGCAATTGACTCTGCCATGTACTTTTTAAGTACTTCTAATGTCCCACCCTGCCTCCTGTCTTGTACAATTTCCCGGTTCTACCTTGGAAGCCCTTTGTATCGCGCCATACCCTACTCATACCAGGAAATCATTTTATCATTTTCCATCCTTTGATCAAAAAGTTCTCCATATGTTCTGATCATCACATACCTGAACTCAAGGTCGAGGGTTTGCCGAACCTCCTCCTTTATTCTTCGGGTGTGTTGTCGAAAATTGGTGCAATGAAGGACAATGAGCGAAAGGTAAAAAGTAGAGAAGGAGACAATGATGGCAACCAGAACACAGGAAGATGTGTTACTTGAAATGTTTAACATTAAGTCAAAAATATAACCAGACACCAATTTGCAGATCAGGGCCTGTAAGGTTGTTTAAGGTTCCTGTTATGTTTTTTCTTACCGAGCTGGTACTGATTCGATACATGACGTATGGATTCTATAGCCTAAATTCAGAGCAGGGCGAGTAGACAAAGTATAATTCTCCTTGACGAGACAATGCTTTTTTCTCAGGCAGTTCCTTAAGTGGGAACAGTTGTCTGTACTTTTCTGGCAAATGTTAAGAAGCAGCAGGGTTAATGAAGTACCAATGTGTCAGGGACGGCAAAAAACATTACAACAGATCCATCTCCGAGAGATGGACAAGTCATCGAGAGAGTGTAATGAGCTGTCATACTCCATAGAAGTGATAAGACCTTCTAAAAAAAAAAAAAAAGAAAACGTGAGCGCCCTTTACATTCAGAGAGAATGTTTTTGGAAAACTGCATTTTTATGTAAATTGAATATATGGTAATTTACATCGCTATGATCAGTCATGCCTAGCTGAGGCTCAATCCTTCCGTAATGGCAAAAGTATGCAGTAACACATTTCTTGCCAAAAAATATCTAAAAATGTATGTGGGTGCCAAGTATCCAGGACTAAAGTCATGTCCTAAATCGTGAGCTGGGAGTGTCTTAATTGATCATTCACACCTAAATTTCCAAATACTAGTAAAAAAATAATATCTTATTATGTATGTGTGCAAACTATTTCTACAGGTCAGGAAGCCTCTTTTGTTTTTGAGGAACCTGAAATAAATCTCCTACATTTGGCCACTATCGTAGAATTTACAGATAGTTCTCTCCTATTACTTTCTTTCCTCCTTTTCCCCTCAGGTCTTCTCCCAGCTCCTCACTTCTCCCTTTCCCTGACTTTCCTCCCTTTTATTTCATCATCACCTTCTCTACATTCCTTCTTCTCTAGTCCCAGAGAGTCATTCTAGTCATCTCTTATCTGAATGTAGTCAATTTACAGTTTGTCAGTCTGGTAACTCTGATGAACTCCGGAGGGTATGGAAGGTTTTGTAGAGTCGTTTTGGAATCTTCTCTAGTTGATGTGATGAGGGTGTTAAGTAAGTTTGTTTGGCCAGATGAAGAGCAAAGTTATAAGTAAGCAAGAACTTATAGTGGATGAAGTCTTTTGTTGAGGCTTCTGCCACACTCACATGAAATTCACGCACGTGCCGAGAGACACGTATTTTCCCTGCGTGTTGCGTGCAGGTAAGTACGTGTCTCTGGTACGTGCGTGACACGTGTGTTCTACGTGTGCTATCCGCGATAGCACACGTAGAACCGGTAATTAACATACTCACCTGGTCCTTCCTGCTGTCCGCGCTGCTGTCCGTGGTGCTGATCCTCGGTCTCCAGCCCTCCCGTCTCCCCGCTGCTGCTGCTGCCAGGCAGTGAAGTGAATATTCAATGAGAATAATGAGCGGCGGTCGGCAGCAAGAGGCAGCAGCGGCAGAGACAGGAGGGCTGGAGAAGGTGAGTTAATGTTTTGTTTTTTTTTCACTGACATGTGTGTTTTCTCCGGCACGTGTCACACGGGACCGCATCCACACTACACCCGTGTGGTACGGGTGCGGGCCGTGTGACACCCGTGCTGCGGGAGAAATCACTGACATGTCAGCGCTTTGAAAAACACACACACGTACAAACGCACACGGACACACGTTCCGTGTGGTTTTACGTGTGTGTGCCTGCTATAATAGGGTAGCATTGGTTAACGTGTCTCCGTGCCGCCGGTACGTGTAAAAAATGACAAACACGTACCGGAGGCACGGATGTGTGGCGCTAGCCTGAAAGTGACTTTCTCCACTGAAGTTCGGTACACCTTAAGCAGAGCTGGAGAAACCATGTTTGCAGCGTGTGCCAGGGCTGCCACCATTTGTATCAGGTCGTTCTGCGCGCAGCAGGTACTGCAAATGTGGCGCCCCTGACCTGGTCAGGCACCACTGAGTACTGTACCCAAGCCTGAGTGTGTACAAACAGGTAATCCCAAAGGCTGACTAGGGTGTGGACACACAGACACATAGTGGCTAGTTCTTACACACACCATAGAGGGGACCCCTGGGCAGACCCAGGAGGGGGCGTGGCCTCCACATCTCAGCTAGTGGTGGGGTGGAGAAGCTGGTTGCTAGGTTGCAGTGGCAGGCACAGAGGGGAGGTAGTAGTGAACCAGTCTGAAGTGAGGAAGCGCAGTGTGCAGTCGCAGAAGGAGGACAAGTGCAGAGTCACTAGTCAGACCCTGCACATGTAGTGGTGGAGTTCGGTTACCACACAGTCAGACAGAAAGGCACCTCAGGAAGGAGCGAGGTGACTGAGTAAGAGGACTCCGGGTAGACCAGGCCCGTACGGGGAAACAGGTCCCTAGAGCAACAAACCAAGTATTCGGTCTGCTAAACCTGCTGGTGAGGGTGCTGAATGTGCCTCACCAACCTACAGAGTCCGCAGCATCAACAGCAATGAGAGGGTCCATAAGTGAGACAGGGCAAGAAGCCAGTTCTTTACTTGGTCCACGCTGCCAGCAAACGGGCCAGAAAGGGGAGAACGTCAGTTGCAACTTTCCTGGGTGATTCCCGCAGTACTACAAGTTAGGGGTCACCCCAAACAAGAAGGGCTAGGAAGGCGAGTTGACAGTCACCTCTGGATCAGCCTGAAGGATACCTGGTTCCACCTGGTTCATCATAGCATTGCCCGGGTTGCCTCACTCTACCATCTGAATGTGAGTAAAAACCCTGAAAGACATTGCTGCCTGTGTGTGAGTTCTTCTGCGACCTCTGGTACTACACACTTACACTAAGCCCCTGGGGCCAGCCTCACTCTCGGGAGGCCATAACACCAGACTGCATTTACCATCAGCCCCTGAAGCTCCCTAAACTGCAGTGGTGGTCACCCCCTGACCGCAATTACCGAGAGTGGCGTCACGATTCCCACTGAGGTTAACCTGACGTTCCTGTTGCCGGAAGATTTCCAGCACGTGAAGACCCTGAGGCGACCTGCAGGTGAGACGGGGCTTCACATACTCTGCAAAGTATTCTTATAATGTGACAATGCTGAGTCTGGAAAGGAGAAGGAGGAGATGGGAGCTAAAGATGACTGTAGAATGTTCATAAACTGTTGGGTATTAATGGCACGTATATTCCTATACAGTAAGTGTGGTAAGTGGGGGTGTCCCGGACGTGGATACAGTTATTGAGAAGGAAAGAAGGCTGTGGTCATCGAGTGGGAGATGGGAGTTAGTAGAGTCATGCACGGGGCAGAGCCGGGAGAAGATGAGTACGACAGGTACTAAACTGTGAAAGGCCGAAGGAGGAGGTTAGACATAGAAGATAAGCGGCAGATGATGAGAGCGGATCATCAATGGGGATGTTAAATTTCCTCATGATGAGAGTGAGAATGTCACAAGATAGAAAGTGTGGGAGCCAGGTGGCAAAGTGATCCAGAAACTAATGGGAGGAGGACAAACAATCATTCGTAGAGAGAAGGTTTTTGGAGAATCTAACAGTGTGGACTTCAAAGCAAGGAAACATAAGTGAGGGTACCAAGGGGGTGACCTGGAAAGAGCATTGTGATGGAAGGAGCAGACAACACCTCCATATGGTCTGTTCTCAGGTATGGGGGTATGTGAAAATTGCAGCTCACCAAAGAGAGAGCAGCAGTGACTAAGGTGTCCGACTGCTGGAGCCAGGTTTCCGTGAGATCCAGAAGATTAAGGGAATTACAGGAGAAGTAGTTGTGACTGTAGGGGAGTTTGTTATATGCTGATCGTGCGTTCCAGAGGGCACAATTATAAGAGTCAGGAGAAGGCATGAACTGAATGTTAATAAGATTAATAAGGAATCTATGTGCAGCTGGAAGAGAGTTATATGTACTACTGGAAGGAGGGCCGGGGTTGGGGAAGATGTCGCCACTGACTAAGAGAAGGAGAAAAAAAAGAGAGAGTAGGTGGTTCAATGATTTCTGTGAGCATTTTGTTTGCTGTTTGGTGACACGAGATGGCTTGGAGTCTTTGCAAATGTCAGTATGGCCTCAGTGTTATACATGGAAGAGGGGAGAAGACAGGGGCTGATGTCGTGAGAGGGCACAGAATGTGTAAAAGGGGTGGTAGAGTTGAAAGGAAGTATAAGCTAAAACATATATGAAGCCAAGTGATATGAGCACTAGATTATGCAGTATAACTGTACAAGAATATGTGGCATAGCTTACTTCTCTCCTGCCCTGTCCAACTGCCATGTTCAACTGCATAACACTCATATGTAATATATTGACACGTGCTCACCCTAACTAAGCCAAATCTTATTCATAGACACCTGGATATTATTACTACACAACCAGTCATTGACTCGTCAAAATTACACACGCCGTCCTGGATATTATTACTACACAACCAGATGTTGACTCGTGAAAATTACACACGCCGTCCTGGATATTATTACTACACAACCAGTCGTTGACTCATCAAAAGTACGCACGCCGTCCTGGATATTATTACTACACAACCAGTTGTTGACTCGTCAATATTACACATGCCGTCCTGGATATTATTACTACACAACCAGTCGTTGACTCGTGAAAATTACACACGCCGTCCTGGATATTATTACTACACAACCAGTCGTTGACTCGTGAAAATTACACACGCCGTCCTGGACATTATTACTACACAACCAGTCGTTGACTCATCAAAATTACACACGCCGTCCTGGATATTATAACTACACAACCAGTCGTTGACTCGTCAATATTACACACGCCGTCCTGGATATTATTACTACACAACCAGTCGTTGACTCGTCAATATTACACACGCCGTCCTGGACATTATTACTACACAACCAGTTGTTGACTCGTCAAAATTACACACGCCGTTCTTGATATTATTACTACACAACCAGTTGTTGACTCATCAAAATTACACACGCCGTCCTGGACATTATTACTACACAACCAGTCGTTGGCTCGTCAATATTACACACGCCGTCCTGGATATTATTACTACACAACCAGTCGTTGACTCGTCAATATTACACACGCCGTCCTTGATATTATTACTACACAACCAGTTGTTGACTCATCAAAATTACACACGCCGTCCTGGATATTATTACTACACAACCAGTCGTTGACTCGTCAATATTACACATGTTGTCCTCTTCCAGATAATGAGTAAATCACCGGTATTACATTGGATTATGCCACCGTATCACAATTCCCGTACACCACATTGCACGGGCGCGTTCTAACTCAATACCTTTACCCATTTGCCGTATCTTAGGAGTGAAGTGGGCAGGCTGTCTTATCGTTTTCTTTTTTTTTTAGTCTTGGAGTTGTGTTTACCTAATTAAGAGCTTTTCAGTAGTCCCCTGCTAGTTAATTGTGTCATTTGCCGTATTTTTTGATGGGAAGAACAACTAGCGTCTTTGGTTTCAAGCTGGCCCTGTTAAGCCCAGTGGGTTTAGACTCAGGAGAGCTGGCATCAGCCTTCTGCAGTTTGTACAGCACAAAGTGGAATAATTGGTCCCCGGAGAGTCAGCCCACTCATCTGCCAATAGGGATTGTTTTTCGTTTGAATAAAAAGCCAGACTGCCATGACTCCGCTGCTGTATATTAACTTGCGGCTTTTTCGCACACTGCCTCGTGCTAGAGATTAGATAACCGAGTGATTCCTACAGCTGTCCTCTTAACAGCGAGTGAAACTCCTGCCAGTTCCGAACTGACAGCCCTTAATGACTGCTAAGCATTGCTAAGCTTTGTTATAGCCGCACCAATTACCAGTGCACTGTACCAGAAACATTTTACACAGGGTGGCAACCAAAAAAGAAAAAAAAAAAAACAAGCGTCGAGCTGCAAAAAGTGAGAGCAAAACCTTCTGCTGTTGTTTTCTTTTCTATTTCTTATATTTTATTTTTTTTTCTATTTTTTTTTTATCGATGCACTTTGGTCTCTTACAGGATTCTGTGCGTAATTAAGCTCTTTACAAAAAATGTAAAAAAAAAAATGCCTTCCAAGAAAAATGATTTTTTTTCTTTACTTTTATTTTAATTTTTTTTTCTGTATTAAAGCCTAATTTACACAAAAAAGGTAAAAAAAATTCCTTTCAAGAATTTGTTTTCTTTATTTTTGTTTTAATTTACTTTTTTTTTTTACTAAAGTCTAATTTACACAAAAAAAGTTAAAAAAGCCTTTCAAGAAAAATGTTTTTTTTTTCTTTATTTTTATTTTAATTTATTTGTTTCTGTATTAAAGTCTAATTTACACAAAAAAGTTAAAAAAAAGCATTTCAAGAAAAATAATTTTTTTTCTTTATTTTTATTTAATTTTTTTCTGTATTAAAGCCTAATTTACACAAAAAAAGTAAAAAAATGCCTTTCAATAATTTTTTTTTCTTTATTTTTGTTTTAATTTACTTTTTTCCTGTATTAAAGTCTAATTTACACTAAAAAAGTAAAAAAAGCCTTTCAAAAAAAATGTTTTTTTTCTTTATTTTAATTTATTTTTTTCTGTATTAAAGTCTAATTATATACAAAAAAGTAAAAAAAAAAAACATTTCAAGAAAAATGATTTTTTTTCTTTATTTTTATTTTTCTTTTTCTGTATTTAATACAATTTACACAAAAAAGTTTACACAAAAAAATTTACACAAAAATAATAATTTACACAAAAAAAGTAAAAAAAATGCCTTTCAAGAAAATTATTTTTTTTCTTTATTTTTATTTTTTTTCTGTATTAAAGTCTAATTTACACAAAAAAAGTTAAAAAAAGCCTTTCGAGATAAATTATTTTTTTTTCTTTATTTTTATTTTAATTTATTTTTTTCTGTATTTAAGTCTAATTTACACAAAAAGTTAAAAAGTCTTTCAAGAAAAATGTTTTTTTTCTTTATTTTTATTTTAATTTATTTTTTTCTGTATTAAAGTCTAATTTACACAAAAAAGTAAAAAAAAGCCTTTCAAGATAAATGATTTTTTTTTCTTTATTTTTATTTTAATTTATTTTTTTCTGTATTTTAGTCTAATTTACACAAAAAGTTAAAAAGCCTTTCAAGAAAAATGTTTTTTTTTCTTTATTTTTATTTTATTTTCTGTATTAAAGTCTATAGAGCATAAAGATAGCGTGACATGCATAACAGAGCACATATATACATTCAGAGTCATGAATACACAGAACACATACATACATAAAGAGACATGTATACACAGAGCACATACATACCCAAAGAGACATTGAATACACAGAGCATATACGGTATATATATATATTTTTATATATATATACAGTTGGGTCCAGAAATATTTGGACAGTGACACAATTTTCGCGAGTTGGGCTCTGCATGCCACCACATTGGATTTGAAATGAAACCTCTACAACAGAATTCAAGTGCAGATTGTAACGTTTAATTTGAAGGTTTGAACAAAAATATCTGATAGAAATTGTAGGAATTGTCACATTTCTTTACAAACACTCCACATTTTAGGAGGTCAAAAGTAATTGGACAAATAAACCAAACCCAAACAAAATATTTTTATTTTCAATATTTTGTTGCGAATCCTTTGGAGGCAATCACTGCCTTAAGTCTAGAACCCATGGACATCACCAAACGCTGGGTTTCCTCCTTCTTAATGCTTTGCCAGGCCTTTACAGCTGCAGCCTTCAGGTCTTGCTTGTTTGTGGGTCTTTCCGTCTTAAGTCTGGATTTGAGCAAGTGAAATGCATGCTCAATTGGGTTAAGATCTGGTGATTGACTTGGCCATTGCAGAAGGTTCCACTTTTTTGCACTCATGAACTCCTGGGTAGCTTTGGCTGTATGCTTGGGGTCATTGTCCATCTGTACTATGAAGCGCCGTCCGATCAACTTTGCGGCATTTGGCTGAATCTGGGCTGAAAGTATATCCCAGTACACTTCAGAATTCATCCGGCTACTCTTGTCTGCTGTTATGTCATCAATAAACACAAGTGACCCAGTGCCATTGAAAGCCATGCATGCCCATGCCATCACGTTGCCGCCACCATGCTTTACAGAGGATGTGGTGTGCCTTGGATCATGTGCCGTTCCCTTTCTTCTCCAAACTTTTTTCTTCCCATCATTCTGGTACAGGTTGATCTTTGTCTCATCTGTCCATAGAATACTTTTCCAGAACTGAGCTGGCTTCATGAGGTGTTTTTCAGCAAATTTAACTCTGGCCTGTCTATTTTTGGAATTGATGAATGGTTTGCATCTAGATGTGAACCCTTTTTATTTACTTTCATGGAGTCTTCTCTTTACTGTTGACTTAGAGACAGATTCACCTACTTCACTGAGAGTGTTCTGGACTTCAGTTGATGTTGTGAACGGGTTCTTCTTCACCAAAGAAAGTATGCGGCGATCATCCACCACTGTTGTCATCCGTGGACGCCCAGGCCTTTTTGAGTTCCCAAGCTCACCAGTCAATTCCTTTTGTCTCAGAATGTACCCGACTGTTGATTTTGCTACTCCAAGCATGTCTGCTATCTCTCTGATGGATTTTTTCTTTTTTTTCAGCCTCAGGATGTTCTGCTTCACCTCAATTGAGAGTTCCTTAGACCGCATGTTGTCTGGTCACAGCAACAGCTTCCAAATGCAAAACCACACCTGTAATCAACCCCAGACCTTTTAACTACTTCATTGATTACAGGTTAACGAGGGAGACGCCTTCAGAGTTAATTGCAGCCCTTAGAGTCCCTTGTCCAATTACTTTTGGTCCCTTGAAAAAGAGGAGGCTATGCATTACAGAGCTATGATTCCTAAACCCTTTCTCCGATTTGGATGTGAAAACTCTCATATTGCAGCTGGGAGTGTGCACTTTCAGCCCATATTATATATAGAATTGTATTTCTGAACATGTTTTTGTAAACAGCTAAAATAACAAAACTTGTGTCACTGTCCAAATATTTCTGGACCTAACTGTATATATATATATATATAACATGCATACACAGAGCATATACCTACAGTGACATCAAAACGCAGACCACATACATGCGTGCATACAGAAACATGCATACACAGAGCATATACATAACCAAAGAGACATGTATACAGAGAGCATATACATACATACAGAGACATGTATACAGAGAGCATATACATACATACAGAGACATGTATACAGAGAGCATATACATACATACAGAGACATGTATACAGAGAGCATATACATACATACAGAGACATGTTTATACAGAGCACATGCATACAGCAGGTGAAATAAGGTAAAAGGTTGCCCAGCTCACCTATATAATGGAAGCCAGAAAATCCTGGATTGTGCACGGAGGAAAGCGGGTGAGCCAGTCCATGTAGGAATGATTTTAAAAGATGGGGTTAAATTTGTCTCAAAAAGAAACATCACCTTGGGATCTATTTTATCACCAAGTGACCATATGAATAGATGCGGTTTTGCTAATGGGGAAAAAAACACCGGTAATTGGTTGCCTAGCATAGGTTCTTTCAAATGCGGCCACAAAACTTGTGGACTTTGTGGCTACATGTTAAATGTAAAAAACTTTTCTTCATATACGGACAAAAAAACTTATGAAATAACGTCCCTAATAAACTGCAGTTCAGACTATGTAGTTTATTTGATTTCTTGTACTATTTGCCAGTTGCAATACATAGGCAGTACTTGTCGCCCACTTAGAAAGAGGATATCAGAACACATCTATGATGTGAATAATGCCACGACTAGAAAATTATCAGGAGTGTCTCAGCATTTCCGCGACGTACATGCAGGTGATTTTAAAGGCATGAAAGTTAATGCCATTGAAAAAGTCAAATTACCTAAAAGAGGTGGAAACTTAAAAGATATCCTTTTTCAAAGAGAAATAAAATGGATCTTTTTAATGGGCACAAGATTCCCTATGGGTTTGAATAAAAGGAACGAACTAATGTTTGCATATTGAATCTGTTTATTATTGTATATGTATATATGTGTTATATCACTATATGAATTGGTTTACCTTATTGGGTTAACTTTTTTGCAATTACTATGCTCTCTCTATCCATTTGACCACGTGTTTGGGTTTAGCCCTTTTTAAACAGTTCTGTGACTAGATGGTTTAGAGACTGAATAAGAACTGGATGTTCGAAACGCGTCCTCTCTAGCATGGGCTTGACTACCACAGCATGGACTTTTTAACAATATGTGAATAAAGAATCTTCATTTTACAAGTTGCCTGGATTTATGTGCTGGTGAAATTTTCCCTTCAGCAGGTGAAATAAGTATTGAACACATCCCCAATTTTTTAAGTAAATATATTTCTAAAGGTGTCATTGACATGAATTTCTCACCAGATGTCAGTAACAACCCATCCAATCTGCACAAGCAAAGAAATGAAACCATAAAAGTATTGATCGCACTTATTGAAACTTATTTAATACTTCATACAAAAGCCTTTGTTGGTGATGAAGCTTCAAGACACCTCCAGTATAAAGAAACTAATCCCTTGCATTGCTCAGGTGAGATTTTGGCCATTCTTCCACACAAGCACTCTTCAAACCCTGAAGATCCTGTGGGTTCTTTCTATGAACTCTGAGCTTTAGCTCCTTATATTTTCTATTAGGTTCAGGTCAAGTGATCGGCTCGGCAGATTTATTTTCTTTCTCTGAAAACAACTGACAGTTTTATTGGCTGTGTGTTTGGGATTGTTTTGATGAAATGTCCACACTCGTTTCATCTTCATCATCCTGGTAGTTGGCAGCAGATTTTTATCAAGAATATTTTGGTACATTCATCCATTCATCTTTTCTTCTATCAAATGAAGATTACAAGTTCCATTTGCTGAAAAACAGCCCCACACCATGATGTTCCCACCTTCAAACTTCACTGTTGTAGGTATTTTTGGGGTGGTATGCAGTGCTGCCTTTTGGCCTCTAAACATAGTGTGTATAAAGTTCAGTATTAATCTCATCTGACCAGACCATATTCTCCCAGTATGTCACAGGCTTGTTTAAATGTTGCTGCGTAACCTTTAAAGGTGCTTGAACCTGCTTTTTGTTCAGCAGTGGAGTCTTGCATGGTGAGCGTGCATACAGGTCATGGAGGGGGAGTGCATTACTTATTGTTGTATTGATACAATTGTACCTGCTGATTCCAGGTCTTTCTGTAGCTCTCCACAGGTGGTCCTTAGCTCTTGAACAACTCTTCTGATAACTCTTTTTACTCCTGTCTCAAATCTTGTGGAGAGCACCTGGTTGTGGCGGTTTATGGTGAAATTATGTTCTTCCCACTTCCAGATTATGGCCACTACAGTGCTCACTGGAGCCTTCAGTATTTTATAAATTCTTTAGTAACCAATGCCATCTGTATGTTTTGGAACAATAAGGTTGTGAAGGTCTTGAGACAGCTCACTGGTTTTACTCATCATGAGATGTTTCTTGTGTGTCAACTTGGTAATGAGACACCTTGTTATAGGCCATAAGTTGAGCCAGCTGATATTATTTTTCACTAAGTGGTATGATTGCTTTTTAACTACTGACAGATTTTAGCTGGTTTCATGACTTTACAAGGCCTTTAGGACCTCTCTTTCTTCATGTGTTTAATACTTTTTCCCTGTGTCATTTTACATTATTATATAAAATATTATTTTTGGACATCTATGGTTTGATATTTTTTTTTGCCTGTGTGGATTGGATGGATATAGCCAAAAAATTGGTGAGAAATTCATGTCAGAAGCACCTTTATAAGTATATTTACTTTGAAAATCGATGTTGTGTTCAATATTTATTTTACCCGCTGTATAAACTGTACATACGAAGACATACATACACAGAGCATATACATACAGAGACATTCTGCATACACAGAGAATATACTACATACATGTACACACAGCAGGGATGGACATATCATTGGTGCAGCCGCATATATATATATATATATATATATATATATAGATATATATATATCTATATATATATATATATATATATAGATATATATATATCTATATATATATATATATATATCTATATATATATATATATATATATATATATATATATATATATATATAGATATATATATATATATATATAGATATGTATATAGATATATATATATATATATATATATATATATATATATATATATATATATATATATATACAAATATATACATACACAGTCCACATACATAAAGAGACATGCTGCATACACTGAGCACATGCATACAGACATGTATACAGAGAGCACAGACATACAGAGAAATGCTGTATACACAGAGCACATACTGTACATACAGATACATGTATACACAGAGCACATACTGTACATACAGATACATGTATACACAGAGCACATACTGTACATACAGATACATGTATTCAAAGTACATACATAAAGAGACATGCTGCATACAATGAACACATACATACAGAGGCATGTATACAAATAGCGCATACATACAAATACATGTACATACAGAGCACATACATTATATACAGATACATGTGTGACGCCCTGACCTATCAGGTCGTCACAGGGTATTGTGCAGTCTGCCCTTCTGCACGGTATCCAATCCTCCTTGGTAACGGGTCCATGACCTTTGGTGTTGCTAAGAACAAGCTAATCAAAACCCTAGAAATACTCTGCACAACACCCACCAGACACACCAATGGGTAGCCTGAAGGGAATAGGGCCGCCCACTTAAGGGTTGGTTTGGGAGGATCAGGAGTGTTAGGAGAAAGTAGTGGTGAAGTGACTCTAGAGTAGAGAGGTCAGGAGCAGGGCTCCTCAGTTACTAGGTGGCAGACGTTAGTCTGGGCCTGGTAGGAGCTGGAACCCCGGTTGCAGGGGATCATGACAAGGGGCACGGTACTGCCGAGGAGGGCAGCTGGCAGCCTTGAGGGCAGCCGGCGGCCTTGTACCATCTCCGGGCAGGGGCCAGGGTACGACGGGGAACGTGGACCCTAGGCCGGGAAGTAGCTTCAAGCGTCCTGTTAATTCACCCGACGAGGACGGAGCCTTCAAGATCCGTTCTCCATCCACTCCAAAATTGGGGTACTAGCGCAACGAGGAGGATAGGACTTTCCCAAAACACAGTCCAGAAAATCCCAAGCATGAACCCTGAGAGCAAGCTCACTCCGTTGGCCATACTGGTGAGCGGGACCCGACTAGTTCTATACTACAGGGGCCAATCAGTAAAGAAGGTGCCAAGGAAAAGGTAACAGGCTAACAAGCAACACCAACGGGCGCGGGACCCAGGCGTACTCCCTCCCTGCTGCAGTGGTGCTCAGAACTTTGGTTTACAAGTTGTCGGTGTCAGCATTATTGGACTGAGTGAGTATGCAGAAACCCCTTTACTCCCCAACGGGATCCCATCACCACCATCACCGAGCCCCGGGGCATTCCCCCCTACCCACGGAGGGGTTAAACACCTGGCTGCCATTCCATCGCCAACGAGTGCTCCTAGCGGGAGCGATGGTATTCCACCTTACCACACGCCGTGGTATTCCACCTTACCACACACCGTGGGTGGCGTCAAGGACTTTCCACCCCCCTCCTGTAAATATCCCCCTTTTCGTTTTGAGTGGCCGCACGACCCCCGGGTCCGGAGACCCCTCGAGCCACCGCGGATCCGGATCCGAGCAGTGGACCCGCTGCTGACACGGGGGTGGTACACATGTATACACAGAGCACATGTGACGCCCTGGACTAGCCAGGTAGTCACAGACAGGCCCTTGCACAAACACCAGTCCCCTAAAAAGGTAACAGCAGCCAACCTAAAAACCCTGAGTCCCCCCCCTCAGGCTTTGACGTTCACACCCGGAGCAGAGCCAGGTGGTTGGCCACGCCCGCCGAGGAGTTCGGATAGCCTGAGGCGGGAGAAGGAAGCAGATGAAGTTAGGGAGGAGAGGAGAGCAGTCTAGAGGTGTTAGAAGGAGAAAACGTCTGTCGGGGATCTGGGTCGTAGCCCGGATACCCTGTGGCCAGGAGGCAGATGGTGGTTGCCGCCTGCAGAAGCCGGGAAGACGGCTGGTGGAACCGTAAGGGACCGGGAGAGGGTAGTGGCCTGCCGGTACCAAACCAGGGAACCAACTGGAAACCGGACCACCAGGAGGGGTACTCAGACCCAGAACAAGGCCCAGAAGCCACTGGATCGAGTCAAATTCACTGATTGGGGTCTGGACCTTAGGTTCTTTCCCACCCAAGTCCCGACTGAAGACAACAGACCAATGAGGGGGATAGAAAGCCACCGCTCAGACAGAGGGATCCAACGGGCCAGCGTCTGCGGGCAAACGGGCTCTCCCGACACACACAAAGCCGGGGAGCGGACTCCCGTCGCTGAAGCGCACGCAGTCAAAATCTACAAACGAGGTGCAGGAGAAAGGCGGGGACCACCAAACCGGGTGGGGGACCACCATCTTTTTGGTTTACCAGAGACTCCGATGTATCTGTCATAGTGAGTACAACAGTGCCCATGGGCCGCGCACCGCCCCGCATCACGCCAACACGCCCGCACCCCCGCATCCTAACCCCAACAACTGACCATCAACCCCCTACCCACGGAGGGGTCAACACCTGGCTGCGCAACACCGTCCCCGGGAGCCTAGTCAACGGCAGCGGTGGTGTCCACACTCACCACGACCCATGGGTGGCGTCACGAACGTAAACCCAAAAACCACGGCTCCGGCCGTGAACCTCCCCACCGAAACCCCCTCACGTAGCGCCAGCCTCCCTTCAGAGCGACGTGACCCCCGGGTCCGGAGGCGCTCGAGCCACCCACCGACGAGCGCGGATCCGAGTGGCTCAGCTGCGGCCAAGCCCCGGGCCGGTACACACATACATACAGATACATATATACACAGACCACATACAGTGCCTACAAGTAGTATTCAACCCCCTGCAGATTTAGCAGGTTTACACATTCGGAATTAACTTGGCATTGTGACATTTGGACTGTAGATCAGCCTGGAAGTGTGAAATGCAGCAAAAAAGAATGTTATTTCTTTTTATTTTATTTTTTTAAATTGAGAAAAGTTTATTCAGAGGGTCATTTATTATTCAACCCCTCAAACCACCAGAATTCTGTTTGGTTCCCCTAAAGTATTAAGAAGTATTTCAGGCACAAAGAACAATGAGCTTCACATGTTTGGATTAATTATCTCTTTTTCCAGCCTTTTCTGACTAATTAAGACCCTCCCCAAACTTGTGAACAGCACTCATACTTGGTCAACATGGGAAAGACAAAGGAGCATTCCAAGGCCATCAGAGACAAGATCGTGGAGGGTCACAAGGCTGGCAAGGGGTACAAAACCCTTTCCAAGGAGTTGAGCCTACCTGTCTCCACTGTTGGGAGCATCATCCGGAAGTGGAAGGCTTATGGAACTACTGTTAGCCTTCCACGGCCTGGACAGCCTTTGACAGTTTCCTCCCGTGCCGAGCTCAGGCTTGTCCGAAGAGTCAAGGCTAACCCAAAGACAACAAGGAAGGAGCTCCGGGAAGATCTCATGGCAGTGGGGACATTGGTTTCAGTCAATACCATAAGTAACGTACTCCACCGCAATGGTCTCCGTTCCAGACGAGCCCGTAAGGTACCTTTACTTTCAAAGCGTCATGTCAAGGCTCGTCTACAGTTTGCTCATGATCACTTGGAGGACTCTGAGACAGACTGGTTCAAGGTTCTCTGGTCTGATGAGACCAAGATCGAGATCTTTGGTGCCAACCACACATGTGACGTTTGGAGACTGGATGGCACTGCATACGACCCCAAGAATACCATCCCTACAGTCAAGCATGGTGGTGGCAGCATCATGCTGTGGAGCTGTTTCTCAGCCAAGGGGCCTGGCCATCTGGTCCGCATAAATGGGAAGATGGATAGCACGGCCTACCTGGAGATTTTGGCCAAGAACCTCCGCTCCTCCATCAAGGATCTTAAGATGGGTTGTCATTTCATCTTCCAACAAGACAACGACCCAAAGCACACAGCCAAGAAAACCAAGGCCTGGTTCAAGAGGGAAAAAAATCAAGGTGTTGCAGTGGCCTAGTCAGTCTCCTGACATTAACCCAATTGAAAACTTGTGGAAGGAGCTCAAGATTAAAGTCCACATGAGACACCCAAAGAACCTAGATAACTTGGAGAAGATCTGCATGGAGGAGTGGGCCAAGATAACTCCAGAGACCTGTGCCGGCCTGATCAGGTCTTATAAAAGACGATTATTAGCTGTAATTGCAAACAAGGGTTATTCCACAAAATATTAAACCTAGGGGTTGAATAATAATTGACCCACACTTTTATGTTGAAAATTTATTAAAATTTAACTGAGCAACATAACTTGTTGGTTTGTAAGATTTATGCATCTGTTAATAAATCCTGCTCTTGTTTGAAGTTTGCAGGCTCTAACTTATTTGCATCTTATCAAACCTGCTAAATCTGCGGGGGGTTGAATAATACTTGTAGGCACTGTACATAAAGAGACATGCTGCATACACTGAGCACATACATACAGATACATGTATACAAAGAGCACATACATACAGATAAATGTATATACAGAGCGCATACAGTATATACAGATACATGTAACACAGAACACATACATATATAGATACACACTATAAACTGCTTACCAGTCTGTCTCCTCCTCTTCAGTTCTAGACTTCAAAATGTACAGGACATATGGTGACATCACGGTCATGCGACAGTGATGTCACCAAAGATCCTTCTGCAGTTTCAAAATTGGAAACTATACTGATAATGCAGAACTGCTATACCAGTGAAGTTTCTGCTGTAAATACTGGGGGTCCCCAGGGAAGTGCTGGTCCTGGGTCATTGCCCAGTTTGCCCCTACAAATGCTGGCCCTGGGTCTGTATTAATTTTGGGCAATGTGAAAAGGGGTCAAATACTAATTGGGCAAATAATAAAGTCCCAAAGTTTTGCAAAGCTCATGACAGCAAGCCATGAAGTATTGATGTTAGTAAAGCAGCAATGTGGAGACTCGCGGATTCTGGTCTTGTTCATTGAGCGGCTCAGGCTCAGCTGCTGTTACACTTCATGACTCATCGGATAAAGATAAACATGTGCACTCTTCCTCACTTCCATTTGTTGCACTGTGACATGTGGAAGCAGCTGATTCATGGAGGTGCCAGCGGCCTGACTGGTCACAAATGAGGGTGAGCCATGAATCTCCATCGGCTCAGCTCACGGCTGCAAAGAACTGTGCTTTGTGCCAAATATTTCTCATTGGTGCATTAATGTGAGCAAGAGAAGGCGCCAGGGATTAATAGATACTTGTTACCTTACACCGTCCACACAGATGTCACAGATGATACAAAAAGGCAACACCATATCTATCCATCCATCTATCCATCCATCCATCCATCCATCCATCCATCCATCCATCCATCCATCCATCCATCCATCCATCCATCCATCCATCCATCTATCTATCTATCTATCCATCCATCCATCTATCTATCCATCTTTCTATCTATCTATCTATCTATCTATCTATCTATCTATCTATCTATCTATCTATCTATCTATCTATCTATCTATCCCTCTATCTATCCATCCATCCATCCATCCATCCATCCATCCATACATCTATCTACAGTATCTATCTTTGTCTAATATAGCTCTTCAGATAATATGCTTCTTTCTCCACTTATGAGCCTCTTATTCCCGTTTCCTAGTCTCTCAATCTCACAGTTTATTTAGAAAAACAACTAAAATGTCACACAGTGTTTGGCTCAAAACTCACTGAGTGACAGGACTACATCTGACGCTGTTCACACAGCAGAGTCAGACACTCTACACAATGTTGCTTTTGAGTTGCACAGACAGGCTCGGGCGTTGACCAGCTGTGCTCTTGTTAGTATTTGAGCTTGCAGCAGTTAATTTCTGCTAGCCTGTGGATTGATGCTTGAGTCACATGTTGCAGGAGACCTACAGTGCTGGCCAAAAGTATTGGCACCCCTGCAATTATGTCAGATAATACTCAGTTTCTTCTTGAAAATGATTGCAATCACAAATTCTTTGGTATTATCTTCATTTATTTTGCTTGCAATGAAAAAACACAAAAGAGAATGAAACAAAAATCAAATCATTGATCATTTCACACAAAACTCCAAAAATGGGCCAGACAAAAGTATTGGCACCCTTAGCCTAATACTTGGTTGCACAACCTTTAGCCAAAATAACTGAGAATAACCGCTTCTGGTAACCATCAATGAGTTTCTTACAATGCTCTGCTGGAATTTTAGACCATTCTTCTTTGGCAAACTGCTCCAGGTCCCTGAGATTTGAAGGTGCCTTCTCCAAACTGCCATTGTCAGATCTCTCCTCAGGTGTTCTATGGGATTCAGGTCTGGACTCATTGCTGGCCACTTTAGTAGTCTCCAGTGCTTTCTATAAAACCATTTTCTAGTGCTTTTTGAAGTGTGTTTTGGGTCATTGTCCTGCTGGAAGACCCATGACCTCTGAGGAAGACTCAGCTCTCTCACACTGGGCCCTACATTATGCTGCAAAATTTGTTGGTAGTCTTCAGACTTCATAATGCCATGCACACGGTCAAGCAGTCCAGTGCCAGAGGCAGCAAAGCATCCCCAAAACATCAGGGAACCTCCGCCATGTTTGACTGTAGGGACTGTGTTTTTTTCTTTGAATGCCTCTTTTTTTTCCCTGTAAACTCTATGCTGATGGCTTTTCCCAAAAAGCTCTACTTTTGTCTCATCTGACCAGAGAACATTCTTCCAAAACGTTTTAGGCTTTCTCAGGTAAGTTTTGGCAAACTCCAGCCTGGCTTTTTTATGTCTCGGGGTAAGAAGTGGGGTCTTCCTGGGTATCCTACCATACAGTCCCTTTTCATTCAGACGCCGACGGATAGTATAGGTTGACACTGTTGTACCCTTGGACTGCAGGGCAGCTTGAACTTGTTTGGATGTTAGTCGAGGTTCTTTAAACACCATCCGCACAATCTTGCGTTGAAATCTCTCGTCAATTTTTCTTTTCCTTCCACATCTAGGGAGGTTAGCCACAGTGCCATGGGCTTTACACTTCCTGATGACACTGCGCACCGTAGACACAGGACCTTTCAGGTCTTTGGAGAGGGACTTGAGATTGCTCATGGTTCCTCACAATTTGGATTCTCAAGTCCTCAGACAGTTCTTTGGTCTTCTTTCTTTTCTCCATGCTCAATGTGGTCCACACAGGGACACAGGACAGAGGCTGAGTCAACTTTAATCCATGTCAACTGGCTGCAAGTGTGATTTAGTTATTGCCAACACCTGTTAGGTGCCACAGGTAAGTTACAGGAGCTGTTAATTACACAAATTACAGAAGCATCACAGGATTTTTCAAACAGTGCCAATACTTTTGTCCACCCCCTTTTTTATGTTTAGTGTGGAATTATATTCAATTTGGCTTTATGACAATTTTTTTTTTTTTCATTGAAGACAAATTAAATTAAGATAATAATACCAAAGAATGTGTGATTGCAATCATTTTCAGGAAAAAACTGAGTATTATCTGACAGAATTGCAGGGGTGCCAATACTTTTGGCCAGCACTGTATCACAATCATATCTGCTCTTTTTAAGATGGTGGAGCCTGGTCTCCCATGCCGATTATAGCTTTATGCTTTGTTATCCAGTTGCTGGTGAACATCTCTGTGCTCTTTGGGGTGTTGTGGAAATACTCTTGTCTGATTATTTCCTCCCTTCCTTTAGTTTCCTCCTGATCATGTACTGTCTATACCTCCTTGAGTGACTGCTGTGAGTTTGAGTTTTGGTTTCTGTTTATTTGTGAGGGATTAAACCCGGCACTTTCCTGGGTGCAGGGAGGAGGACCACTAGACCAGGGTTGTTCAGGAGCTAAGGCAAGGAAGGCGGCCCAAACATCGTCAGCTTCAGATGTACCTTTGGGATTCGGGTCAACTAGGGTTCCTCTAGCCTGAGGGCCAGTTTAGGCTCCTCTGTCCCTAGTGATCCCCTCACACCCTGTGACATAGAATCCCAGGATGGACTGTAAGTTTACTGAGGGATCAGATTACAGCTGCCTACTAAGGCTAAGTTCACATTTCCGTTGTTTTGCATCAGTCACAATCTGTCGCCTTGAGGAATTACGGTATCCTTCAACATATTTTGCAGGAATCCTGTTTTTCCCCATAAACTTCTATTAGTGACGGATTGCGACTGGTGATGCTGCGTTACATCCGCTGCGTCGCGGTCAGTCGTTTTTTAACTGACCGCCGGGCAGGAGCAACGTAGCCTGTAACGTTTTTTGAGCAGCGCAATCCGTAGGATTTTGCTGCGCATGCTCTCTCTGGCTCCCTGCCCCCGTAACCAGGATACACATCGGGTAACCAAGCAATGCGCTTTGGTTAGTTACCCGATATTTACAGTGGTTACGTGTGCTGGGAGCCAGTGCTAAGCGGTGTATGCTGGTATCCAAGATAAATATCGGGTAACCAAGCAAAAAGTGTTTTGCTTATACCCGATATTTACCCTGGCTGTGCACAGAGCCCGACACTTTCCCGCTCGGCTCCGCCCCCTCCCGCACTCAGCATGTACTCACACACTCACACACACACACACACACACACACACACTCACACACTCACACATACACTCACACACACACTCACCTGTCCCCAGCCCTGCAGTCCCCGCGGCACTGACGTCCTCAGTGCCACGGCCTCGCTCGGCTCCACCCACCCCGAACTCCGCCCCCTCGCGCTCCGCCCCCCGCACACAACGGAGTCCGACAAAGAAAATTCTGTTCTTTGTCATCCGTTGTACAGCAACGCATGTGACTGATGCAAAACAACGGAAATGTGAACTTAGTCTAAAGTGTATGAGGAGTGGAGGAAGGAGAGATAAACATGCACAGACTTGTGCTGCTTTCCAGCATTTACCTATTGTAAGAGCTGGATTCACAGCTACTCTGCTAAACACTACAGTATGCAAATCAAAAAAGTCCGTGGAGGCGCTGTTAGGAGTCTCAACACAGAAACTAGCCAGATATCCCTCCGGGAAGGACCTAGCCGAGGAGTGGCTCTTTTTAGGAAACCACCATAACCAGCATATGAAGTGGCCCTTTTAGTCAATATCCAACTCTTTGACAAGTTTAAAGATATGACAAGACAAAACAATCACTGATCTCGGGGAGACCAACCAGAGGCTAGGTCCTTCCCGGAGGGATATCTGGCTAGTTTCTGTGTTGAGACTCCTAACAGAGGCTCCACAGACTTTTTTGATTTGCATATTTCCCAGGGGGCAATGCACCTAGGATTTCACTGTGTTGAGCGCTTTCGCTGGCTGCCGGTAGTGTTTTCTCTGGCTGGTCTCCCCGAGATCAGTGATTGTTTTGTCTTGTTGGTCTACTAGGCATTGCTCCCACCTGGCCAGAATCCTACTCCACACTGATGAGGGGCAATACCCCGAAACAGCTGTCTGTGGATGGATACCTGGCCTTGGTATTTCCTTTGTCATATCTTTAAACTTGTCAAAGAGTTTGATATTGACTAAAAGGGCCACTTAATATGGTGGTTATGGTAGTCTCCTAAAAAGAGACACTCCTTTGCTAGGTCCTTCCCGGAAGGATATCTGGCTAGTTTCTGTGTTGAGACTCCTAACAGAGGCCCCACGGACTTTTCTGATTTGCTTATTTCCCAGGGGGCAATGCACCTAGGATTTCACTGTATTGAGCGCCCTCGTTGGCTGCCGGCAGTGTTTTCTCTGGCTGGTCTTCCCGAGATCAGTGATTGTTTTGTCAACACTACAGTATAAAATCCTCCATAGAAAAACAAATGAACAGCTCCCCACACTCAATAGATGAATGCGGTGCCCGGAAATCCTGGACCGGTAACCAGGTGTAGACAATGAGATTGCTCAAGAGCTAGCAAAAGTAAGGCGGCCCAAACATCGTCACCTTCAGACGTACCTTTGGGATCAGGGTCAGCTATGGTTCCCATAGCCTGAGGGCCAGTTTAGGCTCCACTGTCCCTAGTGATCCCCTCACTCCCTGTGGCCTTAAATCCTAGGATGGACTGCCAGCTTACTGAGAGATCAGATTACTGCTGCCTATTAAAGTGTATGGAGAGTGGAGGAAGGAGAGAGAGAAAGATATGCACAGACTTGTGCTGCTTTCCAGCATTCATCTCTTCTCAGAGCTGGATTCACAGCTACTCTGCTCAGCACTACAGTATACTAGCCTCCATAGAAAAACAAATGCTGTATGCAGTGCCTGGAAATCCTGGACCGGTAACCAGGTGTAAACAATGATATTGTGTCGCCCAGGGATAGGGGGTACTCAGAACCGGGCCAATGGGGTCGCATCAAGAGGTATCACGGTGGCGTGACCGGGTCTGTGATCCCAGGCTCCACAACAAAAAGGGGATTAGGTAAGGGAGATTGTCCGTGACGCCACACGTGGGTTGCGGTTATGAGATGGTGGCACCGCCGCTGCCTCTGGGGACCGTGCCCGGGACTGGAGGTGTGGGGCAGCAAGGTGGGATCCCCTCCACAGGTAGGGGAGTTGTAGTCCCGGGGCCCAATTAGGAGTTGTGGTGGTGGCAGAGATTGCAGGGAGCAGGAAACTCACAATTCGGTTGTCTTGGTGTTGGATGAAGCTAGGCTGATGTGTGTGGTCATAAAATACAGAGTCCTCTGTAAACCAACTTGCCGGTGACCGGGAGCCTTTTGCAGGGGTGTGCTGGTCCCACACACGGTGCAATGAGCAGGAGCCCTCTTTTGTTGCACTGCACCTTGTAGTCTGCTTAGCTCCTCTGGTTGGAACGGGGGAAGTCCACTTCCCTGCACTATTCCGGGTTCCCGATGCCGGCGGGCCACTCCCCTGCCCCGGTCAACTTTGGGTCCCTTCCTAGTGCCTGACCTGTTCCCGCAGTCCAGGGGCTCCAATCCCTGACCGCTCTGCAACTTTCTCTGCAGCCCAGGAGACACACTCCTGACTGCTCTGCTGCTCTCCTCCGACTCACTGAACTCCTCCCCTTCTGCTCTTTTCAGCTCCTAACTGGGGGGGAGGGGCGGCTGCTCATATGCACCATGTGGGTGTGTGTGTGTGTAATCCCAAGGAGGAAGCGATTCCTGTACCCTTGGTGGGGGGTACAGTCATCTTTGACTACCTGGTTTTGCCAGGGCGTCACAATATTGTTCAGGAGCTAGTGAAAGGAAAGTGACCCAAACATTGTCACCTTCAGACGTACCTTTGGGATCAGGGTCAGCTAGGGTTACCCTCGCCTAAAGGCCAGTTTAGGCTTCCCTGTCCCTAGTGATCCCCTAGCACCCTGTTACTTAAAAACCTAGGATGGATTGCCAGCTTACTGAGAGATCAGATTACTGCTGCCTACTAAAGTGTATGGAGACTGGAGGAAGGAGAGAGAGAAACATATGCACAGGCTTGTGCTGCTTTCCAGCATTTATCTCTCCTCAGAGCTGGATTCACAGTTACCCTGCTCAACACTACAGACTTGTGCTGCTTTCCAGCATTCATCTCTCCTCAGAGCTGGATTCACAGCTACCCTGCTCGGCACTACAGTATACTGTCCTCCATGCTACTACTTCTGGACATACACAGAGACAGGAGAGCAGGAGTCCTTCAGACCTGTGTGTGCTGTGCTTGAGCGACATCCTAAGGGTTAGTTTCCACCCACTAGCTCAGAGGCAAGTAAAAATTAGTGCCAGAGCTGACACATCGTTTTGACAAGTACCTGTCGGTGCAGAGGTGAGTGTCGCAGGAGTAACCCTTTAAAGTTTCTAGTCATTTTAATGAGGGGCGCAGTCTGAGTCGGAAAGTGAAAGCGATGTTATTCCCAGATAGCAGCGAATAGCGAAGCTTCATTATTAAATTACCAAAGCAATTTTCACTAAGAGATTGTCGACGAGCGGTTAACTGTCATTGCTTTTCGTGGTTAACGGCTACTTCTATCTGCGAAACACCAATCCCACAGCACGCCGAGCACCAGGATCCTAATACAAAACAGTGGTTTACCACAACTGAGGACGTCTATGTCTAGCGAGGAAATGCCATCAGATACAGACCTTTGATTCTCCTTTCAGATTATTTTCCATTAGGAAATAAAGAAGGTAATTGCTATCAGTGAAGACATGTGTTCGGGGCTGTAATTAGATGCAGAGCAGCTATAGCTGAAGCCCAATGGAACGTCTCCCGTCTACCTTGTAAACTTGTTCTCTGTTTTCCTCTCTGCTCACAGACGGCACAATCCCCTGCGGTTAGCAATCTAATAGGGAGCAGATGGGTGATGATATCTACCTGTCTGTGAAGGCTGCAACAAATAAAACAACATAAGACTACACCAGACGACATAAACACTTCCAAAAACGAATCACCCGATGAAGAGGCGTAACTTGTATCTCGTGGACCCTAATGTAAAATCCCCAATAGGGCCCTCAACTATCACGTGTGAGCAAATTGTTTTTCTCATATGATCCAAAATGACCAGGCCCCTGCCTACCCTTCAGGACCTGGGGACTACTGCAGCCTTGGCACCCGCTGTAGTTGGGCACCAGGTGCAGTGACTTATACAAGCTCCCTGACAATGCATTGCATGATATTTGCTGTAGTTTCCACAAACTTTGCATAAACCAATAATACAGGTGAATATAAGAAACTTTGTAATCAAATCGGAGAAATATGCTTAATTCTCAACTTATGAGCCATTTGTTTGCCTCCAACTGCTAGGGGCAGTATGTGTGGGGATATTATACAGAATGGCAGTGTGTGTGGGAGATATTATACAGAAGGGCAGTGAGTGTGGGTGGATATTATACAGAGGGGCAGTGTGTGTGAGGGATATTAGGATATTATACAGAGCGGCAATGTGTGTGGGGGGTATTATACAGAGGAGCAGTGTGTGGGGGATATTACACAGAGAGGCAGTGTATGTGGGGGGATATTATCCATGCTAGATGTATATATATATATATATATATATATATATATATATATATATATATATACACATGTCGTTACCTGGTCTTCAGGGGGTGGGTTGTAGCATCCACATTAAATAAACATTTAATTATTTTAATTAATTAACTGTGTACTTACCCTCCTGTTCCTGGATCTTGTTCAGCTCTGGACACTGATGATATGGCCAATGATTCTGGATGGCTTCGAGGTACATGGGTGCCCAAAACTATTCCACAGCCTCGGGTCTAAATATTTTTTTCTTTTGTCATGATTTGGCGTTTAAATGTCAGAGGTCTCATCTAAAAGTGCAGTAGGTGAGTCTTCAGCATAAATTTATTCCAATGGTCTGATCTGAGGACTGATATCAACATAGGGGTCTAATATAATGGGTATGAATACATGTAAGGGGTCTAATCTTAAATCTGTTAACTTTGGGGTCTGATATTAAAGAGGTGATCTATATCTTTAAAATAAAGTATACTTACCCACTGATTCCTCATCACTCCTCTTATTCCACCATCTTAGATAAACCATCACTGTCACCACTGAGTTTCCTCTTCAGGCAGGGGCTGGCATATGACTACTGCCAATCACTGGCAGCATCAGAGACTAATTGATTTACCATTTGGCTGGTTACTTTTTATCATCTTTTCCTGGGAATGGCTCAGATGATCCCCAGGGGCGGGTCTTTTGGCTCCTCTGCATTAGTAAGCCCCGCCCATTTTGTAAAGGCCATAAAAATTAGCCCTAAATAAAAAGGGACATATCTCTGGAACCGTACGTTGGATTTTAGAAAAACGAAAAATAGAATAATCACTGGCAACATCAGAAATCAATGGGTTTACTATATGGTTGACTGTCGTACTTTGAAGCCCTTTAGCTTCAATGCAAAACATATCTCATGTATTTTTCTTTTTCCTTTTTTTTAATTCAATCATTTTAAATATTTTTTAATGCTATTATTTGCTCGTATATTATTCACACTACTCCCATAAATATTACATATTTCCATTTTTTTGTTTTTCCTTTTTTGAAATCCTCCATTCCGTTCCAGAGCTCTATTTAATTTAGTTCTCTTTTTTATGATCTTTTCCAAGGCGTGACTCATAGGATCCTTGGGGGCGTGTCTTTTGGCTCCTCTGCATTAGTAACCTGTGAGAACTGCCCACTTTGTAAAGACCATAAAAATTAGCCCTAAATAAAAAAGGACATATTTCTGGAACTGTATGGCAGATTTTAGAAAAGGGAACAATAGAATAATCACTGGCAACATCAGAGACTAATGGGTTTTAGAATGTGGTTGGTTGTGGACACTTGAAGCCCTTTAGCTTCAAAACAAAATCTATTTGATGTTTTTCTTTTTCCTATTTTTTTATTCAATCATTTTAAACATATTTTTAATGCTATTTTTTGCTCTTATATCATTACTACTACTCCCATAAGTATTCTGTAATTCCATCTTTTGTTTTTCCTTTTTAAATCTTCCATTCGGTTCCAGAGATCCTTCTAATTTAGATCTACTTTTTATGATCTTTTCCTGGGAGTGGCTCATAGGATCCTCGGGGGCGTGTCTTTTGGCTCCTCTGCATTAGTAACCTGTGAGCCCCGCCCACTTTGTAAAGACCATAAAAATCAGTCCTAAATAAAAAGGGACATATCTCTGGAACCGTATGGTGCATTTTAGAAAAACGAAAACTAGAGAAATCACAGGATCAGTGGGAATAAAATAAGAACAAAAACTGGACATTTTGACTTGGTGACAGATCCTCTTTAAGTGCTTTAGCTCAAGGGACCTGAAAACATCTGACTGGTGGTGCTGCCGGTTGACAGCTCCCCTATCTGATATTAAATGGACATCAATATTGCATACACTAAAAAGGAATATTAATTAGTTAGATTTTGCCATTAACTTATTAGTCGTTGCCTATTTAAACCTTTCCCCAAACATTTTTTAAAAAACTATTTTTTTTCCAAAATTAGATGTCTATTATAAGATCAGGAGGATAAAGGGAATAAAAATTAAAAATAAAAAAAAATATACAAAAAATCCCATGTAATTCAGTGTAGATACCCAATAAAACAATAAAAAGCTTACGAGCAGAAGGAACGGAGCAAATAATAATTTGGAAGCCAGAAACAGTGAGACAAGACAGAAAGGACTGTTATATGGAAAAAACAAAACACATTTCTAGGAGAAAATCTTAAAATATCTGTGAAATTAGTAAGGGTCGGTAACTATGTCAGTAAAAACAGTTGTGGTGGATACAGCTCTGGCTGTCAGGAAAGTGCTGATCCCGCATGATTTACACTCAGATCTCGAGTGAGATTAAGCAGATCCACTTCCTTCTGATATTATTATTACCAAACGCGAGAGCTGAACGGGAGAGATTAAAAATGCTGAAGTGAAGAAAGTCTAATGTGACGGCCGAGCCCCGGCAGCTGGGCCTGCGGGCCGCCAACAGAAATAATCCGCACCTCACCACATAGATAGAAGGCGCTCCGTACTGGCCAGGATTCTTTAGGTTCGAGAACTGTCTTTGAGTGAAATTATTTTTTTGGGTCATAGAAACAGAAAAAAAAAAATTTACTAGAAGAATTAATTTGATACGTCTATTTCAAGTGTATTCTGGACATTGGGGCTAGAAAAATATTCTGGATCTGATATACAGAGGCAAAAACAAAATATTGAGTAGGGAAATTTGTCCTAAGGGGTTGTCGCAAGGAGGTTTTTACAAATATCGCCGACTGTCATGGCGGCGTCAGGATCTGTGGAGACTACAGAGTCTGACACTCTGCCTGATAACTTCTCTGATGTCTGTAATCAGAACAGGCAGACTCAGGAGTCAACCCACAGACTTGTAGTTCATAGCCAGGCTATCAAGCGTTAATCTCTGCAGGGCTGATTGTTAGTCTCTTTGATCACATGCTGTGGGGGAGCCAGTCATATTCTCCCCCCTCCTATATATGCTGGCTGGACTATTTCATTAATGCCGGCTATAGCTTCTCTATACAGGTCTGGTGAGGTGTGATCCAGATTTGCAGTACTTTGTGTTACGTCACCACCGGAGTCCGCTCCAGCGACTTCTGCTCTGATCGCCAGGCGACGCCGTGTTCCTGCCGTGGATGGTGCTGGTGATGGGAGAGGAGTCAATGCCAGCAGCACCGGTGGGTGCAGGCTCCGATCATCCACTGGGCTGGGTTATTTTGGGATCTGCAGTACCACTGGCTGACTGTGGGTGGCGTGTGTCTACCAGTTGAAGTTGCCAGCGTTCAGCTGCAGCCAATGGGAAGACACCACACCCTTCTTAGTTCCCCTCCTGTCTGCTGACCTCTGCCAGAGATAGTTCTGATTTCCTGGCTCCTGATCCGCCCTATTCTGTTTTGTGATTCCTGTGTGCTGACTTCTGCGTGTTTTCGGACTACCCTTCTGCCTGCTGTTTTTGTACCTCGCTGCCCGATCCGGATTTGACCTCTGCTATGTTTTCTGATTACGTCCTTGTCTGCCGATTCTGTCCCTGTTCTGCTATTCCTGGTTTGACCCTGCCTGACGACTACTCTCATCAGACTGCAGCCTTCCACAGGTAGTGATCTCCAGGGCCCTGTGTAATTCCAAATCCCTGTATAGGGGTTAAAGGGTTTCAGAGTTCTGGGGGTCCTGCTTGGTGAGCGGCTTCCCTCTAGCCTGTTCATTACATCCCACCTGAGTCTGTTGATCCAGGCAGGCGTTACACTTTGCTGCTGTGAGCAGTTGTGGTGTTAACCCTTGTTGTCCTTTTAAACACAAAAGTTCCAAAGGGCTCATAATCACTTAATGCTGTGTGTGAACAGTCTCAAACACCTACAGTAAGTGATATAAACCAGGAGGACAAGGAGTTGTGAGGTCAAATAAAAAATACAAAATTTATTAGAACAATCACATAAAAAGTCATAAAGGACTAACCAAGACAATGACAAACAATACATGGAAGATACAATGCATAGTAGAGTGTAATGGGTACAGGCACCCAAGGCATCACACTAATGCCGACGTCACACGGGACGATATATCGGGTGATCGCATGAGCGATCGCACCCGCCCCCGTCGTTTGTGCGTCATGGGCAATTCATTGCCCGTGGTGCACAAAGTCGGTAACCACCGTCACACGTACTTACCTCCTGCACGACCTCGCTGTGGGCGGCGAACATCCTCTTCCTGAAGGGGGAGGGACGTTCAGCGTCACAGTGACGTCACACAGCCGCCGGCCAATAGAAGCGGAGGGGTGGAGATGAGCGGGACGTAATCATCCCGCCCACCTCCTTTCTTCCGCTTTGCCGGCGGGAGCCGCGGGACGCAGGTAAGCTGTGTTCGTCATTCCCGGGGTGTCACACAGAGCGACGTTTGCTACCTCGGGAACGATGAACAACCGGAGCACAGAAGAAGGACCGACATTTTGAAAATGAACGACATGTCAACGGGCAACGATAAGGTGAGTATGTTTGCTCGTTCACAGTCGTTCGGAAGTATCACACGGTACGATATGTCACACGATGCCGGATGTGCGTCACTAATGACGTGACCCCGACGACATATCGCCCGATATATCGTACCGTGTGACGCCCGCATTAGAAGAGGACACAGGCACTTATTAGATCTGAATCTCCAGTGAACAATAATACCCTTATAGTGGCAATAAGCTGCATATATAAGCAAGTCCAGGGATTTCAGGATGTATAATACATAGGGAAAAAAATTAAAAAAAACGCACCAGAATAAAGCCACCAGCTAACACAAGTCAAAATGGCAAATGCACTCGCAGGATGCAGCCGGTCCCCTATGATAAAGGTGGGGGTAACACAGGTGTAGAATACCGATGAGACAACCACTCACAGCCTACCATATCATGGAGGGAGTGGTTGGGACTCGTAAGCATGGGGATTCTTGACGTTTGGGTTACGAGCTTATGTATTTTGGCCAAAATGTGGACCAATACCTCACTTTTATTATCATTTTACTGTATATCATTTTCTATTCCACAATTTTTAGCAGGATGCAGCCCGGCCCTTTTGGGGTGTCTGTCCTTTCTGTCAATGCACTTATATACGAGGGGCTGCTGATAAGTCTTTGTGATCTTTTTTTGTTTCTATGGTAAAGAATGTTACATCACATGAAAGCCTTATGTGTCTAATATTTGTTTTCAAAATTTTGTGTTTGTTGCTTATGGCAACAGTGTTCTACGCACACGGGAAAACAAAATGGCGGAGTCTAATGCGATATTCACAGCATCTGCGAGCAGAGGAGTGGTAACATTCTTGTTTCTGCAAGGAAAGTCCACGAAGGATATTCATGGTGATATGTCGCAGACATTGGGGGATCAATGCCCTTCATATTCCACAGTTAAGAACTGGGTTGCAAAATATAAAACGGGCCACTTCAGCACCACTTATGAGGAACGTCCTGGATGACCGAGAGTGGTTGTTGTTCCGGAGATCGTCGATGCTGTGCACAACCTCATACTGGAGAATCCATGAATTTCAGCTAAAGCAATAGCAGACATCATGGGGATTTCCCGTGAACGTGTTTGTGTCATTATCCATGAACATTTGGACATGAGGAAGCGATCTGCAAAGCAGGTCCCCGAATGTCTGACAACAGATCAGAGAAGCAATGAGTGAAAACTTCCCAGTCCATTTGTCAGTGTTTCCAGACTGATAAGAACTTCCTAGATCGACCGGTCAATATGGATGAGACCCGGATTTATTTGTATGACCCTGAAAACAAGGAGCAGTCAAAAGAGTGGAGGCACAGTGGTTCTCCTCCTCCAAAGAAGGTCAGGGTGCAAAAATCAGCCACTGAGGTGATGGCGTCTGTGTTCTGGGATAAGGAGGGTGTGCTGCTAGTGGAATACCTTCAAAAGGGTTCCACCATTAATGCAAGATATTACATTGAACTTTTGGACCAATTGAAGGCAGCTCTGAAGGCCAAAAGGCGCAGCAAGCTGTCAAAAGAAATCTTATTCCTGCAAGACAACGCCTCCGCTCACACTGCACAAGTGACCACGGCAAAACTGGCAGAGCTGGGCTTCCAGCTGGTGACCACCCACCTTATTCACCAGATCTAGCTCCCTCCGACTATCATCTGTTTCCAAACCTGAAGAAACACATCAAGGGTACCAAATTTCTCACCACTTCTGATGCCATGGCTGCCACGGATGCCTGGTTTGAGGTACAACTGAAATCCTTCTTTTTGTTAGGCTTACAGAACTTGGAATACCAATGTAAGAAGTGGAGAGTATGTGGAATAAATGTAAAGTTTCATCCTCCTAGCTCGTTTCTTTCTGGGTAAAGCCAAAGACTTATCAGCAGCCCCACATAGTGCTGGGCAGCCCGCCTGATCCAATAGAAGGGCGCCAGATTCTGGAGAACAGCGGCATTTAGTCCAGGTAAAAATATTACATATTTATGGCAAGTGATCAATGTGACGCCCTGGACTAGCCAGGTAGTCACAGACAGGCCCTTGCACAAACACCCGTCCCCCTAAAAAGGTAACAGCAGCCAACCACAAAACTTTGGTCACCTCCCTCGGAGCTTAATGGACACACCAGGGGGCAGAGCCAGGCGGTTGGCCTCGCCCACCGAGGAGTTCAGAGGGCCTGAGGCAGGGGGTACAAGTCAGTAAAGTCAGTCAAGTCAAGTTTAGGAGGTGAAAGGGAGAGGAGTAAACGTCTGACAGGGGTCTGGGTCATAGCCTGGACACCCTTTGGCCAAGCGGCAGACGGTGATCGCCGCCTGCAGGAGCCGGGAAGATGGCCTGGTGGAACCGTAAGGGATCGGGACAGGTTGGTGGCCCGCCGGTACCGAACCGGGGAAACGACTGGAAACCGGAGCACAAAGGGGGGTACTCAGACCCTGAAACGAGGTCTCGAATCTACCGGACTAAGTTAATTCACTGATTGAAGTCTGGACCTTAGGTCCTTTCCCAACCAAGTCCCGACTGAAGACAAAAGCCCAACGAGGGGGATAGAAAGCCACCACTCATGCAGAGAGATTCCATGGGCCAGCGTCTGCGGGCAACAGGCTCTCCCGAAACTCACACAGCTGGGGAGCAGACTCCCGTCGCTGAAGTGCAGGCAGTCCACAGCTACAAACCAAGGTGCAGGAGAAAGGCGGGGACCACCGAACCGGGTGGGAGACCAGATGCAGCCGGCTGCAAGCACCGACCACCATCTTTTTGGTTTACCAGAGACTCCGGTGTATCTGTCACAGTGAGTACAACTGTGCCTTCGGGCAACCAATCCGCCCGCACCCTCACCACCGGGCCCCGGGACCATCACCCCCTACCCACGGAGGGGTCAACACCTGGCTGCGCAACACCGTCCCCGGGGGCCTAGTAAACAGCAGCGGTGGTGTCTACATTCACCACAGCCCGTGGGTGGCGTCATGAACTTAACTAAAAACAGCGGCCCTGGCCGTAAACCTAACCCCTACGTAGCGCCAGCATCCTTTCAGAGCGAAGTGACCCCGGGTCTGGAGGCGCTCGAGCCACCCACCAACGAGCCCGGATCCGAGCGGCTCGGCTGCAGCCGAGCGCGGGGAGGTAGAAATGCAAAATTACAATTGTTCATCTTTATTAATGAACCTTACATAAATGTAAGGACACTGCTCGGTGGTGACAGAGGATGATAGAACAGACATGATCGGGCAGGTGGCGGTCCGTGTAGAGTGGCGCTGCTGGATTTACGCTGCTGCTTCTAGAAGAATGTCTGGCAGCTGGAAGTCGCCTTCCATCCCTATCAGTCTACACTTCGTCTGCAGTAATACACAGTACGGGCCATTACAGGGACACAACACAGCGCTGCGCAGAAGTAAACATTTAGATTTTTTTTTATTTATGTGTAATATTGGCCGTCTCAGCGCAGAAGAAAAAAAAAAAAAGATCAGAAAACCCTTAGTCTTACATATTATGTGCTGACAACTGCAACGGACTTTATGACAAATCAGATTTTACACTGACTAAGTGCAGCTGTTGGAGTCATTTTTTGCATCCTCCTACACAGGCATTTCATAGGGTATGAGTCGCACGCAGTTGTGAAAAATTGGATCACTCTTCAGGCCCTCGTCACGTGGATTACGGATATAGCTTTTCCAACGGTGAATTAATACTTGTTGCAAGTCCACAGAAGGGGATCTCTCACCAGATTTTACAATAAAACCTGCACAAATTATAAAAAATAAATCTTAGACCTGAAGAGGCTGGTGTACTTACTATAAAAAACATTGTCAGAATAATCCTAATTAGATTATTCGATTTGAGACTAATCGAATTTGCCTCCTATATAAGTCAATAGACACTCTACTGTGGCCGCTATACAGAGCTGTGCAGCTCCACAACTGAGAAGTTCCGGCAGCAGGATCACCTGATTAGTCGGCGTGTCGGGTGTCGCACCCCCACTGATTAGGCAACCTAAGAATAGGTCATCGATGTTAAAGTCCTGGACAACACCTTTAATGGGTAAATCGTTAAATAAGGCTTATTAGAGCCATCTAATATCTATTTTCACAGTGAGTACACCAACATCATCAGGTCTCTAGTAATATATGTTTGAATGGTGAAATCCGGTGATACATTTACTTTAAGTTTCTAATCCTTTAGTCAGCTGAAAGGTAATTTGCCTGAGCCTGGCAGCCATCGCTCTAGACTACCCAATACCAATGCCGACAGCTAATTTTTTTCTTCCCACAACACATGCATGCTCAGTTCAGTCCAGCATGCATGTGTTTTCAATGGAGACAAGCTTATCTCCCAGAACAACATAATTGGGCAATAAAATTGTACACATCTGACGCTTTTGTAGTGCCCCACGGGGCAGGCGGTTAACCTACTCATCGCCCGACCGTTTCGGGTTAGGCATTGTCACAGGGTGGCCTTGCCCGGTTCCTTTGCCCCGAGGCGTACAGTAAATGGTGGGGCTAGCGGGGTAATGGGAAAAGTTTGTCGTGACGCCACCTGTGGTACGCAGCTGGATTCCTTGCCGGGGCAGGTGTTAAGGCAGCTGGGATGGTGTCGCTCCCCACAGGCGGAGCGGGCCCCAGGTAGATGAAGAGGGAAGGTAACGGCCGTTGGTTCCTAAGCGTTGGGCAGTGGCGTCGGTAAGGATGAGCCAACACAGTCTCTGCGGGTTCAGGGTGTAGTTTACTCACAACTTCAACTGCCAGCCCGGTCACACTGGTCAGTGCCATGATGGGCTCCATTCAATCCCAGATCCGGTATGGGGTAACCACCGGTGTTTTGAGAGAGAAGGAATGAGAGTCCTATTTCTAGGGTGTCCTCCTCCGCAGTTAGGTACCCTGGCTGAGCTCCCGCTCTAAGCTCCGGGCCCAGTAAAGTCCAAGTTTTCCAGAGATGTCTTGCCAGAACTATGGTCCCGACGGGTCTGTTTTTGGTGGGAGTGTGTTGCGCCTATTTCTACACCAGGTGCAACCTGTTCCCCAGGTGGCTGGCTTAAGGGACCGGGAAGTCCCATGACCTTTATGACCACTCCCCTGCCCCTGCCTATCTTGAGCCAATCCACCCTATGTGAAGGCTCGTAAGCTGTATGTAGTGTGTGAATGTGAAACACTGGTGATTAACCCCCTCCTTACCTGAGATAGATATCGCACCTTAATTGAGGTGCAGTACCCTGTGGCGACCAGAGCCTTAGGGGCGCCACACCTTTCTTCTGCAATATCATCAGGGAGGGAGGGATATAGTCAGGGAGAAAGGGATGTCATCACGGAAGGAAGGATATCTTGAGGGAGGGATATAGTGAGAAAGGGAGGGATATCACCAGGGAGAGAGGGATATTGTCAGGGAGGGAAGGATATCATCAGGGAGAGAGGGATATTGTGAGGGAGGGATATCGTCAGGAAGGGAAGGATATCGTCAAAGAGGCAGGGATATTGTTAGGGAGGGACGGATATCGTGAGGGAGGGAGGCATATCATCAGGAAGTGAGGGATCTCATCAGAGAGGGAGAGATACCTTCAGGGAGGGAAGGATATCGTCAAAGAGGCAGGGATATTGTTAGGGAGGGACGGATATCGTGAGGGAGGGAGGCATATCATCAGGAAGTGAGGGATCTCATCAGAGAGGGAGAGATACCTTCAGGGAGGGAGGGATATCGTCAGGGAGGGAGGGATATCGTCAGGGTGGAAGGGGAGTCCCCCATACATACTAATGTGTATGATAGTATTCCGATCCCTACTCTAATAGCAGTTGTGGAGATGACGTAATTTTGTGAGACAATCCCTTTACAGGAAGCCTTCTATAGCTGCATAGGATATAGTACAACAATAAAAATGCTACCTGTCTTGTAGTAATCCAATCTGCCAGTGCTGAGAAATCATGCTTTTAAGCCACTTGCAAATGAGCTTTGGAAAATCATCCAGTGGGTAGAATAATTTTTCACTTGTGCAATGAGAAAATCCCTTTGACTTTTGCTAATTTTGGCACTAATGTGCATGTAGGAGGTAGAGGAAATAGAATAAAAATCCCCTTTGGGACTAATATTCCATGAAGGATATGTAGTAGGGGGCTGCACCCCACTGTGTAGTGAAAAGGAGGATTGGCAGATGGCAGGAAAGAGAACAGGAGGGAAGGCTCGAAAGGGGACCAGTAGAGAATAGGTTTCAAATGTGAAAAGATGTGGTCTCGGTGCTAGGGTCTGAGGCAACCTCGAGAGGTCCGTAGCCTACAGCTCACCCCAACGTGCTTAGAGAGTAGTCTGACAGGAGAGCTGTCGGGGCCCAGAATCGAAAAAAGTTGAGCGGAGTTAAGGGGAAAGAGGCACAGACCCCGAGGAGTCTGAGGACAAGATACAAGATAGCGGAGGGGAACAGATTGAGGAGAAGTACCATGTCTGTCATAGTTTTGTGAAGAATAAAAGTGAATGGTTCTGGTTAGCCAAGTGAGCACTGGTGTCGCGTGTGTTACTGACTGTCTACGACGACAACTGCCAGTGGGGTGTTAGACGCCAGCCTGAAGAAACCAATAATTGTCATGCACCCCGCCCGAAATCACATCCGCACACAGAGTCTCCTTGACGAAGCAGTGCGACGCCCGAGCGGCCTGGCGCCACCTCCTTCAGATACAACAACCTATCACTTCTTAGGTGTAGGTCTTTCACCGAGGCCCAAAGGACAAACATGAATGCTGACACCTGTGTACAGCTCTGTAGAACATGTGAAAGATTTATTTTTAAAGGTTAATGATGCAGTGAATGAATTTTATAGAGGACCTGTCATTCACCATTAACATTTTTTATTATTATTTTTTACTTGGTGTATTGTGTTCCAGCTCCTCTTCCTTATATATATAAATCTAGTCTATTTATCCAATTGTGTGTGAGTCTCAAACATACGCCCACGGATAGGCTTAAGGATCACGCCCAATTGGCTAAAAAGACTAGATTTATATACATGCAAGAGGAGATGTGGCGCCCCTGAGGCTTCCGTCGCCACAGGTCATTGCACCCCATCAGCGGTGTGATGCCCCATTCTGGGTGAGGAAGGGAGTGAACACCGGTCCCCTGGTAAATCCACACTACACCCATTGCTAGGAACACACTGGGACCAGGGAAAGTGGCAGACAACCCTCCCATGCTGCATGCTGGGAGGAGACATAAGACCCATCCCTGCTCCCATAGGGTGGTAGCTTAGCAACCGGGGGGTGGGGAGAGCCAGCCGAGTGTAGAGCAGAGAGGAAGGTCAGAGTTTCAGTTTACCTCAGAGAGTGAGAGAGTGAGGAGCCAGCATGTAGCTGTGAAAGAGAAAGGAGCTCTGTGAGCTCAGAGTGTCCGCACAGAGAAAGCAACAGAAGTCTGAGAGAGAGTGCGGAAGGAGGAAGAGGTCTGCAGGAGGCAGGCAAGGAGGAGAAGAGAAAGGAAAGAAAGCTCCAAGTCAGTCAGGAGCTGAAAGGAAAGAAAGAGACGCTTCCTGGTGAAGATCCTGGGACTCGGAGGGTCCAGGTGACACCACGCAGAAAACAGAAGGAGTCGCAGGGCCACGGGTAGTCTGTAGAGCTGTCCAGGGCAGTTTAGAGCTGCGGTGGCCTGTTCTACAAGAACACCGGTGGAGGGACCAAGCTGCAACAGGGGACGGTCCCTAGAGACTGGAGGAGTGCAAAGATCATCTCCAAACAGTAAAAACCGAGGCCCAGGGAATGTTGTAAACTCCCCGGGCCAGAACCCATAGCAGACCTTCCAGAAAAGGGGTAATCAGCCGACAGGTGACCCCCCAGCCTGGAGGCTGTAGTGGAGGCTAAGCCAGGTTTATCCTATCAAAGGCAAGGCTAAGGAAGACAGCAGAAGATAGAGACACTAAAGTGAAGGGTACCGGCTTTTACTCTCAGAATCACCCAGAAACGGCGGAGGTCCCTGACAGTGGTCTCAGCAGTCCAAGGGCCCCTGGGCCCCGACAAGAATTGTGAGTAAAGAACTTGAACTGCACCCTTGGAGTGGTCTCTGTTATTTTAGCTGCTTAAACTTCCACTACATCATAGACTCTCACGAGCACCAACAGTGCCCCGGCATTGCTCCACCTGTGGGGAGCAGTACCATCATTGCTGCCACTTCATCATCCCGGAGGCCTCACACAGCAGCGGCGGCTTCATAGCCGCATGCCACAGGTGGCGTCACGAACACAAACTTTAATTCATAAGCCACATATTGAACTGACACCCACCAGGGCCACGGAGCCGGGCCCTGCCACCACTGACTACCACCGGACAAGTCCGGCCCGGCACCGGGTGTCCCATAGCCCTGGGGTGGGCGAGTCAGAGACCATATATCAAGATTGGAGAGGAGCAGGAACAAAAGAAAAACAGCTCAAGATTCAGGAGAACAGTGGCATTTACACCAGGATGATTTTATTTTTTTTTTACATATTTATGGCAAGTGACCCCTTAAGGCTAATATTCTAAAATCATTATAACTTCCTGGTAATATAATCTGTATATAAAAATATGTGCTAATTCTTAAAAGGGAATACCTATCCCATATATATGGATTTACTGTACACGGATCCAATCCCAAAATAGTCTGCAAATTGAGAACACTGGTGCACCACCTACTGGCATCATCTGGAACTATGTGAGTATCAACTACAATGGCATTTCTTAATACCAATACGTGTAAGCTTGTAATACAGTTGTCTATGGAGGTCACAGCAGTCGCAGTTGTGACCCGGCACTGCTCCTGTGTTCCAAAACTGTGGTCACAATTAGTGTAATTAGTGAAGTCACTGAGGCCGGTGTCGTTCCCATTAGGTGAGTATGGTAGGCACCATACTAAAGAGTGAAGGACTGCGGGGAAGTAAAAGGATGACTGTTGTGATATAATTTACAGACAATGTTTATTGGATGACAGAAAAGGAAGGGAAGGCCTAAAAGGGGTTATAAAAGAGCTGAGGTGGGAAAAGAGCTCCTTCTACCTTACCTTCTCGTCACAGCATGAAGAGAGGGTACAACGATGGGTGACACCTTGGAAACACTGGTTGCAAAGCAGGGATCCTCTTGGCTGTTGGATCTGATGGCCACTGGTGTATGGATAAAAAGGGTCTCCAGGACAATATGTCAGTTCAGACATCATCCCGACTGTCGCCAATTTCTCCCCAGGAGCAGGCCTTAAGCCTCTTCACCAGCCAGAGCCAGTGTGCTCTCTTAGTGTCGTTTAGGGAATGTTGTCTCATGGATAGCTGAACCCGGGCCTACTTTGAGTATGGCTGTGGCCTACATCAATGCTGGAGAAGCTACAGATGACAAAACGGGTAAGCAGGCCAGTGGGGAGCATTTGGAGGGGAGGGGAGGCAATGTGGAGTACGGAAGAGGAGGGGGAAAGTGTCAAAAAGACAGAAGCACCTCACATGCATGGAGAAGGTATACCCTTTACCCAGTAGACCAGTGTTTCTCAACTCCAGTCCTCAAGACCCACCAACAGATCATGTTTTCAGGTTTTCCTCAATGTTAGACAGGAAATAATTCCATCACCTGTGCAACATTAAGGAAATCCTGAAAACCTGATTGAGGAAAACCTGAAAACATGATCTGTTGGTGGGTCTTGAGGACTGGAGTTGAGAAACACTGTAGTAGACGTTAGGACGGACAAGCCTGCATGACTGTGGTTGGAGCCTGTGCCTCAGTCACACAATATAGATATGGTCTTCAGCAACCAAAACACTCTGATACCCCTTGGGTCAATCATTCAATATATTCAACGTCCGAAGGGGCAGAAAGGCATGAACGTAGGAGTGTCAGTAACAGGTTGGTATCTCGCTCTCGTTACCTTTTGCAAGTAGTGAGTGTCAAGCCTTCGATAGCAAAAGATACTTCATGGAAAACAGACGGCCTACTCAGTGAGGAACACTTAGAGGTTTCAGATTCACTACTCACCATCGTCAGCATGGTTGACACCAGCCTCTTCTGATGAGTTGTCAAACCCTAGAGAATACATGAGGTCATGCCATGGCAAAAAAAGTTGCAGTTCCCACCATCACAAACCAGGGGAATGGGAGACTCATAAGGAATCTTACTCCAGCCCGTTTCCCAAAGACATAGGCACCATGTGACACCTACTAACAGCCTGAGATAGCCGTTGATGTTACCGGAATTGAGATGAACTGCAGTGAAGCATGGTCCACAGCACATAATAACAGAAGTGGTAGTGACAATGAAGATTTTTTTAAAAAATATTAAAAATGTTTTTAGCTCGGTTGGAGCAAAACATGGCATGCTAATGCCCCCGGGTTATACAGAGGAGTTAAAGGCAGATTTTTACACAAATTTAGCTTTCTAGGATACAATCTTTTATGATGTGTCACCATTAGGAACTCACATATCCACTGAGATATGGGGAAAAAAAATATAAAAGTATTTGAGAATAGTTTAGATAGGAAAACAAGAACATTCAAGAATTGGCTCTAAGGTTCTTCTCCCTTGGCCTGCATTTTTTGTCAATATTTTTCCAAAAAAGGGGCAGAAATATTTGTTTATTTGAACACCATATATGGTGCCCACAAACTTCCCGAATGTGCGGCTTGTTGGCATCACGATGAAGAGTTCCCGTACTGGTTCTCTTTGTACCTCTCAATTGCCTGATTATATGAGGTTGTTTCACAGTCAAAGACGATGTATACTTGACCAGGGTCACTGGTGATCTTAATGCTGAGCTATATGTGAGTATCCTACTTTGTACGCTGGAGAACTATGGGTATGAAAAAGACGACATAGTGTTCCAGCAGGACAATGACCAGGAGCATACAGCGAGATTGGGGAAGAAATTATTCAATGACAATGAACTAGAGGAGCTGGATTGTCCCTACAGTCCTCAGACCTCAACCCAACCCAACACTTGGGGGTAGAGGTGAAGAAAAAGCTGAATACATCCCCAAGAGAGCCGACCAGTATACACCAACACTGGGAACGTGTAGAAGAGACCTGGGATCAGGTTTTGGTCAATACATGCTTGAATCTGATCGTGAACATGTCCAGAAGGATTCAGGCCATGCTGAAAGCCAAAAGGTGGATTTACAAGATACTAACAAAATAAAAAAAAATATAATTTAGATTTTTAGGAGCAAAACAGTAACAATGCAGCAACAGGACAAGAATCTGCATAACTAATCATATGCAAAATAGCTGCAAGTCAAATTTATGCATGAGATAGCCAAGATGATTGTCTATAAAATTAAGGTCATCTCAGGCTCAAAGCTGTAGTGGATGGACAGATATGGAGCCTGAAAAATCAAAAGTTATATTGTTACCCTTTTGATCCTAGTCATTGTACCTTATACCATATATTATGAATTACATTACATCTTATCCTAATACACGACACAATATTTACAAAAGATGCAAGACATTATTCACATGACACGACCACCATTGCGCACCATTCTTATATACAGTGCCTACAAGTAGTATTCAACCCCCTGCAGATTTAGCAGGTTTACACATTCGGAATTAACTTGGCATTGTGACATTTGGACTGTAGATCAGCCTGGAAGTGTGAAATGCACTGCAGCAAAAAAGAATGTTATTTCTTTTTTTAATTTTTTTTTTAAATTGTGAAAAGTTTATTCAGAGGGTCATTTATTATTCAACCCCTCAAACCACCAGAATTCTGTTTGGTTCCCCTAAAGTATTAAGAAGTATTTCAGGCACAAAGAATAATGAGCTTCACATGTTTGGATTAATTATCTCTTTTTCCAGCCTTTTCTGACTAATTAAGACCCTCCCCAAACTTGTGAACAGCACTCATACTTGGTCAACATGGGAAAGACAAAGGTGCATTCCAAGGCCATCAGAGACAAGATCGTGGAGGGTCACAAGGCTGGCAAGGGGTACAAAACCCTTTCCAAGGAGTTGGGCCTACCTGTCTCCACTGTTGGGAGCATCATCCGGAAGTGGAAGGCTTATGGAACTACTGTTAGCCTTCCACGGCCTGGACAGCCTTTGAAAGTTTCCACCCATGCCGAGGCCAGGCTTGTCCTAACAGTCAAGGCTAACCCAAGGACAACAAGGAAGGAGCTCTGGGAAGATCTCATGGCAGTGGGGACATTGGTTTCAGTCAACACCATAAGTAACGTACTCCACCGCAATGGTCTCCGTTCCAGACGAGCCCGTAAGGTACCTTTACTTTCAAAGCGTCATGTCAAGGCTCGTCTACAGTTTGCTCATGATCACTTGGAGGAGTCTGAGACAGACTGGTTCAAGGTTCTCTGGTCTGATGAGACCAAGATCGAGATCTTTGGTGCCAACCACACACGTGACGTTTGGAGACTAGATGGCACTGCATGGTGGTGGCAGCATCATGTTGTGGGGCTGTTTCTCAGCCAAGGGGCCTGGCCATCTGGTCCGCATCCATGGGAAGATGGATAGCACGGCCTACCTGGAGATTTTGGCCAAGAACCTCCGCTCCTCCATCAAGGATCTTAAGATGTGTCGTCATTTCATCTTCCAACAAGACAACGACCCAAAGCACACAGCCAAGAAAACCAAGGCCTGGTTCAAGAGGGAAAAAATCAAGGTGTTGCAGTGGCCTAGTCAGTCTCCTGACCTTAACCCAATTGAAAACTTGTGGAAGGAGCTCAAGATTAAAGTCCACATGAGACACCCAAAGAACCTAGATAACTTGGAGAAGATCTGCATGGAGGAGTGGGCCAAGTTAACTCCAGAGACCTGTGCCGGCCTGATCAGGTCTTATAAAAGACGATTATTAGCTGTAATTGCAAACAAGGGTTATTCCACAAAATATTAAACCTAGGGGTTGAATAATAATTGACCCACACTTTTATGTTGAAAATTTATTAAAATTTAACTGAGCAACATAACTTGTTGGTTTGTAAGATTTATGCATCTGTTAATAAATCCTGCTCTTGTTTGAAGTTTGCAGGCTCTAACTTATTTGCATCTTATCAAACCTGGTAAATCTGCAGGGGGTTGAATACTACTTGTAGGCACTGTATACAATGTACAATACCACTTCTCCTATCCTTTATGCTGGGTGTAATTCTCAGTATGTATCTTCCCAATTTATGAGAGCCCATCAGTCGTGGCAAGGCCTCCCTTGAATTGGCCAATTTATGCACTAAGTACCTTTATTTTTAAGAGTATATTCTATAGACTTTTTTTGTATTAATGCTGGATCCTACCTGTCCATAAATTTCAAGTCTTCTAGCCTGGAAGGGACATGATATTAGGTTAGGGTCCCATCAAAGAAGGAGACCTTGTGGTAGTTGACGGGCTCCCATGAATTGGCCAACTTATGAGCTAAGTACCTTCATTTTTAAAAGTATATTCTATATAGCAGTAATGCAATTAAGATTTCATATGTTCACTGTTCACATATATTTTAGCACTTACAGAGTACTGCTGTATTCTTTTGTTTGTGTCGTATGCAGTCACAGCAGCTTGCACCTGTTCACAATTGCACTATTATGTTTGTAAGTGCTGGTCAGTTTTTTGTTAACTATTAGAGGGCTGTGACTACCTCCTTTTCTGTCTGTGCCTTCCTCCCATCAGACGTCAGGCTATTTTTTTTTAATTAATGCTGTATTCCACCTGTCCATAGATTTTTAGGCATGATATTAGGTTAGGGTCCCGTCAAAGAATGATGCCTTGTTGCGGCTGATGGGCTCTCATGAATTGAACAATTTATGAGCTAAGTAACTTCATTTTTAAAAGTTTATTCTGTATAGTAAATTTCATTTGTTCAATGTTTACATATATCTTGGCGCTTACAGAGCGCTGCAGAATTCTTTTGTTTGTGTTTTATATAGTAGTAGCAGTTGGCACCTTTTCACACTGCCATTCATGCAGTTGGTTTGTTTTTTTTCCAATATATATTGGAGGTGTATTGTTTTATTTGTGTATTATGTATGTACTAAGTCATTTTCTGGTGATCATCGGGTTTGTACCAGCAGTGTATAAGAGGAGCTGCTGATAAGTCTTTGGCTTTACCCAGAAAGAAACAAGATAGGATGATGAAGCTTTACATTTATTCCACACACTCTCCACTCATGACAACACACTTCTTACATTGGTATTCCAAGTTCTGTAAGCCTAGCAAAAAGAAAGATTTCGGTTGTGCCTCAAACCAGGCATCCGTAGCAGCCATGGCATCAGAAATGATGTGAAATTTGGAACCCTTGAGGTGTTTCTTCAGGTTTGAAAACAGATGATAGTTGAAGACAGCTAGATTTCGTGAATAAGGTGGGTGTTCAACCAGCTGGAAGCCCAGCTCTGCCAGGTTTGCCGTGGTCGCTTGTGCAGTGTGAGCGGAGGCGTTGTCTTGCAGGAACAAGATTCCTTTGGACAGCTTGCCGCGCCTTTTGACCTTCAGAGCTGCCTTCAATTGGTCTACAAGTTCAATGTAATACATTGCGTTGATGGTGGAACCCTTTTAAAGGTAGTCCACTAGCAGCACGCCCTCCTTATCCCAGAACACAGACGCCATCACCTTATTGGCTGATTTTTGCTCCCTGAACTTCTTTGGATAAGGAGAACCACTGTGCCTCCACTCTTTTGACTGCTCCTTGTTTTCATGGTCACACAAATAAATCCAGGTCTCATCCATAGTGACCAGTCGATCCAGGAAGTTCTTATCAGTCCGGAAACGCTGACAAATGGAGCGTGGAGTTTTCACTTGCATGCTTCTCTGATCTGTTGTCAAACATTTGGGGATTCACTTTACAGAAGCTTCCTCATGTCCAAATGTTCATGGATAATGACACAAACACGTTCATGGAAAATCCCCATGATGTCTGCTATTGCTTTAGCTGAAATTCATGGATTCTCCAGTATGAGGTTGTGCACAGCATCGACGATCTCCGGAACAACCACCACTCTCGGTCGTCCAGGACGTTCCTCATCATTGCTGCTGAAGTGACCTGCTTTACATTTGGCAACCCAGTTCTTAACTGTGGAATATGAAGGGCATTGATCCCCCAATGTCTGCGACATATCACCATGAATATCCTTCTCGGACTTTCCCTGCAGTAACAAGAATTTTATCCCTCCTCCGCTCTCTGTTGCTGTGAATATCGCATTAGACTCCGCCATTTTGTTTCCCACGTGCGTAGAACACTGTTGCCATAAGCAACAAACACAAAATTTTGAAAACATATATTAGACACATAAGGCTTTCATGTGATGTACCATTCATTACCATAGAAACAAAAAAGATCACAAAGTCAAAGACTTATCAGCAGCCCCTCGGATATAAGTGCACTAGCGCACAGGACAGACACCCCAGAGGGCCGGGCTGCATCCTGCTGAAAATTGTGCAATAGAAAATTATATACAGTAAAATGATAATAAATGTGAGGTATCGGTCCATATTTTGGTCAAAATACATAAACTCGTAACCCAAATGTCAAGAGTCCCCACGCTTACGAGTCCCAACCACTCCCTCCATGATATGGTAGGCTGTGAGTGGTTGTCTCATCGGTATTCTGCACCTGTTTTACCCCCACCTGTATAATATGGGGCCGGCTGCATCCTGCGAGTGCATTTGCCATTTTGACCTGTGTTGGCTGGTGGCTTTATTCTTGTGCGTTTTTTTAATTTTTTTTCTATGTTCACGGGAAATCCCCATGATGTCTGCTATTGCTTTAGCTGAAATTCGTGGATTCTCCAGTATGAGGTTGTGCACAGCATCGACGATCTCCGGAACAACAACAACTCTCGGTCGTCCAGGACGTTCCTCATCATTGGGGCTGAAGTGGCCCATTTTACATTTGGCAACCCAGTTCTTATCTGTGGAATATGAAGGGCATTGATCCCCCAATGTCTGCGAGATATCACCATGAATATCCTCCGTGGACTTTCCTTGCAGAAACAAAACTTTTATCCCTCCTCTGCTCCCAGTTGCTGTGAATATCGCATTAGACTCTAACATTTTGTTTCCAGCGTGCGTAGAACACTGTTGCCATAAGCAACAAACACAAAATTTTGAAAACATACAGTGTGTCCACCCATCTCATGTCCTCCGCCATTACCATGAGAACGGCGACAGCTATAAGCATAGAAGTGGTGTCTAGGTATAGTAAAGTAGCCATGCACTATGCAATGAAACCACCTATAGCGCCACCTGGTGAAAACGAGATAGAGAAAAAGTGAGTTACAAAGTTGTAGGGCATCATCAATTCAATACGAATCGACACCTTACATACAGAAATTCTATGATTAGAACGTGTAAAACTCACAAGGCTGCGGACGTGAAGCGATACCTCATGGAGACCTTCCTACAAGTCATTGGGTATGGTGGCTGCATGGAGTGGCCTCCACGCTCACCTGACCTGACCCCATTGGACTTCTTTCTGTGAGGTCACATCAAACAGCAGATGTATGCGACCCTTCCACCAACATTGCAGGACCTACGACGACGTATCACAGATGCTTGTGCAAACGTGTCACCTACCATATTGCACAACGTGCAGCAAGATACAGTATGCTGTGCAGAGGCCAGATGTGCATTGCAGCTGACGGGGGCCACTTTGAGCATCAAAGTTAAATGAGCGCCATATGCGTGACCAGCATTCAATGTTTTGGGGGGGGAGGTCATGGATTTCATATCATAGCATTTCTGTATGCAAGGTGTCGATTCGTATTGAATTGATGATGCCCTACAATTTTGTAATTCACTTTTTTCCTCTATCTCGTTCCGTTTTAGAGATAAAAATGCTAACTCCGTTGTTTTCCACCAGGTGGCGCTATAGGTGGTTTCATTGCGTAGCGCATGGCTACTTTACTATACCTAGACACCACTTCTACTTCTATGCCTATAGCTGCCGCCGTTCTCAAGGTAATGGCAGTGGACAGGATATGGGTGGACACACTGTATATTAGGCCTCTTTCACACGTTAGTGATTCTGGTACGTATGTGCTTTTTTTTATACGTACCAGAATCACTGACATACGCAGATACATTATAATCAATGGGTCTGCTCACACATCAGTGATTTTTCACTGAACGTGTCTCCATGCAGCGTACACCCATGGCTGTGATTCTGCACGGAGACTAGTCAGTTTTTTTCTGGCATCACTGATGACCCACGGACCACACTATGGTGTGATCCGTGTGTGATCCGGGAAACACGTACCAGAACATCACGGACATATTAAATATTTTCAACTTACCTTGCCTGCGATTCCCTCTGCAGCCTCCGCTCTCGGCAGCTCCTGCCTGGCTCATGAATATTCATGAGAGCAGGAATAGCCGACCCGGAAGTAGCTGCAGAGAGTGGTGGGCGGACGCTGCAGAGCCGAGGAGTTCAGCACCATGGACAGCAGTAGTGAAGGCAGGTGAGTAATGTCCATTTGCAATCACGGATTGCACATGGACAACCCACGTGTGCCGTGAATCATGGAACACGGAGGGACATGTGCGTGTTTTACACATCAGTGAAGAACGTCAGTGTTTTTCACTGACGTGTGAATCGGGCCTTAGACACATAAGGCTTTCATGTGATGCAACATTGATTACCATAGAAACAAAAAAAGATCACAAAGCCAAAGACTTATAAGCAGCCTCTTGTATTTCTTTATTCATTACAGTAGATCTTTAATTTACTCACCCTTTTCACCCTCAGGTCAGGATTTTTTACAATGATGAAATATAGTAGTTTTTTCTATACCCAAAAATATCTTTAAATATAAATATTCCCAAAATAATTATTTATTTTAGGCCATTTTATTAAAAAAATTAAAAAAAACTTATAAAACTTTTAAAGACTTTGAAACTTATAAAACTGCAAACTTCTGATTTTTCTTGGTATTCTGGGAAGGGGTTAATTATGTAGTTACTAACTTTGTAGCCCTGAGTTATCTATGATGATATTACTCACACATTTCACATGCTTCTCAAAATCTGAAAAAGTCCCTTCATTTCTATGACTCGCATCATATGTATCTGTAATAAGGTTCTGGAGCGGTGAATGGGCCGGGCACAGGATCAGGCCACATATTTCATCATGGCATCTGCTTATGACTTGTTCTTTGCAATCAGCTGCCGATGTGGAAAAATTATTATTTTATGAAAGGTTTAGACCCCCACCACCCCATATTAACTGCTTAATGGCCTGAAACCTATATTTTTGTCATAGGTCACAAATCAAAATATGAAGCCGGCTCAGGAGTTGAAAGTGGCTCATGCCAGGGAGACGCCGGTTATGTTATATGGTCGCATCTGCGTCTAACAGCCGCGACCAGAATGAGCTGTGATAATTGCAGTTTAACCATGTAAATGTGGCAGTCAATCTCTAACCGCGGAATTCAGATTACATCAATGTATCAACTGCCATCGGTCTCCACAATCACCAGCTCCCATCTGCCCTCACAATCGTAGGGAATCCGTGGGTTAAAACTGCAGCTGCAGATCTGCTGGAGGCCCCCATAATGGCCATGTAAGTCTTCCTGTGAAGATCAGCCACAGGCTAGGCTTCAGAAGAGATCCACAATTTCAATGTTTCAATTTTGTGATCACAAGTTCAAGGCCCCTAAGGGGGACTGATAAATCAAGTAAAAAAGAAAAAAAAAGAGCATTGATAAATCAAGTAAAAAAATTAAAAAAGGGACTGACATCAAGCAAAAAAAGAAAAAAAAAGGGGACTGACATCAAGTAAAAAAGAAAAAAAAAGGGGACTGACATCAAGTAAAAAAGAAAAAAGGGAACTGATAAATCAAGGAAAAAGGTAAAAAAAAGGGGACTGATAAATCAAGTAAAAAAAAGGAGACATAAATCAAGTAAAAAAGAAACAAAAAGAGTAAAAAAAAGGACACTGATAAATCAAGTAAAAAAAAGGAACTGATAAATCAAGGAAAAAGTAAAAAATGGGGGACTGATAAATCAAGTAAAAAAGAAAAAAGGGGACTGATAAATCAAGTAAAAAAAACAAAGGGGAACTGATAAATCAAGTAAAAAAGAAACAAAAAGAGTAAAAAAAGGGCACTGATAAATCAAGTAAAAAAAACAAAGGGGAACTGATAAATCAAGTAAAAAAGAAACAAAAAGAGTAAAAAAAGGGCACTGATAAATCAAGTAAAAAAAAAGGAACTGATAAATCAAGGAAATAAAAAGGGGGGACTGATAAATCAAGTAAAAAAGAAAAAAGGGGACAAAAGTGAAAAAGGGCACTGATAGATCAAGTAAAAAAGAAAAAAAGGAACTGTTAAATCAAGGAAAAGAGTAAAAAAAAAAAAGTAAAAAAGGGGGATTGATAAATCAAGAAAAAAAGAAAAAAGGGGACTGATAAATCAAGAAAAAAAAGGGGGACAAAAGTAAAAAAAGGGACTGATAAATCAAATAAAGAAAAAAAGGTATAAAAGGGGGACTGATAAATCAAGTAAATCTCTCTTTATACAAGTATAAATTATATTCATTTTTCCCCTTTAAAAAAAAAATAATAAAAATTTTGATCTATCACTAATATTAAATTATTGAAACTATATATTCAGAGCTGCCTCTGCCATGAGGGAAGATCTCGCCTCAGGTGGCAATCTGAGGTGTCCTTGAAAACAGGGAGAGCAAAAATAACGCCAACTCCCTGCACACAGTATTTGTGTATTTAGATGCAGATACAATTGAAGATACTTTACTCACAAAAAGTTTGGGATATTTGGCTTTTGGTGAAATTTCAGGACGATCCTAAAATGCCCTCTGACCTTTTCAGGTGACCTTAATGGGACCTTCTCTAGTCTTTTGGATGCTCATGTTCAACTGTTCAATGTTTAAGGACTTTTTGCACAACTTGTTTTCCAACAAGGAGCTTAATGACAAAATTCACAACAGGTGTTTGATCCATGAATCGCCCAATAAATTTTGGGTTCAATTAGAATTGGTATTTAAACAGTCCACCTCATCACGCTGTTCAGATTTTGACATCATGATACCAAATCAACACATAACAATTGATTCGCAGAACCACGCCATTGTGAGGCTTCAAGCAGGATATTCTTCTCAAATGGAAGTGGCCACTGAGCTCAGAGTGTCACCAGCAGGTTGTACAGAGATACAGAGAGACTGGAAGAGTCAGTTAGAGGCAGAGAAGTGGACATCCTTCTGCCACATCTCACACTGATTACTGCTGCATTGTTTTTAAGAGTAGTCGGTCGAGGTGACAAGCAGCAACGTGATGAGTCACCTGATCATACAGCTGATGTCACTGCTGGGCAGCAGAGGTGTCAAAGATAGCGAGAAGGTAAGTGCTCCATAGTGGAGCTGAAGAAACAAGGAACGTTTATCGTAGGGGGCTAGTGTGAGGGCAAAGTATGGTAGGAAAATTATGTAACGGGGAGGAAAGTATGAAAGGACGTAATGTATAGAGAGAGGGGGCAGCATGGGAGGCAGTGTGGATGGGTCAGCATAGGGGCAGTGTGGATGGGTCAGCATAGGGGCAGTGTGGATGGGTCAGCATAGGGGCAGTGTGGATGGGTCAGCATAGGGGCAGTGTGGATGGGTCAGCATAGGGGCAGTGTGGATGGGTCAGCATAGGGGCAGTGTGGATGGGTCAGCATAGGAGCAGTGTGCATGGGTCAGCATAGGGGCAGTGTGGATGGGTCAGCATAGGGGCAGTGTGGATGGGTCAGCATAGGGGCAGTGTGGATGGGTCAGCATAGGGGCAGTGTGGATGGGTCAGCATAGGGGCAGTGTGGATGGGTCAGCATAGGGGCAGTGTGGATGGGTCAGCATAGGAGCAGTGTGCATGGGTCAGCATAGGGGCAGTGTGGATGGGTCAGCATAGGGGCAGTGTGGATGGGTCAGCATAGGGGCAGTGTGGATGGGTCAGCATAGGGGCAGTGTGGATGGGACCACATGGGGCGCAGTGTGGGTGGGACAACATGGGGGGCATTGTGTATATGGCAGTGTGAAAAAGGGACACAGTATGGAAAGGGGTCAATTTTAGGGAGTACAGCGCTAGGAAATAGTATGGAGAGGTGGCAGCATAGGTACAGTGTGAGGAAACAGTGTAAAGAGGGGGCAGTGTGGAGATGGGAACAGTATGTGGTGAAACATTGTAGCGGGGATGGCGTGAATTGGTGACAGTGTAGCAATTATAGTTCATATGGGGGAACGGTGTTGAGGTTATAGTTCCTAAGGGTAGACTGTGTTGCCATTCCAGTTTTTGCAGCATTTTTATTTGTTGGGGTTTTTTTTAATGCAGTGTTTTTTTAAATCTGCAGTGTGTCAGTTCTTTCAGCATTTTTGCAGGATTTTTGCAGCATTTTTTTCATCCATACAAAGCTATGAGAATATAATAAAATGCTGCAAAAATAAACAAAGGTGTTTTTTGGTGTAAAAAAAACTAAAATTGGCCCAAAACGGACATTTTGATTGCAGCATTTTACTTCCAAGAGAGTAGGTTTTGGCTTCTGAACATAGCCTAATAAAGTGGGGAAAATAAGCATAAACATATTTGCAAAAATGTGACAAAATTGTGCATATTTTGTGCTGCGCTTTTTCTGTGCACACATCATTATTCGCAAAAAAATACTTAACGTGTGCCCATACCCTGACATCCTCCCTCCAAACAAGAGCAAAAGAATAAGGTAAACACGTGTGTAACACAAAGCAGAGACATGTGGCCGCCGCACAATTACAAATCCCCTTGTTTGTATTCCTTCTCTCCGGACCATCCGCAACGTCTGGTTGGTGTCTAGACACGGATGAGAATATTACCTTGCTATGCTACGTTTCCTCGGCTCATTGTTTCCATATCTGCCTACAGAAATGTTCTCAGACTCATGTGTCGTCTACACGTTATACACAGACACTGTCTGATCCCCTCTTACAAGTCATCCATAGCCAGGAGGAACATCCAACGGATGAAGCTTGGGAGCTCAAAGGAACCAGCCGTGACTCCTGCATCTTATGTCTTCACTTAATATATTTGCTTCCAAATAAGATCTACACTTTTGCATCCCTTGTACATTCACGTAGAGTGGCGTTTCATATGCCAGTTTTAATCGAAACCCCAATAAAGTAACGTGAAACTAATTTTGTAAAGGCCGCTTTACACGCTACAATAAATCTTACGATGTGTCGGCGGGGTCCCGTCGTAAGTGACGCACATCCGGCATCGTAAGTATGATTATAGCGTGTAAAACCTCTGTGCAATTGCGATTGAACGAAAATCCGTTCATCGCATGCACGTCGTTCATTCCTCAAAAATTGAAAATGCGGTTGTGCAATGTTCCCGAGGCAGCAAACATCGCAGTGTGTGACACCCCGGGAACATTGATCGACAGTTTACCTCCGTCCGCGGCTCCCGCCGACAATGCGGAAGGAAGGAGGTGGGCAGGATGTTTACGTCCCACTCATCTCCGCCCCTCCGCTTCTATTGGCCGGCTGCCGCGTGACGTTGCTGTGACGCCGAACGTCCCTCCCACTCCAGGAAGTGGATGTTCGCCGCTCACAGCGAGGTCGTATGGATGGGTAAGTACGTGTGACGGGGGTTAATCGTTTGTGTGGCACATTCAACAAATTGAACGTGCCGCACATACGATGGGGGCGGGTACGATCGCATACAATGTCGTATGCAAAATCGTAACATGTAAAGCAGGCTTTAGTTACTGAGGTTGGATGAACTTTCGCCAGAGTCCAAAAATGTGTTCATGAGATGGAGGATGTGTCTGCTCTAATTTACACCACTTTGTGGCTTAAATTATAATAATTTGTCATGTTCTTAGATCATGGACCCCCCCTAAGATCCACCTATTTTCAGAAAAATTATGTGGTTTGCCTAAAGACATCAAAAAGTCACAAAATGTTTGCATAATTTTTGCACAATTTTGCACAAAATGTTCAACTTTCGACAAATCGTTCAGACTTTACAGGAAAATTTGATTTTCAGCAAAGTTATGCTCTGCAAATGGAATGTTCCTTATTATGATTTGGGGTCTTAAGAGAAATCTAAACATACAATGTAAAAAAAAAAAAGAATACTCATCTCCCAGATTATCTATCACGCCGTCGTTGCACACCATTGTATGGTCCTTGGCGACTCTTCATTTCTCTTTCTTCCATTATGCACAATCTCTTCAGCACTTTTTACTTTAAGCTGTGGCTCATGGGCCCACTAAGCCTTGGCCATCACTGAACAGTCAATTCAAGGTCTACTGGACCAGAAGCCAGACGAAGAAAATGGATGGGGAAATAGAAAAGAGGAAGCGTGCCAAGGACTAGACAGCGGGCAATGGGGACAATGGGCCAGAAGCCAGAGTCTGGAGAGAAGTAGGACTAAGAAAATGCATGGGGAAGGAAAAAAGAGGAAGCATGCCAAGGACTGGACAGCAGGCTGTGAGGATGATGGGCCGGAAGCCAGAGTCTAGAGAGAAGCAAGGTGAAGAAAATGCATGGGGAAGGAGAAAAGAGGAAGCATGCCAAGGACTGGACAGCGGGCTGTGGGGAAGATGGGCTAGAAGTCAGAGTCTGGAGAGAAGTAGGACTAAGAAAATGCATGGGGAAGAAGTAAAGAGGAAGTGCGCCAAAGACTGGAAAGCGAGCTGTGGGGACGATGGGCCAGAAGCCAGAGTCTGGAGAGAAGCAGGACTAAGAAAATGCATGGGGAAGAAGAAACGAGGAAACATGCCAAGAACTGGACAGCGGGCTGTGGGGACGATAAGCCAGAAGCCAGAGTCTGGAGAGAAGCAGGACTAAGAAAATGGATGGGGAAGGAGAAAAGAGGAGACGTGCCAAGGACTGGACAGCGGGCTATGGGGAAGATTGGATCTTTAACCATTAACCCAGCGGGCAATTAGTGTTCAGCAAAATAGTGTGACGCCCTGGACTAGCCAGGTAGTCACAAACACAATATCACACACACCCCCTCCCCTGGTTAGGCAACAACAGTCAAACAAAATCCTTGTTGCCGTCCTCCAAGCTTGATGTCCCCACCAGGTGGGGCGGAGCCAGGTGGTTGGCCCCGCCCACCGAGGAGTTCACAGGCCTGGAGGCGGGAAAAAGCAGTTAGTGAAGTGAGTAGAGTTTGGAGTTGGAGGTTGGAGTAGAGTTTTGGAGTTGGAGTTGAAAGTGACAGGAGAGAAACTGTTAGTGTCTGGGTAGGAGCCCAGGCACATACAGCAAGGTCGGCAGATGGTGGTGGCCATCTGCAGGAGTGGGTGCAGGTCAGCGGAACCGTAGGACCGGGGTCGGGCGGTGGCCCGCCGGTACCGAGCCGGGGAGCAGATCTGTACCAAGCACAAAGGCAGGGCCATCAGACCCCGACCAGGCTAGGAGCCGCCGAAAACGGTCAAATCCGATAGTGACCGGGACCCCAGGGGTTCCCTCACACCCAAGACCCAACAGAAGGCAACAGTCCACACAGTGAGGATAAAAAGCCACCGCCATAGGCTAGAGATCCAAGGGCCAGTGCCTGCGGGCAAAGCGGGCTCCTTCGGTGTATACACGCCGGGGAGCGGACTACCAGTGGGAAACCATCGGAGTCAATACATTCTACAACGGTGCAGGGAAAGACAGCCACCATCAACCTGTCCGGGGAGAGCAAAGACACTGCAGCCAGCTGCGGGACCCATCCATCCAGCCGTTTAGTTTACCAGAGACTCTGTGAATCTGTGCCTGAGTGAGTACAACAGTGCCATCCGGCACCGCGCTGCCCTGCAACCCTGCACCACGACCCTACTGCCTCCCCGTACCACCACCGGGTCCCGGGATCACCAACCCCTACCCACGAAGGGGGTACCAACACCTAGCTGCTCCCCGCCATCGTTCCCGGGAATCCCGTCACAAGCAGCGGTGGTGCCCACTATCACCACGACCCGTGGGTGGCGTCACGAACTATCTCCCAAAAACCACCCAACACCCCTTTTCACTCGGGGGCGAGGAGCACTGCTCCAGTCCCCGGGTCCGGTCCACCGCTCGAGCCACCGAGCAGCAGCAGCCCCGGACCCGAGCGTAACGAGCGCGGCCCCTCCGCCCGCGACAACTTGGCGTCTACGAACAGGATTAGAACCAATCTACCTACCGGTAGAAGTGCGCCTTGCAGTCCCCGCCGGCGGTGTCCGGCTGAAAAATTTGAAGTTCCGCAATCTTGGGCGCGAAGATTTCCCACTCGAGCCATCTTCCCCGAGCAGGGAGGGCGCGAAAGTGAAGCCCCGCCCCCAGAAGGAGGAAGTGCTGGAAAGAACCAAGGGGGGGCGGGTGAGGGCGCGCCTGATGTAACAGAAGGGATAAAGAGCAGGGACGCCAGGACTCTGCTTCACATCCGGTTCCTGGAAGCACACGCACCAGTATGTCCACCCCATCTGAAAGGCCTGAGTCCTCGGAGCCTGCGTCCGGGACAGCGGCATGGCTGAATGCCCAAGTGATGTTGCTGTGCTGTCGCAACCGGGCCCAGGTGTGTGACCTGCTGGATCGCGGGACCGCTGAAAAGGAGGAGCTGGCTGCGGTCGTGCGGGCGCATGAAATAGAGGCCATGATGGAGGAGTTGGTGAGTGACCCACGCCCTTATGTCCCCGAGGGACCGGCCACTGCGGCTGAAGGACCCAGTCTACCCCCGGCCCCTGCAGGGTCCGCCCCATCGCCCGTGCTGGCCGCCCTTACTGCCCCGCTCAGCCCACTGCCCCCGATGGGGATGGCGGAGTCCGCGCTGATGCCCCGCCAGGGCCCGGAGGCCGGAGAGGACGTCGGCCAACCAAATGCCGGAGCGGTTAACTCAGAAAAACTGATAGCGGTCCTCCGCGCACCGACTGACGACAAATCGCCTGCCACTGAGAAGCCACAGGTCTGGGCTCAGCTGGAAACCGTACCTGTCCTACCGGATCCCGCCATCAGCCCCCTGGAGTCAGATGACAACGGCTCAGGGGATGACATAGAGCCTGTCTCAGAGGAAGGAGTCTTCGGCTTGTATTATATGGAGGCCACCTACATCCCTCGGAGCGGAAACAATGGATGCCGGGCGGCCCTTCCCCGTCGCACCTGCAGTGTGCTGGAAGGGATGGAGCCTGTATTTCTTCGCCTGGAGCCGGGCGAGGAGTACGGAAAGGAGCAATAAAGGCAGTGGTCCTCCGTTGCAATACAGTTGTCCCCGTTGGGACCATCAGCACCTTGTTCCTGTTTTAAGTTTTTATAGAAATGAGCACCAATCATCCGAATACCTCACCTGATTACCGTCCGTAAAAGAAGAAAGTTGTCCCCGTGGGGACTTTATGTGTTCCCACTAACCCCCTTTCCAGAGACACGGACGAGAACTTGCAGGCCAACCATGAACTAGTGGCCTTGTAAATAATTTGTTGGGCCGTGTTCCGTAGCCGCCTCCGGAGAGGCAGATTGGAGGAAGGACCCACAGCAGAGCAGGCTGGGGTCCGGTCACCACCAGGACTGGTGACCATCCTCCTGGGGTCAGGGGCCCCCCTGGATGTGGGGTTCCCTGAAATGACAGCCGGGTTCGAGACACTGTACCCGTTCCCGCTCGAGTGACCTGGACCAGAACTGGGGTAAAGGGGTGCTGCCCGTTTCTTAGAGGCAGCATCAAGGTGTAGGTTGCTTGGATGGGGGAGCGGAGGAACATGGACCCGTCCGTTATTAATAAAAATGTTTTATACCGTTAGTAACGTTTAAGAGAAAAGCCTCCCGTAAGGGAAGAATTAAAAGTATGCTTAATGTTATATGTTTTTCCCATGTTAATTTATATTTTTCAGAAATAAAACCGGTGATGGACGGGCAGCCCACGGACGGTCTGCATTTCACCAACGGGGAATGTGACGCCCTGGACTAGCCAGGTAGTCACAAACACAACATCACACACACACCCTCCCCTAGTTAGGCAACAACAGTCAAACAAAATCCTTGTTGCCGTCCTCCAAGCTTGATGTCCACACCAGGTAAGGCGGAGACAGGTGGTTGGCCCCCGCCCATGGAGGAGTTCACAGGCCTGGAGGCGGGAAAAAGCAGTTAGTGAAGTGAGTAGAGTTTGGAGTTGGAGTTGAAAGTGACAGGAGAGAAACTGTTGGTGTCTGGGTAGGAGCCCAGGCACGTACAGCAAGGTCGGCAGATGGTGGTGGCCGTCTGCAGGAGTGGGTGCAGGTCAGCGGAACCGTAGGACCGGGGACAGGCGGTGGCCCGCCGGTACTGAGCCGGGGAGCAGATCTGTACCAAGCACAAAGGCAGGGCCATCAGACCCCGACCAGGCTAGGAGCCGCCGAAAACGGTCAAATCCGATAGTGACCGGGACCCCAGGGGTTCCCTCACACCCAAGACCCAACAGAAGGCAACAGTCCACACAGTGAGGATAAAAAGCCACCGCCATAGGCTAGAGATCCAAGGGCCAGCACCTGCGGGCAAAGCGGGCTCCTTCGGTGCATACACGCCGGGGAGCGGACTACCATTGGGAAACCATCGGAGTCAATACATTCTACAATGGTGCAGGGAAAGACAGCCACCATCAACCTCTCCGGGGAGAGCAAAGACACTGCAGCCGGCTGCGGGACCCATCCATCCAGCCGTTTGGTTTACCAGAGATTCTGTGAATCTGTGCCTGAGTGAGTACAACAGTGCCATCCGGCACCGCGCCGCGCTGCCCTGCAACCCTGCACCACGACCCTACTGCCTCCCCGTACCACCACCGGGTCCCGGGATCACCAACCCCTACCCACGGAGGGGGAACCAACACCTAGCTGCTCCCCGCCATCGTTCCCGGGAATCCCGTCATGAGCAGTGGTGGTGCCCACTATCACCACGACCCGTGGGTGGCGTCACCAACTATCTCCCAAAAACCACCCAACACCCCTTTTCACTCGGGGGCAAGGAGTGCTGCTCCAGTCCCCGGGTCCGGTCCACCGCTCGAGCCACCGAGCAGCAGCAGCCCCGGACCCGAGCGTAGCGAGCGCGGCCCCTCCGCCCGCGACAATAGCGACCAAAGAAAGTTTCCCTTTTGCTGAGTTCGTGAGGAGACAATTGCAAAAAAATCAACATTTTCGAAAATATGTATTTCTGTAAAGTTCGAGTAAAATTGAAATTTGTTCATGTCTAGTATGAGCTTTTCTCACAGACTGCACAACTCTACCATCCATAAAATAATCGCTGACGGAGGATCATGTGACCAGTCCTCATCCAATTGTAAAACAGCTCTCCAATGTACATGACTTTTTAACTGGAGGAGGCTGATGGGCAGGATCGGTCACATGATCCTCCATCAGGACAAGAGAGTGGTGCGGTCTGTGAGGAGGGAGGAGGAGAAGTTGGAATATTTATATATTAATAAGTGCCACAAAATTCCCTCTAACTCAGGCCTCATAGCCTTGCATGAAAACAAACTTTGGCGTCTATCTTCCTGAGATGATTCACGGGCACAGGTCTCAGCAGCAGATTCTCCTATATCTACACCTGTGCTAAATACTTTCATCATCTGTACACTTGAAGGTGCAACTGCTGCCATTTTGGTAAGCTACTACTGATCTTATAGAGCAAGAGTCTGCCAAAGAAAGATGCAGTGTGGCGCCCCTGAGGCTTCAGTCACCACAGGGTACTGCACGTCACTTAAGGTGCAATATTCATCTTGGGTAAGGAGGGGGTTAATCACCGGTGTTTCCACATTTCACCTGACATACAGCTTAGGTGCCTTCTCACTGGGGACTGGACCAGGGTAGGCTGGGAGGTGGCCATCACGAGGCATGGTACTTTCACGGTTACTAGGACAACCACCTGGGGACAGGCACCACTTGGGGTAGAAGTAGGAGCAACCTAGACACAATCTTCAGTCAAGTCGGGACTACAGTTCTGGCGACACGACACCACTTTCTTCTTTCTTTCTTTCTTCGGGACCTGAGGCTTGGAGAGGGAAGCTCAGCCCAGGTTCCTCACATCTGATGGGACATCCCTTGGGAAAGGATACTTTCAAATACCGGTGGCTACCTCTAACTTATCCGGGATCGGCTGGAGCCCATCACAGCAGAGACCGGCACCTCCAGGCAACCCACGGACAGTGAGTAAAAACTGGAACCGCAACTACTGTGTTCACCCTTAATTGCCGGCGCCGGAGCCCCGCGCTTCGGCGCCAATGGCCACTACTGCTTCCATCATCCTCCCTAGGGCTTAGCTTCACCTGTGGGAAGCTGAACTATCCTAGCTGCGACACCACCCACCCCAGAGAACAGCGACGCAGCGGCGGCTAATCCCTGGCCGCATATCGCAGGTGGCGTCACGAGACAACTACTACTCCCATCCACCATTTCCCTTTTTGGTGTACACCTTGGGGCCACAAAGCTGGGTAGGAGGGCCACCCGTGACATTCCAGACCCGACATGCCCTGCGATGAGTGTTTCATCCCCTGGCCCGTGGGTGCTACAGCAGCACCTATTACCTCCACATGGGAGGAGGCAGGAGGAAAACCTCACATGGGGTGTACTTACTATTTTATATGACTGCATCTATTAATTGAACAACCAGCAGTATTTAGACCTGCAACTAAGAAACCATAATCAACAAAAGCAAACACATAAAGCAAGAGTGGTTACTGTAGTATCGGCGGAGCAGCAGAGCTGTAATGTAAATATCGGAATCCCCCAGTACGATTATACAGCGGTGCTGGAATGTAGAAACACCAGGGACGTAACCACAAGGATTGCTGACACTATCACTATTGTAGTTTTTACCTGGGTGTGTAATACTAGCTGGGCCAGGAAAACCAGGGAAGTGCTGGACTATCAGATTAAAATCAGTTACTTAAAGGGAACCTATCAGTATGATTTTACTACAGAAAATAGTGGTATGAGTGTATAGGTCCCAGTTCATCAATAAAAATGATACCTCTCTTGCATTAATCCAATGTGCCAGTGCTGAGAAATCAAGGTTTGAAGCCACATGCAAATTATCCAGGAAGTGTGTTGGGGGCGTGTCATTATCATATGAGTTCTCCGGCATTCCGCCCTAATTTGCATGTGGATTCAAAGCTTAATATCTCAGCGCTAGCACATCAGATTACTACAAGACAGGTATCATTTTTATTGTTGTACTTTTACCTATACAGCTATACCACTAGTACGAGCATTCAGATCATCCTGACAGGTTCCCTTTAAGCTTCTAATGCAATATGATGTAACCGCATGTCTTTACTGGAGCGGGTTCAGGAGCTGAGTTCTCTCCATACGCTGTAGATGCCGGCTATATTAAATAGCCAGCATCTTTGTCTAAGAAGAGTGACTGAAGATGAACTCCAATTGCTGCTGTTAACCATTTAATTGCTGCTGCTGTTAATCTCTTTCACGATGCAAACATTCAGTTATCATGGGAGTAAGGGGGCGGTTGCCTGCTATTCACTGCCATTTGCAGTGACTGAAGCCGAGCTCCGATTGCTGCTGTTAACCATTTAATTTCTGCTGTTAATCTATCTTCATGATGCGAACAGTTGGTCATCATGGGAGTAAAAGGGGGGTTCCTTCTATTCATTGCCATTTGCAGTGGCTGAAGCCGAGCTCCGATTGCTGCTGTTAACCATTTAATTGCTGCTGTTAATCTCTTTCACAATGCAAACATTCGGTTATCATGGGATTAAGAGGGAGGTGCATCTATTCACTGCCATTTGTAGTAGCTGTAGCCGAGCTCCAATTGCTGCTGTCAAACATTTCATTGCTGCTGTTATTCTCTCTTCATGATGCGAACATTCAGTTATCATGGGAGTAAGGGGTACTTTACACGCTACGACATCGCTAGCATCGGCTAGCGATGTCCAGCGTGATAGCACCCGCCCCCGTCGTATGTGCGAATATTATCGCTATGGCGGCTTCATACGCACATACCTGGTCGGCGATGTCGCTGTGACTGCCGAACATTCCCTCCTTCAAGGGGGAGGTGCGTTCGGCGTCACAGCGACGTCACCGTGACGTCACTAATCGGCCGGCCAATAGAAGCGGAGGGGCGGAGATGAGCGGGACATAACATCCCGCCCTCCTTCTCCCGTCTGCATTGCCGTCGGGATGCAGGTAAGGAGATGTTTGTCGTTCCTGCGGGTTTACACACAGCGATGTGTGGAGCTGCAGGAACGACAAACAACATCGTACCTGCGGTCGAGCCGACATTATGGAAATGAACGAGGTTACACAGATCAGCGAGATTGTACGCTTCTGTGCCCGTTCATTGTTCCATCTAGGATTTACACGTTGCGATGTCGCTACCGGCGCCGGATGTGCGTCACTAACGACGTGACCCTGACTATATAGTGGTAGTGATGTCGCAACGTGTAAAGTAACCCAAAGAGGGGGTGCCTCTCTTCACTGCCATTTATAGTAGCTGAAGCAAAGCTCCGATTGCTGCTGTTAACCATTTAATTGCTGATGTTAATCTCTCTCACGATGCAAATATTTGGTTACCATGGGAGTGGAGGGTGTTGCTATTCACTACCATCCTGGTATTCCTGTCAAGCTGAGCTTCATCAGAGACCGGGATTTTCACTATATAGTGGGCTTTACATGCTACGATATCGTTAATGAATTATCGTCGGGGTCACGTTGTTTGTGACGCACATCCGGCTTAATTAACGAGATCGCAGCGTTTGACAATTTTGAGCGTCCTTAAACGATCGCAAAAATGCTCAAAATCGTTTGCCGCAGAGAGGTCGTCCTGAAACAAAAAATCGTTTTAATCGTTTTAGCAATGTTCTTCCTCGTTCCTGTGGCAGCACATATCGTTATGTGTGACACCGCAGGAGCGAGGAACATCTCCTTACCTGCCTCCACCGGCAATGCGGAAGGAAGAAGGTGAGCGGGAGGTTACGTCCTGCTCCTCTCCGCTTCTATTGGACGCCTGCCGTGTGACGTCGCTGTGATGCCGCACAACCCGCCCCCTTAGAAAGGAAGCAGATCGCCGGCCAGAGCGACGTCGCAGGGCAGGTAATGTTCTCTACGGCAGCGATCACATGATATCGCATGTACGACGGCGGGCGAGGACTATCGCGCTCGACATTGCTAGCATCGGCTAGCGATATCGCAGCGTGTAAAGCCCGCTTATGCTTCAGTAGAATAAGAAATCGAGTGATAGTAGGTTCAACTTCCTTAAAATAATGTAAAGATTTTAAAAATATGTCAAAAATGTTAATTTTAATCACTCACTTTGTTTGATGTAAATGTTCTAAATGATATTGATGGAGTTTGGCAATTTATTGATTACTTTTTAGAATTTTTTTGTAGGAAGGTCTTTATATATATATTTATTATTATTTTTATTAAAATTTAAAAATGATTATATAGTAGACACAGTTTGTTTTTTTTCAGGGTGGAGGGGAATAGACATTTGTTCTTTTACTTTTTATTAGTGAATATTAATTTTAACCTGTAATTTATTAATCTCCAGTTCTTTGTTTCGTCTTCCAGGATGACTTTTCCTTTTTTAGTAAAATGTAGAAAAATACCTCGGTTTTGGAGAGCATTAAGTCATAGGCCACTGTAAGGACACGCTGTATCTCAGGGGCGCAGGACGTCCATGGGGGCCTTTGTTTATGTCCCTTAAATCAATTGTTAAATTGGGGCTGACGTGATGCAATATTTATTTTGAGGGACGGACTGGATGCCAAACTTTATATTGAGGGACTGACGTGATGCCAAAACCAATATTGAAGGCTTGACATGGTGCCAAAATCTATACTGATTGCAGCATCAAAAGGGTAAATAGCAGGGATCAGAGTTTACTCCAATCCACTATGTTTTCCATAAGAGGCAGCTAATTATCATAGTACCCCCTCCCCCGACCTTCAGGGGTTATCGCAGGGGAAACCAATATGTCTTGTGCTCACAGACCCTCAAAAATTTTAGGAACAAAGATCTGGGACCTCTGTATTCTTCTTGCACGTAGTTTCTTCTGTTCTTTAACTAGTGCTTCAAACCCCCATAACGAGGGTCAGCCATGGGGGTAAGGAGTCATAGCCCATTATATCATTTTGCCAAGACTTCTTATGTATATAATTAAAAAAAACAAACATAGGCCTCAATTATATATTTAGTGTTTTCACGCACAAGGTCAATAACAGCTGCTACTCAGGACCTGAGTATACAGGCAGGAGGCAGATTATTCAGGACCTGAGTATACAGGCAGGAGGCAGATTACTCAGGACCTGAATATACAGGCAGGAGGCAGATTACTCAGGACCTGAGTATACAGGCAGGAGGCAGATTACTCAGGACCTGAATATACAGGCAGGAGGCAGATTACTCAGGACCTGAGTATACAGGCAGGAGGCAGATTACTCAGGACCTGAGTATACCGGCAGGAGACAGATTATTCAGGACCTGAGTATACAGGCAGGAGGCAGATTACTCAGGACCTGAGTATACAGGCAGGAGGCAGATTACTCAGGACCTGAGTATACAGGCAGGAGGCAGATTACTCAGGACCTGAGTATACAGGCAGGAGGCAGATTACTCAGGACCTGAGTATACAGGCAGGAGGCAAATTACTCAGGACCTGAGTACACAGGCAGGAGGCAGATTACTCAGGACCTGAATATACAGGCAGGAGGCAGATTACTCAGGACCTGAGTATACAGGCAAGAGGCAGATTACTCAGGACCTGAGTACACAGGCAGGAGACAAATTACTCAGGACCTGAATATACAGGCAGGAGGCAGATTACTCAAGACCTGAGTATACAGGCAGGAGACAAATTACTCAGGACCTGAGTACACAGGCAGGAAGCAAATTACTCAGGACCTGAGTATACAGGCAGGAGGCAGATTACTCAAGACCTGAGTATACAGGCAGGAGACAAATTACTCAGGACCTGAGTACACAGGCAGGAAGCAAATTACTCAGGACCTGAGTATACAGGCAGGAGGCAGATTACTCAGGACCTGAGTATACCAGCAGGAGACAGATTATTCAGAACCTGAGTATACCGGCAGGAGGCAGATTATTCAGGACTTCAGTGTACAGAAGGCAATAGATTCCTGAGGAACTGAGTATACAGGCAGAAGACAGAATACTGAAGACCTGATTGTACAGGCAGACGGCAGATTACTCGGGCGTCCCGAGTAAACTTCCACCTGTACACTCAGGTCCCAACTAATCTTCCACCTGTACACTCAGGTCCCGAGTTGGGACCTGAGTGTACAGGTGGAAGATTAGTTGGGACCTGAGTGTGCAGGTGGAAGATTACTCGGGACCTGAGTGTATGGAAAGGCTGCAGACTTTTCAGGACCTGAGTGCACAGGCAGGTGGCAGACTCCTCAGGACCTGAGCATACTTGCAGGCCGCAGACTCCTCAGGACCTCAGTGTACAGGCAGGTGGCAGACTCCTCAGGACCTGAGTATACAGGCAGGTGGCAGATTACTCAGGACCTGAGTGTATTGGCAGGAGGCAGATTATTCAGGACCTGATTATAGAGGCAGGAGGCAGACTCCTCAGGACCTGAGTGTATCGACAGGTGGCAGTCTCCTCAGGACCCGAGTGTACAGGCAGGTGTGGAATTCTATAAGCACCAAGGAATCCCCCAATAGATGAGTCTTTAGGTGAGGAATAACTAAACATTTTTGCCCATTATATAATTTTTTTTTTTTTTTTTTAAAGGCTATTCAGAAAATTAGCGGCTTCTGTAATATTTGTACACAATGCACGCAGTCACAAATATTTTAACGTATAAATATTCACACAGGAACTATAAAACGCCTTTAACCCCACGCTGGCCACATACATTATCCAAGCACTGACCACATACATTAACCCAGCGCTCACCACACATATTAACCCAGGATTAACCACACAATATAGATGTATGGAAGACCTATACCACATCTACTTATTATATTCATGTCACCGCATATGTCACCATGTGGTAACCACACACATTAGCCTTGGAGTGACCTCACACGTTCACTTTGCTGTATAATTATGCAACTGTGGCTGCACTTAATAAAAGCAATGTAACCCCAGCAGTAAAGGATCTTCTTCCCCAGAATATTCAATGACTCTACAGCTGCCCATCAGTGACCACATATCGTCTACAATGCTCCATGTATTAACCATGGGATGACCACCTCCATTAATGACCACATACAGTATATTAGCTACACAGGGACCATATGCAATATCATACATCAAGGCAGAGATAATCAAGCAGTGACCACATACATTAACCCAGTTGTGACTACATATGTTGTAATTGACCACACAGGAGGAGCTGTTACTCGCGGTGTCTAGTTATGTCCTATATAACATATGTCACCCTATAGTAACCACAGCTCTATAATAGGACAAGAAAATACAGTTTGATGGCCGATAACCACCACCAGTGACCCATGCACATCAGCGCTGGTGGTGACAACACTTACATTAGTCCACCAGTGACCACACAATGCATTGGTTAGCACATACTGTATTACCCCACTCCGACCACATAGACTTGTTTACCGAAAATTGTCAATCATCTAGAAGTAACCACAAATTTAATGCATCAGTATGACCTTAGGACATTTTCTCCATCGTATCCGTGTTCATTAATCCACCACTGACCACAAATGCAATTGTGACCGCCTCTCTAAAAGCAGAAGTTTTGGCAGTTTGCTGGCCAGTAATGTTCATTAATCCTCCACCGATCACAAATGCAATTGTGACCACCTCTCTAAAAGCAGAAGTTTTGGCAGTTTGCTGACCAGTGCCATTCATTAATCCACCACTGATCACAAATGCAATTGTGACCGCACCTCTAAAAGCAGAAGTTTTGTCAGTTTGCTGGCCAGTGATGTTCATTAATCCTCCACCGATCACAAATGCAATTGTGACCACCTCTCTAAAATCAGATGTTTTGGCAGTTTGCTGGCTAATGATGTTCATTAATCCACCACTAATCACAAATACAATTGTGACCGCCTCTCTAAAAGCAGAAGTTTGGGCGGTTTGCTGGCCAATAATATTCATTAATCCACCACTGGCAACAATGCAATTGTGACTGACTCTCTAAAAGGAGAGGTTTTGGCAGTTTGCTGGCCAGTGATATTCATTCACCCACCACTGACCACAAATGCAGAAGCACTGCCTGAAAAAGTAAGTACACCCTAACTACTTACATAGAAATCAACATTGTAAGTAGCAGCTCAGCACTACTAATCAAATGGCCTTGCTGAATTGTTCATCAGCAATTGTGACCGCTCTCTAAAAGCAGAGGTTTGGGCAGTTTGTTTGCAAATGATATTAATTAATCCACCACTAAGCACAAATGCAATTGTGACCGCCTCTCTAAAAGCAGAAGTTTGGGCAGTTTCTTGCCAGTGATCTTTAGGTGATATTGTAAGAGATGGGATCAAATGTCCCCCAGAAGAATGTGAGAGACTGATGAAGTCATATAAAAAGTGATGTGCTTCTAGAAGCTACTGATACAGTTCACGGGGTGTGCTTACACTGATTCTGCAGTTTGGCCTAGTTTTTCATTTTGTCATGTTGTATCATGTCAGGTCATTACAACTTGTGTTTATCTAATTGTAGGACCAGAATTTTTTAAAACTATGTTATGTTAAACAACAGAATTTAAAAAGTTATCAAAAGGAGATGTCAGTCATTGTACAGGAGGAGGAGGAGGTGAGCTGTGACATCACCTATTGTGAATGGTGGATCCTGTATATACAGTGGTGTTATCTGTCATTGTACAGGAGGAGGAGGAGGTGAGCTGTGATACTACCTATTGTAAATGGTGGATCCTGTGTTATCTACTGTATATAGAGGTGTTACCAGTCATTGTACAGGAGGAGGAGGTGAGCTGTGACATCACCTATTGTGAATGGTGGATCCTGTGTTATCTACTGTGTATAGAGATGTTATCAGTCATTGTACAGGAGGAGGAGGAGATGAGCTGTGACATCAGCTATTGTGGATGAAGGATCCTGTGTTCTCTACTGTATATAGAGGTGTTATCAGTCATTGTACAGGAGGAGGAGGAGGTAAGCTGTGACATCAGCTATTGTGGATGAAGGATCCTGTGTTCTCTACTGTATATAGAGGTGTTACCAGTCATTGTACAGGAGGAGGAGGAGATGAGCTGTGACATCACTGCAGTCTTGCAACTCTGGGGTCCTGGATTCAAATGCTGCCAAGGACAACATCTGCAAGGAGTCTGTATGTTCTTGCCGTGTTTGCGTGGGTTTCCTCCAGGTACTCTGGGTTCTTCCCACACTCCAAAGACATACTGATAGAGACTCTGGATTGTGAGCCCCAATGGGGACAGTGTTGCCAATGTATGTAAAGCACTGTGGAATTAATAGTGCTATATAAATAAATAATGGTGGATTCTGTATCATCTACTGTATATAGAGGAGTTATCAGTCATTGTACAGGTGGAGGAGGAGGTGAGCTGTGACATCACCTATTGGGAATGGTGGATCCTGTGTTATCTACTGTATATAGAGGAGTTATCAGTCATTGTACAGGTGGAGGAGGAGGTGAGCTGTGACATCACCTATTGTGAATGGTGGATTCTGTGTTATCTACTGTATATAGAGGTGTTATCAGTCATTGTACAGGTGGAGGAGGAGGTGAGCTGTGACATCACCTATTGTGAATGGTGGATCCTGTGTTATCTACTGTATATAGAGGTGTTATCAGTCATTGTACAGGAGGAGGAAGTGAGCTGTGACATCACCTATTGTGAACATTGCATCCAGTCTTATCAGCTGTACAAAGAGGTAACACCTTCCAATGTAAATCTGTCTGTGATGATAATAAGACTACTGAAAAGTCTTCTGTACAGAGCAGGAGGTGCGAGTCTTCTATAAGATATAGTGACCAGTGTGAAAATTGCATTATTTCAGATTTTTTTTTATAGTAATATGGAAAATGTGAAAAAAATATGAAAAGCTTTTCAAAACTAGAAAACATGAAGACGTGTTTTACACAAGAGGTCATTTTTGGCTGTCTTCATATGAATATTGAACAGTAATGAATAAGTAGAAAATGACTGTAATTATTCTATGGCAGTGAACATGATTCAGGCGTATACCAGCTTAGATGCACATTCTCAGCTTACATACACATTCTCAGCTTAGATACACATTCACAGCTCAGATACACATTCTCAGCTCAGATACACATTCTCAGCTTAGATGCACATTCTCAGCTTACATACACTTTCAAAGCTTAGATACACATTCCCAGCTCAGATACATATTCTCAGCTCAGATACACATTCTCAGCTTACATACACTTTCAAAGCTTAGATACACATTCCCAGCTCAGATACATATTCTCAGCTCAGATACATATTCTCAGCTCAGATACATATTCTCAGCTCAGATACACATTCTCAGCTTCGATACACATTCTCAGCTTAGATGCACATCCCCAGCTCAGATACACATTCTCAGCTTAGATGCACATTCTCAGCTTTGATACACATTCTCAGCTTCGATACACATTCTCAGCTTAGATGCACATTCCCAGCTCAGATACACATTCTCAGCTCAGATACACATTCTCAGCTTAGATGCACATTCCCAGCTCAGATACACATTCTCAGCTCAGATACACATTCTCAGCTTAGATGCACATTCTCAGCTCAGATACACATTCTCAGCTTAGTTAGACATTCTCAGCTTAGATGCACATTCTCAGCTTCGATGCACATTCCCAGCTCAGATACACATTCTCAGCTCAGATACACATTCTCAGCTTAGATGCACATTCCCAGCTCAGATACAGATTCTCAGCTCAGATACACATTCTCAGCTTAGATGCACATTCTCAGCTTAGATGCACATTCCCAGCTCAGATACACATTCTCAGCTTAGATACACATTCTTAGCTTAGATGCACATTCTCAGCTTTGATACATATTCTCAGCTTCGATACACATTCTCAGCTTAGATGCACATTCCCAGCTCAGATACACATTCTCAGCTCAGATACACATTCTCAGCTCAGATACACATTCTCAGCTTAGATGCACATCCTCAGCTTAGATGCACATTCCCAGCTCAGATACACATTCTCAGCTTAGATGCACATTCTCAGCTTAGATACACATTCCCAGCTCCGATACACATTCCCAGCTCAGATACACATTCACAGCTCAGATACACATTCTCAGCTTAGATACACATTCTTAGCTTCGATACACATTCCCAGCTTAGATACACATTCACAGCTCAGATACACATTCTCAGCTTAGATACACATTCTCAGCTTAGATACACATTCACAGCTCAGATGCACATTCTCAGCTTAGATACACATTCTCAGCTTCGATGCACATTCTCAGCTTAAATACACATTCACAGCTCAGATACACATTCTCAGCTTAGATGCACATTCTCAGCTTCGATGCACATTCTCAGCTCAGATACACATTCTCAGCTTAGATACACATTCTCAGTTTAGATGCACATTCCCAGCTTAGATGGACATTCCCAGCTCAGATACACATTCTCAGCTTAGATACACATTCACAGCTCAGATACACATTCTCAGCTTACATACACATTCACAGCTCAGATACACATTCTCAGCTTAGATACACATTCACAGCTCAGATACACATTCTGAGCTCAGATACACATTCTCAGCTTAGATGCACATTCCCAGCTCAGATACACATTCTCAGCTTCGATACACATTCCCAGCTTAGATGCACATTCTCAGCTTAGATACATATTCACAGCTTAGATACCTATTCGCAGATTAGATACACATTCTCAGCGCTTGGTCTCTCTATAATTTCACATAATCTAATTAGACTGAATATATGAAGAAGGAACCCAGAGCCATTACCCAGATTAAACAAGCACCATGAACAGTACCTGACTACACCGGGTACTTATCTGGTGTCCATTGCTTTTGCAGCTGCTGTGTAGATGAATTTTGGCTAGTACCGCTGGTGACTTGGCATATTTATTTCTGTACAGGAATAAATAAGGCGTCTTGGCCGGCAGCTGCTGGCTGAGGAGACGCTGTGAGTTGGCAGATTTGATTCTGCGTCTTACACTGGGAGTTGAGATGTCTTGTTCTTTCAGAAAATGAATAAGTAGATTTTTGAGAAATGAAGTGTATTACCGCCACCTCATGTGAAATATAACTCCGCTTGACCATAATGCATTCCAGCTGTAGGGAAGAGCTGCTACTAGGTTAAAATTAGGAACTAAAAGAGACATTCACCGAGGTTGGCTGTGGGCACGGCCCCCTGACCCGGAGCTAACGGCCGCTTAATTAATTGCCAGGTTGTGCCAGACCAGGTTATATTACTGTAATGGAGCTGAGAAAAACCCGCAAAATAGCAGATGTATGTTATACGCAAAATTTCAAGTAAGCAAAATAGGAAAGTAATTGTGCACCAGTATTAGAGACAGGGGCGGAACAATTGTGGACACAGGGATAGCGACCGTGCCCGGAGTTGCAAGGGGCCCATTGGCCCCAGTTCCTGCTTCAGCTGTATGTGTGTCCGAGGCGGAAATGCATCGCAGTGCAGAAACCCGCAAACAAAAGCCAGTGGCTTTCATCTGCGTCCCCGTGACTGAGGTGGCGCATGACAATGACGTTACTCACTGTCATAGCATGGACGGCGATAAAAGCTGCCAGACACTGGGGGCCAGCTATAGAGGAGGGCGCCACGCGGCGTGGGAGCCGATTAACTGGTGAGTACAGAATATACCAGAAGGGGGACAGTATATACCAGGAGGGACCCAAAAGAGGAACATACATACCAGGAGGGCGACAGTATATACCAGGAGGCGGACAGTATATACCAGGAAGGGGACAGTATATACCAGGAGGGTGACAGTATATACCAGGAGGCGGACAGTATATACCAGGAAGGGGACAGTATATACCAGGAGGGGGACAGTATATACCAGGAGGGACCCAGGAGAGGAACATACATACCAGGAGGGCGACAGTATATACCAGAAGGGCGACAGTATATACCAGGAGGCGGACAGTATATACCAGGAGGTGGCCAGGAGAGGAACATATATACCAGGAGGGGGACAGTTTATATCAGGAGGGGCCCAGGAGAAGAACATATATACCAGTAAGGGACAGAATATACAAGGAAAGGGACAGTATATACCAGGAGGGGCCCAGGAGATGAACATATATACCAGGAGGGGAACAGTATATACCAGGAGAAGCCCAAAAGGGAGACAATACACACTAGGAGGGGGACAGTACGGTATATATCAGGATAGGGACTTTTTTTCTAGGATGGGGGACATTACAGGAAGGTGGGGCATATATACCAGGATGGGGAACATATACAGTTAGGTCCAGAAATATTTGGACAGTGACACAATTTTGGCGAGTTGGGCTCTGCATGCCACCACATTGGATTTGAAATGAAACCTCTACAACAGAATTCAAGTGCAGATTGTAACGTTTAATTTGAAGGTTTGAACAAAAATATCTGATAGAAATTGTAGGAATTGTACACATTTCTTTACAAACACTCCACATTTTAGGAGGTCAAAAGTAATTGGACAAATAAACCAAACCCAAACAAAATATTTTTATTTTCAATATTTTGTTGCGAATCCTTTGGAGGCAATCACTGCCTTAAGTCTGGAACCCATGGACATCACCAAACGCTGGGTTTCCTCCTTCTTAATGCTTTGCCAGGCCTTTACAGCCGCAGCCTTCAGGTCTTGCTTGTTTGTGGGTCTTTCCGTCTTAAGTCTGGATTTGAGCAAGTGAAATGCATGCTCAATTGGGTTAAGATCTGGTGATTGACTTGGCCATCGCAGAATGTTCCACTTTTTTGTACTCATGAACTCCTGGGTAGCTTTGGCTGTATGCTTGGGGTCATTGTCCATCTGTACTATGAAGCGCCGTCCGATCAACTTTGCGGCATTTGGCTGAATCTGGGCTGAAAGTATATCCCGGTACACTTCAGAATTCATCCGGCTACTCTTGTCTGCTGTTATGTCATCAATAAACACAAGTGACCCAGTGCCATTGAAAGCCATGCATGCCCATGCCATCACGTTGCCTCCACCATGTTTTACAGAGGATGTGGTGTGCCTTGGATCATGTGCCGTTCCCTTTCTTCTCCAAACTTTTTTCTTCCCATCATTCTGGTACAGGTTGATCTTTGTCTCATCTGTCCATAGAATACTTTTCCAGAACTGAGCTGGCTTCATGAGGTGTTTTTCAGCAAATTTAACTCTGGCCTGTCTATTTTTGGAATTGATGAATGGTTTGCATCTAGATGTGAACCCTTTGTATTTACTTTCATGGAGTCTTCTCTTTACTGTTGACTTAGAGACAGATACACCTACTTCACTGAGAGTGTTCTGGACTTCAGTTGATGTTGTGAACGGGTTCTTCTTCACCAAAGAAAGTATGCGGCGATCATCCACCACTGTTGTCATCCGTGGACGCCCAGGCCTTTTTGAGTTCCCAAGCTCACCAGTCAATTCCTTTTTTCTCAGAATGTACCCGACTGTTGATTTTGCTACTCTAAGCATGTCTACTATCTCTCTGATGGATTTTTTCTTTTTTTTTCAGCCTCAGGATGTTCTGCTTCACCTCAATTGAGAGTTCCTTAGACCGCATGTTGTCTGGTCACAGCAACAGCTTCCAAATGCAAAACCACACACCTGTAATCAACCCCAGACCTTTTAACTACTTCATTGATTACAGGTTAACGAGGGAGACGCCTTCAGAGTTAATTGCAGCCCTTAGAGTCCCTTGTCCAATTACTTTTGGTCCCTTGAAAAAGAGGAGGCTATGCATTACAGAGCTATGATTCCTAAACCCTTTCTCCGATTTGGATGAGAAAACTCTCATATTGCAGCTGGGAGTGTGCACTTTCAGCCCATATTATATATATAATTGTATTGCTGAACATGTTTTTGTAAACAGCTAAAATAACAAAACTTGTGTCACTGTCCAAATATTTCTGGCCCTGACTGTATATATATTAAGATGGGGAGTAGATACCAAGCTGGGGGACATATATACCAGGATGGGGGACATATATACCAGGATGGGGGACATATATACCAGGATGGGGGACATATATACCAGGATGGGGGACATATATACCAGGATGGGGAACATATTTATTTAACTAAAGGCTTCACTCAAACATCAGTTTTTCACTTACGAGTTCATCATTTTAGTGGGCTCCATTTAAATGTCCGTATATTTTTGGAGACCAAGTGGTCCTCCTCACCAAAACATGGGAGGTGTCTGAATATGATCCGAGCCATGGAGCCAAGTTGTCCATGCCAAATCTATCAATCCACGAAGAAATCAGACCGCTCTCGGATGCCATCTGTGTGCTGGAGAAACTTCCATCAGTTCTTTTCTTTGTAAACCAGAAGAACAGATGAATCTCTGATGGTGAAAACGAACCCAGTGACCAATTAGTGACAAAATCTGATCCAAAACATTGATGAGAAAAATCACTCATGTCTGAATGAGGCCTTAGGTGTGCTGGTGGATCCATGCACCAGATATGATGGGAATGCCTGGTCAGTTATACAACATTTTTGGTCTTCAATATAAATTTTTATTGGGTGAGTTACTGGTTTGAACTTCCGTAAAAAACACTCAAAAACTTGAAGTCAACTTCTCCACCTCTGCTGGATGGAAAACAGAATAATCTCTCTAAGTTAGGAAATGTAAGAAGCTTTGGCTATCCATGGTTACAAGTATCCCAAAATTCAAAATAACGGGACTTTTTTGGGTGTCTTTTTAAACAGTTGTCTTCCAGCTCTTAGGTGAAATGCTAGTACCGGTAGATTAAAGGGGTTGTCCACTACTACAACAACTACTTCTGATTCCACAAAATTTGTGTGTTTGACAACTTTTGCCTAAGCAGTATGGGGGCCTTAATTATCAAGGCTTAAAGGGGTTGTCCACTACTAGGACAACCCTTTCTGATTCCCATGTTTTCACCCTGGTAAAATAATAAAGCCTATACTCAGCTCCCGTACCGCGCCCTTCCACCGGGGTTCTGGCTCGTGATGTCATGGGAGCCCTGCGTCCAATCAGTGCTTGGATTCTGTCCCCCCACCTTTGGACCAAATGAGTTAATCAACAGGAAGTGAGTGCAGTAGCTGCCTTCACTTCCTGTTGATTTTCATTTGGTCCAAAGGTGGGGAGAAGGAAGCTGGCGCTGATTGGACGGGAGGCAGAACACCACTGGGGGAGTGCCGGTACCTATGAGTAGGTCATCCAGTTTTGCAAAAATTTGTGGGTTTTTGACAACTTTTGCCTAAGCAGTATGGGGGCCTTAATTATCGATGCTTAAAGGTGTTATCTACTACTAGCACAACCCCTTTCTGATTCCATATGTATTCCTTCGGTAAAATAATAAAGCCTGTACTCACCTCTGGTACCGACACTCCTCAAACATTCTGCCACTCGTCCAATCAGTGCCGGGTTCCTTCTCCCCTTCTTCGGACCAAATGAAAATCAATAGGAAGTGCGTGCAGCCGCAGTGCTCTGTTCCTGTCAATTAACTCATTTGGTCAGAAGACGAGGAGAAGGAAGCTGGCGCTGATTGGACGCAGGGCTATCGTGATGTCACAAGCTAGGACACCACTGGAGGAGCGACCGTACCGGAGGTGAGTATAGGTTTTATTATTTTACTAGGGGAAACATGTGGAATCAGAAGCGGTTGTCCTAATAGTGGACGACACCTTTAAGCGTTGATAATTAAGGCTGCCATACTACTTAGGCAAAAGATGTGAAAACCCACAAATTTTGGCAGAACTGGATGACTTACTCATGTGTATTGTGCCTATCTCTCCCAAAAGATGATGTCTTGGACATAGAACTCTTGAAGTTGAAATTTTGTTTTCCCCTCTGTCCATTGAACTTCCCCATTTGGACAAGTTGAGTGATCATGTGAACAGGGGAGTTGTAAAAGATTGTTGTCTTTGTGCAATTGCTATCTCATATGTACGTCTAACTGTCATGTCTCTCCATCAGAGTCTGCAGCTGTGATTTCTGCTCCGGCCGCGCTGCCGCATTCCCACGGTGGGCGGTGGCAGTGATAGCGGTGGAGTCAGTACCAGTAGCTCTGGTAAGTGTGTGTCGCCCTGGGCAAGCCAGGGGACACAGGTCACAACACCACCACACCCCACATCCCAGGTAGGCACATCTAAGCTGAACCAGAAATCCTTGTTGCCTTCCTCCAGAGGCTGATGATTCACACCAGGGGGTGGGCCAGGCGGTTGGCTCCGCCCACCAAGGAGATCACAGTTCTGGAGGCGGGAGAAACCAAGCAGATTAGCCCGGGGAGGGCAAGAGTAAACAACAGAGAAGTGAAAGTGGAGGAAAGAAGAGTAGTAAAGGAGGAAAGCAAGAAGTGGTGACAGAGCAGAGAGTGTGCAAAGCCTGAAGGGTCCAGCTTTGTGGAGGGCCAGAACAGCAAGGTCAGCGACGGCGGTGACTGTCTGGAGGGGGACTGTTTGGAAGTTCCTGGAAGGACCCCGTTGGCTGTGTGCCCGGTGGTCTGGAGCAGTGTTCCGAAGGACAGTCAGCACCAGGGCAGGGGCCTCTCGGACCCCGGCAAGGCTGGGAGTCGCCAAATTTGCCGAATCCGTCAGTGAAGGGGACGTAGATCCCCCAAAAACCAAGTCCTGATTGAAGGCAACAGCCCAACCCGTACAACAGAGGCACCGCCACCGCCAGGGCACCAGTCTCTGAGGGCCAGCGCCTGCGGGCAAAGTGTAGTGCTCCTCCGGCCCAGCTTGAAGCCGGGGAGCGGGTTACCGGTGGGGACCCATCGCAACCATCCGTACATACAGGTGCAGGGAAGAGAGACATCACCGTCACCTGCCGGGGAAGCAAAGCAGCCGTCTGTGGGACCATCCTACCAGCCGTTTGGTTTACCGTACAAACTGTGTCCAAGTCTCAGGCTGAGTGAGTACCACAGTGCCGCAAGGCACAGCGCTGTCCCCGCGTCCCTGCGCCCACCGAGCCCTGCACCTCCCAAGCCATCACCGGGCCCCGGGATCACCAACCCCTACCCACGGAGGGGCAACACAACACCTGGCTGCTCCCCATCACCATCCCCGGGATCCCCGCATTAAGCAGCGGTGGTGCTACACATCACCACAACCGTGGGTGGCGTCACGGACATTATCCCAACATCCCAAACCCCCCTTTCACTCACGGGCGAGGAGTGCCGCTCGAGAAAAACCCCCGGGATCCGGCCTACGGCTCGAGCCACCACTGAGCAGCCGGACCCGAGCAGAAGGGGTGAGCGCGGTGTGCTGACACCCTCCTCCCCGCCCGCGACAACTTGGCGTCACGAACAGGATCTTACCGCTCTGCCGTCTGGTAGAGGTGCGCCTTGTTACCGCCGGAGGTATCCGGCAGGAAAATTTCAGAAGCCGCCATCTTTGGCGCGAAAAGTTCCCGCTCGAGCGTCTTCTCGAGCAGTAGAGGCGCGAAGGCCAAAACCCCGCCCCGAGAGAGGAGGGGCCGGAAAGAGCTAAGGGGAACGCGATGGCGGCCGGCCACATGTAGCTGCGGCTATAAAAGCGGGGACGCCAGGACCCTGCAAGCATACCGTTCCTGGAAAGAAAAGAGAAAGTCACCATGTGGATGCCGTCCCGAAACACCGTGGCCCCCGCGCCGGGAACCGCAGCGTGGGTGGAAATCCGGACCGCGCAGCTCCATCTAAGGCTGCAGGTCAAGATGCAGCTCCTCTTGGAGGAGTGGGAGACCGACATGGCGGACGTTATAGCCACCGTGCGGAGACGCGAGGAGGAAGCGGAGGAAGGGAGGGTGAGTGACCCACGCCCCTATGTCCCGGAGGGACCGGTCGCTGCGGCTGAGGGACCCGGTCCAAGCCCTCTCCCCCCGTTGCCTCCCTCGCCACCCGTCTCGGAGGCCGTGACCCCGCCACTAGGCCCGCTGCCACCGCAACCGGTAGCGATACCCAGCCCGTCCGCCCCAGCGGACCGACCTGTAGCCGGAGCCCGAAGCAAACCGGAGGCATTGCCATGGAAGGCCCCGAAGATTGTGCCAGAGACAATCCCCGAGCAGTTTCCCGAGCCGGAGCCGATGACCCGCTCCGAGCCGAAGGCCCAGCTGCGGAAAGCCCCTGTGCCCATCCCCCACACCTCGGCTGAGGTGGCGCCGGGTTGTTGCTGCAAGGCAGCGCCCAAGGCCATGACACCGCGGGATACGCCGCCCACCTTCCTGACAGTGGGTAACGTTCTGGATGTCCCGCGGGGCCCGACCCGTGCGCCGGCGCTGGCAGCAGCGCCATACTGGGAAAGGGAGCCGACAAAGCTGGGCCTGGAGATCGCAGAGAGGGAAAGAAGGAAAGCCGAGCTGGTGGCCCGAGCCATTCGGGAAAAAGAAAACCTGCGGCAAGCGACCTTCCGTGTCCGGGGCCCGTTGTACGAGGGGCAGGTGAGGCGGTTTGATGTCCGCCGGGGCTACGGGTTTATATATGAACCGGGCCTGGAGGCCGAAGTGTTTGTAGCCCGGCGGGATGTGAATGCCCACCTGCCCGAGGAGCATCCTGGCCGCAATCTCATACCGGGAGACATGGTGCGGTATACCCGGCACTGCGGAGAGAGGGGGTGGTTTGCCCTGGATGTAAAGCTCAGGGGCAGCAAAGAGAGCAAGGTGAGCCCTGCACCCCCTCCCTCGGATGAAGCAGCAGAAGGACTGGAGTAGGGCAGCGGATGCCCGTTGCACCGTCCCCGTAGGGACCACCAGAAGTGGTTGTTTGTTTGAAAAGTTTGAAAAATGATGAAAATGAAAATAATCCGAAGTTCACCTGATTTGTTTGTTGATTTGCAACCGGCAGGAGCTGGCACCGTTGTCCCCGTGGGGACCGTTTAAAAATGCATGGGAACTATCCATGGACAAGCCCGTGAACTTGCAGGGCAACCACAAACGTTAGTGGCTTGTAAATATGTTGGTTACCGTTACCGTTTTCCGCAATGCCGCCTCCGGAGAGGCAGGTTGGAGGGAGGGCCCTGAGCAGAGCAGGCTGGGGCCCAGCCACCAAAGGAACCGGTGGCTACCCTCTGGAGGGGAAGGACAGATCCCGCTCGGGTACCGTGTGCTGGACTGTGGGTCAAAGGGTGCTGCCTGGGTTTTAGGGGCAGCATCAGGGCCAGGTTACTTGGGTGGGAGAGAGCGGAAACCGTAACCGTAAACCGTTGCAACGTTAAAGAAATGTGCCTCCCGTCTTGGGAAAAAGTTATTAAAAATGTTATTATTGTTTGCTTAACCTTGTTACCCCTTTTTCAGAAAAATAAAACCGGTGTAGGACGGCAGCCCGCGGACGGTCTGCATTTTGCTAAGGGGGAATGTGTCGCCCTGGGCAAGCCAGGGGACACAGGTCACAACACCACCACACCCCACATCCCAGGTAGGCACATCTAAGCTGAACCAGAAATCCTTGTTGCCTTCCTCCAGAGGCTGATGATTCACACCAGGGGGTGGGCCAGGCGGTTGGCTCCGCCCACCAAGGAGATCACAGTTCTGGAGGCGGGAGAAACCAAGCAGATTAGCCCGGGGAGGGCAAGAGTAAACAACAGAGAAGTGAAAGTGGAGGAAAGAAGAGTAGTAAAGGAGGAAAGCAAGAAGTGGTGACAGAGCAGAGAGTGTGCAAAGCCTGAAGGGTCCAGCTTTGTGGAGGGCCAGAACAGCAAGGTCAGCGACGGCGGTGACTGTCTGGAGGGGGACCGTTTGGAAGTTCCTGGAAGGACCCCGTTGGCTGTGTGCCCGGTGGTCTGGAGCAGTGTTCCGAAGGACAGTCAGCACCAGGGCAGGGGCCTCTCGGACCCCGGCAAGGCTGGGAGTCGCCAAATTTGCCGAATCCGTCAGTGAAGGGGACGTAGATCCCCCAAAAACCAAGTCCCGATTGAAGGCAACAGCCCAACCTGAAGCAGAGAGACACCGCCACCGCCACGGCACCAGTTTCTCAGGACCAGCGCCTGCGGGCAAAGTGTAGAGCTCCTCCGGCCCAGATTGCAGTCGGGGAGCGGGTAACCAGAGGGAATCCACCGCTACCATCAGTCAAACATAGGTGCAAGGAAGAGGGACATCACCGTCACCTACCAGGAGTGCAGGTGCAGCCGTCTGTGGGACCGTCCTACCAGCCATTTGGTTTACCGTACAAACTGTGTCCGTGTCTCAGGCTGAGTGAGTACCACAGTGCCGCAAGGCACAGCGCTGCCCCCGCGTCCCTGCGCCCACCAGGCCCCCCCACCTCACAAACCATCACCGGGCCCCGGGATCACCAACCCCTACCCACGGAGGGGCAACACAACACCTGGCTGCTCCCCATCACCATCCCCGGGATCCCCATCCAGAGCAGCGGTGGTGAAATCACCACAACCGTGGGTGGCGTCACGAACTATAACAATCCCCCACACCCAACCAACAATCCCCTTTCACTCACGGGCGAGGAGTGTCGCTCGAGAAAAACCCCGGGATCCGGCCCACGGCTCGAGCCACCACTGAGCAGCTGCCGGACCCGAGCAGAAGGGGTGAGCGCGGTGTGCTGACACCCTCCTCCCCGCCCGCGACAAGTGCCTTCTGGATGGGAAGGTATTATTGTATCGTCTGTCTCCTTGGATCTAGTAGAAGAGTAGTCGTCAGGCAGGCTCACACCAGGAGGAACAATAAAGGACAATGTCAGCAGGCAAGAGCATAGTCAGGAAATCACGCTAAGGTCAAACCGGAGATGGCGGCATGGTAAAAAAACCGCAGGCAGGAGAATAGTCAGGGAGAAGGCAGAGGTCAAAACAGAGGGATCAAAATACAGAGCAGGGTGTGAACCAGACACAAGCAGAAATACCTAGACTATATCTGGCCAGGACCAGCAGACCACTGAAGGTATAAGAAGGGTGTGGTGCCTTCACATACGCTGAAGCTGGAAGCTGAGAACTTCACGTGGAAGCTACACGCTAGTGGTACTGCAAGCCCCAGGCCAACCATGCTTGGTGGATTGGCGGAGACTGCGCTCACCAAAGCCACTGGTATTGACTCCACCTCTATCACCGATACCGCCCACCTTGGGAATGTGGCGGCGCCTGGTGGCCGGAGCAGAAATCACAGCCGCATTCTCTGATGGAGACTGACACTAACTATACTCTGTCCTCTGTGTCCAAACTTACGTCTTCTTTTTACAATCTCACAATAATGATAACGAGGATTTTCTCTGCCCAATTTTCTCTATTTTTGTCGATTCTTCATCTTTTTCCATGAGATAGAGATACAGCCTGAACTCTACTGGGTTATTGATAAATGTAATTTTTGGAGCTCGTTTTTCTTTTTTTCTGGATTTTCTGGAAAACAAAATAGGGGAATAACGATACAGTATGTATTGAAGCTCCCCCATACACTTTGGAGGGTTCAGCCAATCTTTGGGGCTGCAACTATCTCGCCCAGCTCTCAGAGGTTGTGGGATCATGTTATGTCTCTGGATGGGTGCAGCTCGGCACCCTTCTCTGTACCCTTTCCTTTGTGATGGCACTGCCGCCCGGTAACTTTCAGGTGTTTTATTAATACTTATACTATGTATTGATGTCAGCGTGTGTTTATATTAGTTTCACAGGTGCCTTTGTCGCACTCTCATGTGACTACAGTGACTCCTTTATAACCTCCAGTTGGAATCTCAGATGTTCGGTTTCCCATTGTCTTTGATGTTTTATAGCTGGGCTGTGCACACATCGCACCTTTTGAAGCTCATCTTGTCATTTTGGTAATTTATTTTTTCAGCCCCTAGACACCTGAGAAATAATCTAATCAAAACTTTTATTATAGCTTTTTGTTCATTGATTGATCACACTTTTATCTATCTAGTGCGCTACTAAATGACTAACTAACCGTCACTATATGAGTGGTCGTTATTGGTTGCCCTCACACTAGTTGTCTGGGTCCCCAAAGTGGAGTGTAATAATAAATAAATAATTGGAAAAAAAATGACGTAATGTCCCTGTATATTGACATCCAGCGCAGATAAAGCAGACAGCTGGAAGCTGCAGCCTCCAGCTGTGATTGTTTCCTTGGCTGTGTATCAAATTACGAGGGACCCCAATGCTGCTTTTTAAAATTAAATAAATAATTGTAAAAAATGGCATGGAGTTCCCCCAATTTTGATACCCAGCCAAGATAAAGCAGACAGCTGGGGGCTGGTATTCTGAGGCTGGGGAGGCCCAGGGTTATTGGGCCTTCCTCAGCCTAAAAATAGCATCCTGCAGCAGCCCAGAATTGACGCATGCAATAGATGCGCCAATTCTGGCACTTTACCCGGCTCATGCCCTGGAGCGGTGGCAATCTGGGTTAATGACAATTGTGAATTGTCAAAAAATCACAGCTGTCATCAAGCCCAATGTTAGTAATGGGTAGGGATCTATGAGGTGACCTACAAACATCAGTTCTGTGAGGAGGAACGGGCCCAAATTCCTACTATTGTAAGAATCTTGCCGAATGAGATCCAAAATGTTTCCCCCAAGTCATACAATGTAAGTGCAATGCCACCAAATACTAAAGACATGGAGGGAAACTTTTGACTTTGCAGAAAGTAATACAAAACATTCTCTCTCTCTCATTATTCTGGCATTTGACAAATATAAATAATTTTGGTTCCTAATTGACCTAAAATGGGAAAGATGTATTCTGATTTCATGTCAGATACTGAGAAAAACCTGCAGATGTGTCTTTATAGAGACAGGAGGGAAAAACCTGCAGATGTGTCTTTATAGAGAGTGGAGGGAAAAACCTGCAAATGTGTCTTTATAGAGAGTGGAGGGAAAAACCTGCAGATGTGTCTTTATAGAGAGCAGAGGGAAAAACCTGCAGATGTGTCTTTATAGAGAGTGGAGGCCAAAACTTGCAGATGTGTCTTTATTGAGAACGGAGGGAAAAACCTGCAGATGTGTCTGTATAGAGAGCGGAGGGAAAAGCCTGCAGATGTGTCTGTATTGAGAGTGGAGGGAAAAACCTGCAGATGTGTCTTTATAGAGAGCGGAGGGAAAAACCTGCAGATGTGTCTTTATAGAGAGTGGAGGGAAAAACCTGCAGATGTGTCTTTATAGAGAGCGGAGGGAAAAACCTGCAGATGTGTCTTCTTAAATAGTGTATGTAAACTGTCGTTTCAACTGAGTGTGTGTTTACAGTATATATATATATATATTTATACACTCGAAAGAGACCACATCATTTTGCCAAGAAGTTCATACATAATACTACAATGCAATTCTTAAATATTGCCATCACACACTCCCATGACACTGGAGGCCTCTGGTTTGCTTCCAATGTTCCCACCCCCAGGGGATCCTAGAATCATAGACTGGTCGAGTTGGAAGGATCCTCCGGGGTCAGCGTGTCCAACCTCCGGCTCAATGTAGGATTCATTAAACCATCTCTGAGAGATGTCTGTCCAGTCTCTTTTTGAAGACTTCCATTGCTGGAGACCTCACCACCTCTCGTAGTCGCCTGTTCCACTCATTGATCACCCTCAGTGTCAAAAAGATTTTTCTAATATCTAATCTGTCTTCCCTCTTTCACTTTCATTCCTTTGCTACTCATGTTTCCATGTGCAAATGAGAATAAAGATGATCCCTGTACATTGTGACAAACCTTCAGATATTTGTAGACCGCTATTAAGTCTCCTCTTAGCCTTCTTTTTTGCAAGCTAAACATTCCTAGATCCATTCCTCTTAGGACATAGTTTGCAGACCAGTCACCATTCAGGTTGCTCTTCTCTGAACTTGCTCCAATTTTTCAATGCCTTTTTTTTGTAATGTACTACTCGGAACTGGACATAGTATTCCAGATGAAGTCCGACCAAAGAGGAGTAGAGGGAGATCATTACTTCACGGGATCTAGACTCTGTGCTTCTCTTACTACATCCCAGAACTGTGTTTGCCTTTCTTGCTGCTGCGTCACACTGTTGACTCATGTGCAGTCTGTGATCTATTAGTATACCCAAGTCTTTTTCACACATGCTGTTGCTTAATTGTATTCCTCCTATTCTGTAGATGTTGTTTTCGTTTTTCTTGCCCATATGTAGAATTTTGCATTTCTCCATTACATACCATTCCATTAGTCACTGCCTATTATTCCAGCTTATCCTAGAGCCTTCTGAATCCTTTCTCTCTTTTCTCTAGTGTTAGCTATCCCTCCTAGCTTTGCATCAGCTACATATTTGATTAGTTTACCTACAGTTCCCTTAGCCAGATCATTAATAAAAATGTTGAACAACACTGGGTCCAAGACAGAGCCTTGTGGTACCCTACTTGAAACACTTTTCTAATTGGATGTGCAGCCATTTATTATCACTCCTTAAGTACAATCACTGAGCCAGTTATGAATCCACCTAACTGTAGCCTTGTCAATCCTATACTTGGTCATTTTTTCAGTAAGGATAGTATGAGATACTTTATCAAATACCTTGCTGAAGTCGAGCTATACTATATCTACCGCAATTCTCTTCCATCCTAGAAAAAAAATAGATTAGTCTGGCATGACTTGTTTGCTACAAAACCCATTCTGGCTCTGGTTAATTACTGTATTCTTAACCAAGCACTTACATACATGCTGTTTAGTAATTTGTTCAAAGATCTTACCTGGTATAGAAATCAGGATAGCTGGCCTGTAATTTCCTGGTTCCATCTTCTTTCCTTTTTTAAGATAGGGACAACATTTGTTTTATTTCCTCTTGCTGTATATACGAACCCAAAAAAACCTTACGCTATCTGAAACGGGTCTCCAAACTACCTGTAAAGTTTTGGTGGTGGCAGCGAGATTATTTTTGTGGAGAATTATTGGGGTGCTACCAGTAAGGGTGCCAAGGTGTATATATACGAGGGGCTGCCGATAAGTCTTTGGCTTTACCCAGAAAGAAATGAGATAGGATGATGAAACTTTACATTTATTCCACATACTCTCCACTGATGACAACACACTTCTTAGTTCTGTAAGCCTAGCAAAAATAAGGATTTGGGTTGTGCCTCAAACCAGGCATTTGTAGCAGCCATGGCATCACGCTTGTGCAGTGTGAGCAGAGGCGTTGTCTTGCAGGAACAAGATTCCTTTGGACAGCTTGCCGCGCCTTTTGACCTTCAGAGCTGCCTTCAATTGGTCCAAAAGTTCAATGTCATACCTTGCATTGATGATGGAACTCTTTTGAAGATAGTCCACTAGCAGCACACCCTCCTTATCCCAGAACACAGACGCAATCACCTTAGTGGCTGATTTTTGCTTCCTGAACTTCTTTGAACAAGGAGAACCACTGTGCCTCCACACTTTTGACTGCTCTTTGTTTTCAGGGTCATACAAATAAATCCGGGTCTCATCCATAGTGACCCATCAATCTAGGAAGTTCTTATCAGTCCGGAAACACTAACAAATGGACTGAGAAGTTTTCACTCGCATGCTTCTCTGATCTGTTGTCAGACATTTGGATAATTTGGATAATGACACAAACACGGGAAATGCCCATGATGTCTGCTATTGCTTTAGCTGAAATTCATGGATTCTCCAGTATGAGGTTGTGCACAGCATCGACGATCTCCGGAACAACAACCACTCTCGCTCGTCCAGGATGTTCCTCATCATTGGGGCTGAAGTGGCTTGTTTTAAATTTGGCAACCCAGTTCTTAACTGAAGAATATGAAGTGCATTGATCCCCCAATGTCTGCGACATATCACCATGAATATCCTTCGTGGACTTTCCTTGCATAAACAAGAATTTTATCACTACTCTGCTTCCAGTTGATGTGAATATCGCATTTTGTTTTCCCACGTGCGTAGAATACTGTTGCCATGAGCAACAAACACAAAATTTTGAAAACATATATTAGACATTAAAGCTTTCATGTGATGTAACATTTGTTACCATAGAAACAAAAAAAATCACAAAGCCAAAGACTTATCAGCTGAAACATATATTACCCTTGCTGTGTGACCCCCAATATTTGGCATATTAGTAGCTCAACAGCCTCATTTTCTTATGGTCTGGCAGTTCTGAAATTGACCTGAGGATATGGGGGGCGCTAGAGAGCAGTCATGTTCCTGACAATGGGTCTACGTCCCTCTCTCCCCCTCCATCACTGACATGTGCCCAGTGCACAAGGTCCATACAGACTTGGTTGCATGAATGTTATGTATAAGACCCCGACCGGCCGCACAGAGCCCAGACCTCAACCCCATCCCACATCTTTGGTATGGAGATTACGCGGTCGTCCCCGTCATCCAACAGCAGTGACAGCTACACCCCTAGTATAGACAATACACTGTATCCTTTGTGAAAAACAAAAAAAATAATCAAAAGCCAAACAACAAAACGTAAAGATGACACAGATAATGACATCGACAAACAGAAAGAACATAAATAAGATTCTCTTTTCAATCTTAAGCACTTCTTAAGTCTGTGATCGAAGGAATTTTGGCTGCAGACATGACACACAAAGAGGCAGCTTCTTACATTTCACCACTTTTAAGTTTTAGGTCTTTTTCGGTGCTTTGAACAAGACCCAACTTGTTTGCACAATTTGTAAGATGTGTAAACTCCGCGCCCTCCGCACGTGCGGAGCGATGTCTCAGAACCCGAAGATCTACCGAGTATCAAAAGCTCAGCATTGTAAAGGCAACCACTGGATTTATAATGGCCGTAAAAATGTCAGAAAATATAACAAACCGCCAAAGACATTTTTATCCTCTAGACAAATTCTGTCTTGTTTGCATTCCTCCGTGCATTTTCTGTTTATAGTATAGGGAACAATTGTATTATTCATATACAACGGGACGTGTATTCCTCCCACTGTAAAGATGTCAGAAAATCCCGAGTAAATACAATGTACCACATATATATATATATACACACACACATACAGTATATACATATATATATATATACACAGTACAGACCAAAAGTTTGGACACACCTTCTCATTCAAAGAGTTTTCTTTATTTTCAGGTCTCTGAAATTTGTCGATTCACATTGAAGGCATCAAAACTATGAATTAACACATGTGGAATGAAATACTTAACAAAAAAGTGTGAAACAACTGAAAATATGTCTTATATTCTAGGTTCTTCAAAGTAGCCACCTTTTGCTTTGATTACTGCTTTGCACACTCTTGGCATTCTCTTGATGAGCTTCAAGAGGTGGTCACCGGAAATGGTCTTCCAACAGTCTTGAAGGAGTTCCCAGAGATGCTTAGCACTTGTTGGCCCTTTTGCCTTCACTCTGCGGTCCGATTGGGTTCAGGTCTGGTGACTGTGGAGGCCAGGTCATCTGGCGTAGCACCTCATCACTCTCCTTTTTAGTCAAATAGCCCTGGAGGTGTGTTTGGGGGTCATTGTCCTGGGTGGCGTCACGGACAATAACCAAATCCCCACCACCAATCAACCCCTTTCACTCACGGGCGAGGAGCGCCGCTCGAGACTCCGGGATCCGGCCCACCGCTCGAGCCACCACCGAGCAGCAGCAGCAGCAGCAGTAGCTGGACCCGAGCAGGGGGTGAGCGCAGCGTTGCCATCCTCCTCCCCGCCCGCGACATTATCAGTCATTGTACAGGAGGAGGAGGTGCTCGTAAGCTACTATATCATCTATCGTGAATGGCGGATCCTGTGTTATCTACTGAATATAGAGGTGTTATCAGTCATTGTACAGGAGGGGGAGGAGGTGAGCTGTGACATCACCTATTGTGACTAGTGGATCAGTCATTATAGAGGAGGAGGTGAGCTGTAACATAATTTGTTATTGGTGAATTCTGTGTTATCTATTGTATATATCCAGGAGGAGGAACAGGTGAGCTGTGACATCACCTGTAGGTAATGGTGGATCATGGGTTATCTACTATATAGTGGTGTTATCAGTCATTGTACAGGAGGAGGAGGTGGTGGTGAGCTGTGATATCATCTATTGTGAATGGTGGATCCTGCATTATATGCTGTATATAGAGGTGTTATCAATCATTGTACAGGTGGAGGAGGAGGTGAGCTGTGATATCACTTTTTATTGGTGGATCCTGTGTTATCTGATGCATATAGAGGTGTTATCAGTCATTGTACAGGAGGAGGAGGTGAGCTGTGACATAACCTATTGTGAATGGTGGATCCTGTGTTATCTACTGTATATAGAGGTGTTATCGGTCATTGTATAGGAGGAGGAGGTGAGCTGTGATACTACCTATTGTGAATGGTGGATCGTATGTTTTCTTCTGTATATTGAGGAGTTATTTGTCATCATAAACCTGTCTGTAGTGATAATAATACTCCTAAAAATTGGTGTCTACCACACAGGAAATCTGAGGCTAGTCTTATTATTAGGCTTTCTAGCGAGTGAGAAATATGCCAGAATTGACATTTTTACTAATATAGATTGTGATTGTGACGTGGAAAATGGAGAAAGCCTTATATGAAGGAATCTGGAAACACCATTGAAGTACCGATGTGATGTGAGCAGTAGGCCGTTTCTGAGGACGATTCCCCTTTAAGGCCATTTTTCATTAATCACTTGAAGATGTAATTACATGTGAGCAGTGTGTCCTCCGTAGTTGAGCTGACTGCATGAAATACTCCAACGTCGATGGAAATTGTCAGCTAAGTAGCCCGCGCTCATTAGTGACTACAGAGCTGTCACCGGCATGGAATTAAAAATTAATCCCTATTAAGGCTGAAGAGCTGACGAGGCCGAGCCGGCGGCTACCTCATACTCTCCTCATACTCTCCTCATACACTCTCCGCACACTTTATTAGCGTCTATGGTCCTGAAGGAACATTTCCCCGGTGGCTCCAGATCTATAGTCACAGCAGCCCTTCATTTATCACATACTGTTGTGACGCCCCTGGACTATCAGGTCGTCACAGGGGACTGCACAAGCTGCCCTCCCGTGCAGTATCCACCTCTATCTTGGTTCTGGGTCCCTAAATAATGGTGTTGCCTCCATCAGCTAATCAAATCCTAGATACACCCTGCACCGCACCCACCAGACACACCAGTGGACGGCTTAAGTGGAATAGAGTCGCCCACCTGGGGGGTTGGAGAAGGGATGGGAGGTGAGGAGTGTAGTGAGTTGAGTCAGGGGAGTAAAGTAGTAAGAGTTGAAAGTGAGAGGAGGTCGAGAGCGGGGCTCCTGGAGAACTGTCTAGGTGGCAGACGGTGGTCTGGGCCTAGAGGAGTCGGACCCCCGGTTGCAGGAATTGTGGCAAGGTTCCTGGAACTGTCGAGCAGGACAGCCGGCAGCCTGCACCATCACCGGTCTGGGACCGAAGGCATGACGGGGAGGAGCTTCAGGGCAACTCGATAATTCACCTGTAGAGAACGGAACATTTATGATTCGTTCCCAACCGCTCCAGAATCGGGGCATTAGCGCAACGAGGGGGATGGATTTTCCAAACTACAACAGTCCAGAAAATCCAAGCGTGAGCCCTGAGGGCAAGCTCCCATACTTAGCCATAGTAGGGAGCGGGGCCCAGCTAGTTCCACGCTACCGGGCCACCAAGTAGAAGTCTAACTAAGTGCCGGGAGCAGGTCACAGATCACCAGGCAGCACCATTGGGGACGGGACCCCGGACGAACTCCCCTCAGCGGCAGAGGTGTCCAGAGACTTGGTTTACCGTTGTTGGTATCTGCTTAATGGACTGAGTGAGTACAAGAGTGACCCCAGTGTGGCGCCCCTGACCTGGTCAGGCACCACAGAGTATTGCACCCATGCGGGAGCAATGCTTCCAGGTAATCTCCAAAGGCCAGGATGAGGCGCACACACAAACATATAGTGATCAGGCCTCCCACATCACCAGAGGGGACCCTTGGGTAGCCAGAAGGGGTTAACTTTCAATTCCCAGCTAGGGGTGTGTTTCAGGGGCTAGTTGCTAGGAAGCAGGGCAGAGAGAGAGAAAAGAGGAGAGTCGAGAGGAAGAAGTTGAAGTGTGTGGAAGGGAGCAGAGGAGCTCTCGTGTCAGACAGGTCCTGAGGAGTGCAGTAGCTGAAAGCGGGGGAGAAAGGAGTACCGTGGGTCGGCCTGAAAATCATCCAGAGAGAA